>NC_143233.1:3107246-3707246 GCF_030267445.1 Bombyx mandarina
CTTCCTCGTTGAGCTCGTCGATTCAGACGAAGAGTTCGACGTGCAAACTAGCTCATAGACACAGCCCACTGAGTTTCTCGCCGGATCTTCTCAGTGGGTCGCGATTCTGATCTAGTAGTATTTTACCCAGCTGTCTTAGATGTGTATCGCTGCCAATCTGCTCTGGATTTAGGTACAGCTCGGTTTTGCAAAGCGACAGAGACATTGACCGGGAATTTTTGGGGGAGATAAAGGCACGGAGGCTCGGATTGCTCGAGCATGTAGTGCGTATGGGGCAGGATCGGGCTGTAACACAGGTGTTCCGGAGAGACCAAAAATTTACATGAGCTCCAAGTGTCGGACTGGTAAGGTGTGGCGCAGCGCCGGGATGAATGGCAAAGCTTGTTATCGGAGGTCCAGACTTACTTCGGGGTCATAGCGCCAGCTCAGTAGTAGCAGTAGTAGTAGTAAGACCTACTTCGGGGTCATAGCGCCACCGCAATAGTAGCAGTTTTGAGTCCGCGCGGGTAGGTACCACCGCCCTGCCTATTTCTGCCGTGAAGCAGTAATGCGTTTCGGTTTGAAGGGTAAGGCAGCCGTTGTAACTATACTGAGATCTTAGAACTTATATCTCAAGGTGAGTGGCGCATTTACGTTGTAAATATCTATGGGCCCCAGTAACCACTTAACGCCAAGTGAGCTGTGAGCTCGTCCACCAATCTAAGCATAAAAAAAAAAAATATATATCTACCCGGAAGTTGAAATGGCGATACGTTTCGGGAACATCTTGTAACCGTAGAATGTTCTATAAACTTGACGTACGATAGGTCTGGATGGTAAAAGAGGACATAATGCCAACCCCATATAGTGCGATAAGGTCAATGATAAGCGTTTTCTGAGCCCGCACAGATAGGTGCCATCACTCCGCCTATTTTCTGCCACAAAGCAGTAACGCGTTACGATTTGAAGGCCACGGCGGCAGTCGTACTTATAGAACTGGGACTTGGAACTCATGTTCCAAAGTGGGAGTTTACATTATTGATTTGGTCCTATGAGTGTTAACGCCTACAAAATTTTAATGAGCAATGTTGATATTTTATTTATGTTTGCCTACACCATTAATTACACTTTAATTAATCGCCGTGCCAAGCTAACTTGTTCGCAACATAAAAATTGAGAAAAATCTGTATAAGGAAAATACAAGCTCAGGATCGATTTGGAACTTTTATTCAAGAAATCCAAGCATTCAACAATGAGTTCTATGGGTTCCGTTTCCATTGAACACTGGGTGGCCCGTGAGCTCTGTGACTCTTCTAAGCAATACTACGGTCTTAAATATATCTGGGACCTAAATAATGTGATGAGCGGTACAATCCTATAGTTTGATGTAACGCTACCGGAATCCAAATCCTACACATAGATACTATATTTATTTATCCTTATGAAATACATTATTTGTTTATTTATTACGATCTTCTTACGAAAATTAATTGACATATATATAAGATCTTGTAAGAATCATGAAACCCACAATTTATATTTGAATATCTTCTGCCCATTTTTTTTTCTCCTACCTATGCTGAGAGCCTTGAGAGGCTCGCGTAACCTTAACTAGTAGGTGAGCTCACGGGACTCAAACCTGACGACGTTACTAACACGAACCATAGCAAGAGCCGTGCTTCGCAGAATCTACCACCGGATCGGAAACGCGACCCACTGAGAAGATCCGGCGAGAAACTCGGTGGGCTGTGTCTGTGGGTTAATTTATTCCTCGAGCCCTTCGACGTAAGCGACGGGTTCGACGAGAACGATGACCGGACTTTTGCCCCATTGCGAACTCTAGACAGAGAAATGAACTCACTGACCACATGGTCTTAAATGAGCCGCAAACACTGCAAAGGAAATGCCGTCACCCATCTTGGGTCATGATTCAGAAATCTATATTGGATTGTATAGCGACTCTCTCAATCGTTTTAACTGGGTAACGCATGAGTGTGATCTATTACCGGGCTCACAATATGCTCTACAAATAAAACTTTTGCAGCTTTGATTTTTAATACACGACGTTATTCCTTAATTATTTTTATTGATGAGACGAAATGAAAATGAGGTTGGTAAGAGAGTGTTAACTATGAATGTGGAAGGATATAGAGGTAGACGTAGACCTAAGAAGAAATGGATGGATTGTATGAAAGACGATATGGGTAAGAGGGGAGTGAGCGAAGAAATGGTATATGATAGAGGAGTATGGAAGGAGAAAACATGTTGCGCCGACCCCAGGTGACTGGGAGAAGGGCAGGATAATGATGATTGATGATGTTATTCCTTCATCGTGAAGGCTACTTCAACATAGTTATTCTAGAAAGATATATGAACAATTAACCAGTCATTATTCATATTCCAATTACCACAATGTTCAGATGTCGACGAACAACATTGACAACGTATGCTGTAAAGTAATCGAACCGTCGGAAGCAAATGTAAGGACAATAACAAATGCGAAGCGTAAAAGTAATTTTAATTATCTATCTATTAATACGTGAAGCAAAAACTTTGTATCCCTTTTTACGGAAATTGCGCGGACGGAGGAGTATGAAATTTCCCACACTTATAGAGAATATAGAAAAGAAGTGCACAATGCTAATATTTTTTTAAATAATGCATCAAAAATAATTTAAATCAATAAAGAAAACATTACACACACTACCATATTATTATGTTTCACACACACGCATATGAATACTCTATGTTTATTGTCAAACTTTTGTTGCTGTGTTAGTCTGTGATCTAATTGAGAATAGGTTAATATTTTTTTATTTGTCTATAGTGTTATATAGAGCAGACAAGGCTGTATGGGCTTAGATCCCCTTGCCTTTTCTAACAAGGAAAAATTGTACCAAAAAAAAAAAATGTCTATAGTGTAGTCTTGGCGAGAGGTGAATGAAGTTAGCCCCTCAAAAAAATTTTTTTTTCCTATTTTATACTTATTTTCTATTAATTCGTTTGTTCATCATTTATTCATGATTGTTCACTGTTAATAATTGTTTGTTCTGCATTTATTTATTTAAAAAAAATATTTAAAAATATACCTACAAGTTAGCCCCTCTAATGCAATTTTTAATACTTTTTCATCCTTAATGACTCGTAAATATTCATTTTCGATTGTTCTTATATAAAACATGTTTGTTCTCTTTCGAAATTACTCGTTTTTTGTTTAATTTACTATTTTTATTAGTTGAATAAATGTATGCAAAATATGTGTACTGCGCATGCGTCAACTATAATGCCTAAACTTTCTACGTGGTTTTAATCGTGAAAAAAAAAACAAATATAAATCCTGAAGGAGCAACTAATTGGTATACAGTTTAATTAAAAAAATTTAAAAATAAATAAATGAAGTAATGTGCATTGGCGTTAAGTTAGACCAAATACATTTTTTCCATCCTCTTACCTATCGTATTAAAATGTTATTTACTAATGTTAGGAATATAATTTCGACTGTGTAAAAAAATTATTATAATGTATACCTATACCTCTATACCTCTTGAAAGATAAATAATGAACATATTTACTTATTTGTTTATATTACCTATGTGAACTCCCTATCTTTTTTATACCTTCATAACGATAAGTAGGAGGATGGAAAAAATGTATTTGGTCTAACTTAACGCCAATGCACATTATTTCATTTATTTATTTTTTTATTTTTTTAATTAAACTGTGTACCAATTAATTGCTCCTTCAGGATTTATATTTGTTTTTTTTTCACGATTAAAACCGCGTAGAAAGTTTAGGCATTATAGTTGACGCATGCGCAGTACACATATTTTGCATACATTTATTCAACTAATAAAAATAGTAAATTAAACAAAAACGAGTAATTTCGAAAGAGAACAAACGTGTTTTATATAAGAATAATCGAAAATGAATATTTACGAGTCATTAAGGATGAAAAAATATTAAAAATTGCATTAGAGGGGCTAACTTGTAGGTATATTTTTAAATATTTTTTTTAAATATATAAATGCAGAACAAACAGTTATTAACAGTGAACAATCATGAACAAACGAATTAATAGAGAATAAGTATAAAATAGGAAAAAAAAATTTTTTTGAGGGGCTAACTTCATTCACCTCTTGGCGAGATCTGTGATTATATTATAGAAGTATAAAAGTCTTTGACACTAGAACCATAATAACGTTCAAACTTATAATTTCAATTAATTATAGTCGAATTTCGACTACTGCGGGACCACTAGTTTCGTATAAATGTACAACAATATCCAAATAAATTAAAAATAGACTCTTTGTCTGTGTTTTACTCTCAAAGCTTCAAACTTAAAAAATGACACCAATCCGAATATCACAAAACCAACTTTACCACAATCAGCCAAACACGTAATTCAATCGTCTTGACTAATATCCGATGATAAGATTACTAACAAAATTTAGATTATAAAAATCGCCATTTTGTTTCTGTTAAAAAGGAGGGAAACGTTTTTTTTTTTCAAACGAAATTCTGCCGTAGACTCAGGTATACGACCTGTCATCGTCCACGTTATCCAGCAGAACGGGAAAAAATGTCACCCGCTCTTATCTCACCATAAATCTACAAAGGGAACGCCTAATCAACGTCAAATTAAATTAAAAAATAGATTTACTCTCGATTTGGTCTGTGCAAAGTTTTTTTTAATGTAGAAATTCTTTGTGGTTTTTTTACCTTGGCTGTAGTCGGTTCGGAAGTCAGCCTTCAATACATTTGCGAAAAGAGAATAGATAAAGTAGGAAAGTGATGGCAAAGATTAGGTCGTAGAGGTGCCGGAAGACCTATGGCACCTATGGAAAACCTATGGCACCTAAGGAAGACCTATGGCATGGCACCTCGGATCGATGACGTAGTCAACACGGCGGAGCAGATGTGGATCAAAATGATGGATGATCGGACATTATGGCATAAAAAATAGAAAGCCTACACCCAGTAGCAGACATATAACGACTCCCCGAATTCTAATCACGCAGGAGCTAGTCACCGTCGACGCCCTAGACACGTCCTTACGGATCCATCAGGTCCAATTACCTTTGCATTAGACGCCTTCACCTATAACACTAGGAGCAGGCTTAGGGACCTCGGTAAACGTACTCGTCGAACTCAGCCCGCTGAGTTTCTCGCCGGATCTTCTCAGCGGGTCGCGATTCCGAGTAGTAGATTCATTCGCGAAGCAGCTGCTCTTCAGTTGTTAGGTCTCCTTCGGAGGCGCTAGGGCAGTTGTTAGCAAATCCCACCCTTCCTGGCTGAGCCTTTGCTCGCCCACCTGTCCTGGTGAAACTGGAAAGGCCTCCGGGCAACCAGTAATCCTTCAATAATAAAAAAAGACATACAACGATCCGTGTGTGACTACATCCATAATGTATACAAAATTATTTTCATTAAATTGCTATGTTTATTTTTAAGGAGCTAGTTCCAAGCGACTATCCTTGTACCAGTTCGTCTTTTTATTTATTTATTGCCTAAATGGGTGGACGAGCTCACGGCCCTCCTGCAGTTAAGTGGTTACCGGAGCCCATAGACATCTACAACGTAAATGCCGTCACCCGTCAATAAAGTAATGGCAAGATTATTATTATTGCCGTAAGCGAATTTCAGGCATCTGTCAAATATCTTGTGTTGTACGATGGCTACCCGCCACAAATATTATAATTGTTTATAACTAATACAATTCGCAAGAGCGGTGTTTAATTAACAAAAATGACCCTAACATTCATTCGCTGCTAATAACGTGCATTTGTTGAAATATATCGTAATTGAATATATTTTCCATGGACGGAATACAATTGAATCTTATGAGTTAAATTAGCTTGTTGATTTTTTTAAAGAGGACAAATGTTTGACTGTCATCCTTAATCATAATGAAGTCTTTTTTTCATTTTTTTATTGTTATTTGTGGTCATAGGTTAACAAAGTTTAATAGGTTAATATTAATAAATGTATCACTATGTCCTGCTAGTAAAGCGTATAAATATTAGGTGTAAGTATAATCTATATAAAAATATTGCTAAACTTAAATTATAATTATTTAACTCTATTCTACTTTATCATCTAAATTATCTAATGTTATCGTCTAAATAATCTGACATAGTATTTTTCTGACTATTTAAGAATTAGTCAGTGATTCGTTTGCCAACTTTATATTATCCAATGCTAGTCAAGCTCCTACATACATGCTAATACTAAATATGTCGTAAAGCTATGAAGATTTACAAGTTCCCGTCAAGGCGTACATGAAAAAAAAACCTTTTTATTGATCATAGCGCTTTTTTCAAACGCGTTGATCTTTATTTAAAAGCAAAACGGCATCGAAAATCTGAGAGATCAAAAAATGGCATTCACGATGGAATAATCAATACTAGAGGTCCCGCAGTAGTCGAAATTCGACTATAATTAATTGGAATTGTAAGTTTGTACACTAATATGATTGTATTTTATACTTCTATAATCACAAATTTCGCCAAGACTACATTATAAAAAATATTAACAAATACAAACAATATTTAATCTATTCTCAATTTGACAACAGACGTCAAGAACAAATGTTTGACAATAAATAGTATGCATGCGTGTGTGCGTCAAATACATGGTATGTAGTGTGTGTAATGTTTTCTTTATTGATTTAATGTATCTTTTATGCATTATTTTAAAAAAATATTAGCATTGTGCACTTCTTCTCTGTATTCTCTATAAGTGTGGAAAATTTCATACTCCTCCGTCCGCGCAATTTTCGTAAAAAGGGATACAAAGTTTTTGCTTCACGTATTAATATATAGATATTTGAACCTAACAAACCTAATGAAAAATGATTATATCTCAACGCGAATATTAGCACACACTTACTAGATCAAATTATATATTTTAGAACTGATAAGCATGCGACTGACTATCTTCCGGTAGATATATACATGGTAGCTCTTTTTCTGTGGCCTTTGTAGACAGACTAACATACAGCCACCTGACGGAGAATAGTTGCCTCGTGGACGTCAGCAATACCGAGGGCACAGATAAGTCGCTATCTATCACTTAGTACTCTTTAAAAGTTTGTTTAAAGAAAGACGTATCATAGAGCTCGGGAAACACAGTAGAGAGGAGTTCCTTCCGAAGCCGGATGGTTCGTAAAAAATTTTTTATTTGGAAAAGGACTATCTATGAACGCAGCGGTTCCAGATAGTATGGATGAAGTCTCCTCCGGTGGTGTGATGGTAAAAAGGAGACTGGTTTTTATTTTATTTATTGCTTATACGGGTGGACGAGCTCACAGCCCACCTGGTGTTAAGTGGTTACCGAAGCCCATTGACATCTACAACGTAAATACGCCACCCACCTTGAGATATAAGTTCAAAGGTCTCAGTATAGTTACAACGACTGCCCCACCCTTCGAACCGAAACGCATTACTGCTTCACGGCAGAAATAGGCGGGGTGGTGTTACCTACCCGTGCGAGCTCACAAGAGGTCCTACCACCAGTAAAATAACTCATAATCCAAGTTACTAGTTAAATCAATGTACGTATGAAATACACCATAATATAACGTTCAATCTAAAATTTGCCGAGGGAAATGATATTTAAAATCGGCTCCAATTTTTCAATATTACATCCACCACACAAATAGGGTATGTGTACATACGTAATATGCAGATAAAGATCTTGGTACAATTCCGTCTAATTCGACCCGAGGTAAACATGCATGTGGTTATTTCGAACATGCTTGATGGTTCTATCGTAGAATACAGAATAACTAGAATAGACACTTTAGCAAAATATCACTGAATATGTAATGTCATTAATTTTCTCCGGTCACCGTCCTCATCGAACGCGTCGCTCGCGACGTAGGGCTCGACGAGTGAATTAACCCATAGACACAGTCCACTGAGTTTCTCGCCGGATCTTCTCAGTGGGTGGCGTTTCCGATCCGACGGTAGATTCTGCGAAGTACTGCTCATGCTAGGGCCATTGTTTAGTAACACACTCGGTTAGAGCCCCGTGGGCTCACATACACGTCAAGGAAAAGCTGAAATGGCCTCTCAAGGCTATCAGCATAAGCAGGGAATTTAAATTAATTTAATTCAATTTATTGAATTTTGAAATGTTGTATAAATGCACGTGCATTGTGGGGCTAATATTTTGCGTTGAGAAATCAGATTTCAAAGAGTGCAAATTATCTGTAACATTCAGTCATTCGCTAGCCAGTTCAGTATGGATTTTAAAGTTAAAGAAAAAAATTAACTGTTTGTTAATGAAAATAATGATTGTCACATCATTAATGCCGTCTCTATCGATAGTGAGAGCTGTGGCGGGAATCCACAGGTGCCATTTTATCAGCGAATCAACATACCTCATTCTAGTTCAATCGAAAAGACCATTCTAACGGAAATATCCGACAATAGCATTTAACGAAGAGAATTTCATGTATTTTTTTTATATTTAAATTCACACCCTATTAACGTCGCCTTCTTGACTCTCGCCCCGATGTTGTAGATTCAAGATGTGAGTTAGACATCATATTATATGGTTGGCGGTTACTACATTACGGGACGATGAGCTTGTAATCTTGTAGTAGAAAAAACATTACAAAAACGCAAAATGTATAAATATTTATATAGTGAAAAATAGCCAAAAGTGTTGCTAAATAACCCTTAACTTACTGGAACATACACATGTACCTAAATATTCCGATTTGATTTCTCCTCTAATCCTAACCCAACAAAATGCCGTTTGTTAAAAGTGTATCCACTTCGGATCTATTCAGCTAAGAGTCCCACAGCTAGAGTCCTGTTTTATTTTTACGGAAATTCGGATAAGAATCCGCAAAAAACACGGTTCAAATGAAACTATATAGTACCGACAGAAGATAGGTGATTAATTAATATTTAAATAAATGAGTTATTATTTCCTTTGTTATTAAGGTTTACTGGATAATGACCGGTTTTTTTTTGATAACGCCATCTTGTTGTGTCTTTAAAGTGGTTAGTTGCCCTCAATTGAGGAAAATAGTATTATTATTCGCCAATAGATGTCGGGAAGAGTTGATTAGTGAAAACACGAATAAAACAACATTTTCTGAAAACAAATCGTAGCTAGATCGATTTATCGCCCCCGAAATCCCCTGTATACTAAATTTTATGAAAATCGTTGGAGCCGTTTCCGAGATTCAGATTATATACATATAATATATTAATATACAAGAATTGCTCGTTTAAAGGTATAAGATAAGATTAAATTTGCATAATTAAAAGGACTATTAGTAACTGTTAGTAAAGCAGTAAAAACTTTTCTAGCATACATTTATATTACTGCGACAATTCAAGCGCCTAGTCTGAAATATGAGCATCACGCATGCAAACATCTGTACTATTGAAGGTTTCAAAGGTAAGCAATAATTATTAGAACAATGAAAAACAATCTTTAGTTTTTATCAAAACCGATCTCTTCTTCCTTTCTCTAAATTCCTGTCTTTAGTTGTGACGTGTTCTGAGAATCCTCTTGCCTCATAGTGGACGTTATAAATGAACGTCGTCACGCACGATGAGACCTGAGGTCGAAGACACAAACGCCTCAAAAGCGCCACTCCTTTTTTTATTGCTTAGGTGGGCGGACGAGCTCACGGCCCATCTGATGTTAAATGATTACCGGAGCCCATATACATCTACAATGTAAATGCCGCCAACCACCTTGAGACATAGTTGTAAGGTCTCAATTTTAACAGTACAACGGCTGCCCCGCCCTTCAAACCGAATTACTACTGCTTCACGGCAGAAATAGGCAGGGCGGTGGTACCCATGCGGACTTACAAGACGTCCTACCACCATTTGTAAAATCCCTACCCTATCTCCTTATCCCCTATCCTTATCTCCTACCCTTCATATCGGAAGGCTCAAGATTCCTTTGTGGAAAATATAAGCTGGTCAGTTTTTTGCTTGCTCAGTGACTATGTTCTTTGACTAACTACACACTTTTAAATTTTTTCATCGGTTTTCGGGAGTTACATTTTTAATTAAAATGGTTTAAGCGGCTAAACCTAATTTTTTTCATTAAACTCAATTTTATATTTCTACCGACATTTCCTAAAATTTCCAGAATGAAAAATCGTGGTTATTAACGACTAGGTAACTATTCCGGACGGCCACCGCTCAGGTTTCGGCCACCACGTGTGATTTTTAGACTTCTTACTCGTTGAAACGTGGTGGCTCGAGTATTGCCGCAGTGGCTGTCGCGGAACGGGTGCTGGGATTGGTTCGAGGAAAATAACGAAGGCTTCAAGTATGGCGTTCACACGGTCCTCGTGGCTTGACCGGCGCAGGGCGTAGGAGCGAGTCTTTTCTTGTTCGGTTGGCGCTCTCCTCTTCTTCCGGAGAGGTCTTGACTCGTCGGCTCGCTGTCTCGAACTGAATTTGCAGCTTTTTTTTTTTTTTTTTCCTACCTAAGCTGAGAGCCTTGAGAGGCTATATCAGCGTAACCCTAACTTTAGTAGGTGAGCTCACGGGGCTCAAACCTGACGATGTTGCTAACACGAACCCTAGCAAGAGTCGTGCTTCGCAGAATCTACCACCGGATCGGAAACGCGACCCACTGAGAAGATCCGGCGAGAAACTCAGTGGGCTGTGTCTGAGAGTTAATTTACTCGTCGAGCCCTTCGTCGCAAGCGACGGGTTCGACGAGAACGGTGACCGGTGCTTGAGTTACCTAAAAGCACCGTTAGTGGATCGGGTGGATCCGAGATGACGTGTTTTGGGCGACGTCGACTGCTTTCCATTCTGTCCGCAGGATCGGGAATGTAGTTACCGGCGGCCACGATGAGAGGGTTCTCGTGTCGTGCCGCTTTATCGAAGTGGCGCATGGACGCCGACTGAAGATACTTACTGATGGACTCTAAGTCCAGGTCGTCATGGAGGTCGACGTTCCTGACGAACCACGGGGCTCCGACGGCTATCCTGCAAAAACGGGATTGAATAATTTGAAATGTTTTTAGGTGTATGCGGGCCGCGTGAGCGAACACTACACTTGCATAGGTCATGACGGGGCGTATGCAAGTTTTGTAGAGTGTCACCTTATTTCTAAGGGACATTTTACTTCGCCTACATATCATCGGGTAGAGACGTCCTAGAATGAAGGCGGCACGGTCGCGTACCGTCTTAATGTGGGGGCGGAATGTCATCCTACTGTCGAGGGTGACGCCTAAATATTTGACCTTCGGGGCCCACGGTATGGGCTGGTCGAACATCATGATTGGGCGAACGGCGGGGGCGGGGGTGTTGACGCGCCTAGTCGGGAGAGGGATGCTCAGCGTGGTGTTCGGAGGGCGACCCCTTTTGAAGAGCACCGCTGTGCTTTTCGTGGGGTTGATGTCGATGCGCCACTTCCGGAACCACTGTCCCATGGTGGTAGCTGCGGTCTGAAGTCGTCGATGAAGCAACGCCTTCTTCCTACACGAGTAGTAGATGGCGGTGTCATCGGCGAAGAGCGCCAGATGGGTCTCCGGAGACCGGGGTATATCGTTGATATACAAACTGAATAGTAACGGGGAGAGGGCGGAGCCTTGCGGGACTCCGGCTGTGACGTGACGGGGCCGGGAACGCGTTCCCTCGACTCGATATCGGAACGAACGGTTCGACAAGTAGTCTCGTATGATGAGCACGAGTCTGTCTGGCACTCCCATGTTATACAGTTTGTATATCAAACCGTTGTGCCAGACTTTGTCGAACGCCTTCGCTATATCGAAGAAGAGGGCTCCTGTCGGAATGGGTTTCCGCCTGTTCAGCCCTAGTAAGATGTGCTCCGTGAGGCGGTGCACTTGATGGACGCACGAGTGTCTGGCGCGGAATCCAAACTGCTCGTCTATCAGAATTTTGTTCGCGGATACGAAGTCCCAGAGGCGTTTACGAAGGAGCCGTTCGTATAGTTTGCCTATCGCCGGGAGGAGACTGATGGGGCGGTAACTCGCGGTTTCGTTCTTCGGTTTGCCCGGTTTGTGTATGCCGATAACGTCCGCTTCTTTCCACGCCGCGGGAAAGATGCAGTTCGTCATAGCAGCATTTAATATGGTGGCCAACATCGTTATCAGTTGGGCTGGTAACAATTTAAGCGCGCGGTTGCGGATGCCGTCGGAGCCGGGAGCTTTCCGTGGTTGTAGGCTATCGATCGCCTCCTTGACCTCGGAAGTGGTAATGGGGGGTAACGCGTCCGAGGGCGGCAGGGAAGCTCTGCGCTCGACCTCCCTGTCGACGAACTCGGTGTGTTCGGGGTCCGCGTGTTGAGTGCTGGTGGTGCACTGCTCTTGCAGTGCATCGGCCAGCAACTCTGCCTTGTCATCGTCATCGTAAGCCGGTGGTTGGCCTGAGGGGCGTACGAGAGGCGGCATAGTGGCTATAGTTTCGGACTTGAGGGTCCTAGCTAGTTGCCAGTATGCTTGGTGAGTGGGCGCGAGTTCTTCTAAATAACTATCCCAGTTTTCGTTTCGGGCGTCGCTTAAGCGGGATTTGACCTCCCGCTGTAAGCGACGCATCCGAGTCCGGTTTGAATCCGTGGGATATCGATCGTAGGCCCGGATTGCCGCGTTTCTAATTCTAACGAGGTCCCTAAGTTCGGGGGAAAGTCTGATGCGGTGGAAGCAGTCCTCCACATCGACTTGTTTCGAGGATCTTATGATCGCCGTCGAGACGTGATCAGTGAAGATGTTTATGGATTCGACGGTATCCTCGGGGGATGGAGTTGAATCCGGGCCGCAAGGGAGGATTGGTGGAGCGGTGTCAGCTAAGCACGTGCCCAGCTTCTTCCAATCCACCATGGTCCTCGTATCTGGTTCGCGGTTGAGTGGGCGACCGAGCTGCATGACGACAGGTCGGTGGTCTGAGTCGAGTTCTGACATTGCCTCGATGGAGCGTAAGCGCAGAGTTACGTTCCTCAGCAGTGCCAGATCTATTGTGCTCGGACGACGCGCGGCGTTGTACGGATAGCACGTGGGGGTCGGGGGGTTGAATACTTCGAATGTGAGGTCGTCTATGAACGCGTCGAGACGCCTACCGTTCACATTCGTGCGATGGCAGTTCCACCTAGTGTGGTGGCAATTTAAATCGCCTGCCAGGATGACCGCGTCCCCCATACCGAACAGTGTCTCGAGGTCACTGCTCAGGAGGGGTTTGTCAGGGGGGAGATAAACGGATGCGATGACGATCGGCTGGTGTCCCGTCAGCGCGATGCGGCACACTGACGCCTCGATATGTAAGAGCGAGGGAGTATCGAGAGGGACGCAGTGCAGGGCCCTCCTATAGTAAATGACAGTCCCGCCCTTGCGGGCGGAGAGTCTGTCATTCCTAACCATGACGTAATTCGCGACTTTGGGGTCGCGACGCGAGGGCTTTAGGAAGGTCTCCTGCACCAGAAGGATGTCGATGAGATTATCGCGGAGAAACTCATATACTTGATCGCGCTGACGCGCGAGTCCGTTAGCATTATAAAATGCTAACTTTATGGAACGCGGTTTTTCCCTACCGTTGCACGCCATTGATTACCGGTAATCAAACCAGCGTGCGCTGGACGGACTCGATGACGTCGATGTACTCGAACGTCGCGTTTAGGCGGTCTTCGGCCGTGACCGCTCTGCGCATGGCGTCGGCGAACGCACGCATGCGGTCGATATTTATCGCGGCGATGTAGTCGCGAATAATTGTAAAGTCGTTTACAGCAGGCCGCGCGGGGCCGGGGCGAGGCGCGGGACCGGGCGCGGGGGCGGGGCGCGGCGCGAGCAGGGGCTGGGGTGCCGGTGGTTTCCCTGCCAGCGTGAGCGGCAGCGGTTTTGCCCACGCGGAGACGGTGGGCACCGGTGCCGGCACGAAGGCAGGCTTCGGCGCACGGGGCGCCGAAGTCTTTGGGCCGACGGTTTTTGGGGGCGCGTTGGCCAGACGCTTCCGCGGGGCCTTGGGGCATCCGCGGTAGTTGGCTGTGTGGCCCTGCTTCTGGCAGAGCACACAGCTCGGAGGTTCGGTCGCGGTCTCTTTGACCCGCGAACAGTCGGCTGTCGCGTGGTCACCGAGGCACTTAACGCACCGCGGACGCGCGTGGCAGTTGCGCGCGGAGTGGCCGTACAGCTGGCAGCGGTGGCACTGCCCGGGAGTGCCTTTCCTATATGGGGCCTCGACGGTGACCCCGGATAAGCCGCAAACGGTGCGGAGGCTTGAGGCAATCCGTTTGCCTTCGGCGGTTGGTTCTAACGCGACGAGAACCATATTATATGCGAATTTATCGCGCCCGCTGTGCATTCGGTGCACGCTTACAATCGGGTACGCCTGCCCGATGAGGTCCTCCTTGACCAGCTCGACGTCGAGCTCCTTCGGTACTCCGCGTATTACTACGCGGAGCTCGCGATCCTCCTGGAGCGCATAAGTGTGGAAGCTTATGCGTTCCTTTCGGAGGTGGGCTGTCAGCGCCCTGTGGTCGTCCGGTGAGGCCGTTTTTATTTGAATGCCGTGCGCGATGTTACGCGCATGGATGACGTTTACGTTTTGTGCCTTACAGGCACGGGATACGCGATCCCACGCGGTCTTATCTTGCAAAATTACCGGCGGCGGCGCGGGAATTTTGCGGACGGACGCGGGTTGGGGTCGCGGCGACGGGGTTGCGCGGCGAGGGGAGTCGGGTGAGACCACGACTTTAGGACGCGACGCGTTCGCGGCCTTTGGCTGTTTCGGCGCCGCGGACGGTTCCACGGCGCGGGCGCGTTTTTTCCCGCGCGCGACGGTGGTGAACCCTTCCGAGGTTCCCGGTTGGGGACTCGCGGCGGACTCGTACTCCATTTCCGACTCGGAGTCGGAGCCGGAGCTTGATGACGCGCAAGACGCGATCGACGCAGGCGCGGGGGTGGGGGGCGACATCGGCGAGTCGCGAGGTACCGGCGCGGGGGGCGACAACGGAGAGTCGCGGAGTGCCGGCGCGTCAAGGCCGGCCTTGTAAGCTTCGAACTTGGCGATTATGTCCGGACAGACGTCGCGGACGAACTTAAAGAAGAGCGCGCCATTGGCGTCACTCATGGTGAGTGTGTGCCCGGGGGGGGCGTCCCCGGGACTTAAGCAAACTCGCCGAAAGGCGAGTCCCCTGAGTGGGAGTTCACCCCCTGAGCTTTACCAGCTCCAAGGGGGGGGAGTGCCTTTGCCGTGAAAACGGCAGTCGGCTGGGAATTGGGGTGGAAAGTTGGGAAGGTAGGGCTCCACTGGGTTGTGAGAATGCCACAACAAGCGGTGATCTCAGTGGAGTTTTAGTCTCGAAAGAGACTGTTTTGCTCGCCGAATATATAAATGAATTTAATATATGAAATGGATGGGTGATAATGAGTTAGCGTTACGAGTGCACAACTCAAGTACAAACTGTTTTTACAACTCAAGGTCGCGACGCCAGCGACAGCGCGTCAAGAATGCACAACAATGCCGCGATCGGTGCGACAACGACAATGCTGGACAACTCGAGACTCACGTTCGCGACGGCAGCGACAATAATTTGCAAAAACGCGTCCGGACCGAACGGCGATGCAATCGGAACTGAATTTGCAGCGAGGTAGGCCCTCTATTTATGGTCGCCCACACGCACTCGGCCAGCGCTATTATGAGTCCGAGCACGGTGGGCGTCTATTGTTCTCTCGGCCGCCTCGCTCGCCTATTGTTTGCCTAGTCGCTCTATTAGTCGCCCGTATTGTGACTCGCTCCTGCGTTCCCACGCCAAATTAAAGACCACGAGGACCAATCTTTATTTTCAAACAAATATTTACAAATTTACTTATATCTATTTTTCTATTTTTAACTATCTCTATTCACATTTATTATTTCACAACATATCCGTTTATTTGGATGTCTATTTATTTTCGCTGTTCTTGGCGAACATATCTCTATTTAACTATTTACGGACATTTCCCTATTATAACTATTTATTCTCTATTTTAACTATTTTCTAACACAACTATTTATTACGG
This sequence comes from Bombyx mandarina, assembly GCF_030267445.1. NCBI lineage: Eukaryota > Metazoa > Arthropoda > Insecta > Lepidoptera > Bombycidae > Bombyx > Bombyx mandarina. Next base: position 3,123,229 of record NC_143233.1, read on the forward strand.
ACGTTTTCTATAACTATTTTAACACTACCTATGTCCGTCGCGAACAATATCTATTCTAATCTTATATTTATTCATGTCCGTCGCGAACATCCTCCCGCCGTGCAGCGTCGTTCACGTCGCTGCATCCTCCCTGGTGAGCGGCGGTCATCGTGGGCAGCACGATAATCTTCTTCGCCGGGCGTCGCAGGATACCGCCGGCGGTGCGCACGTCGACCACTCGAGTGATGCCGTCGGCCCCCGGGTAAACCTCCTGGATGATCCCACGTGGCCAGGTGTTCCGTGGGAGCGTTCCGTCTGCTATTATCACGACGTCGCCTATCTTCAGGGCGGGCCCGCGGCTGTGGGGCTCCCGCCGGTTCTGCAGGTCGGGCAGGTACTCCCGGAGCCAGCGACTCCAGAACACATCTGCCAGACGTTGTGCTGCGCGCCAGTGTGCGCGCCCTATGAGGTCGGCGTCGTCAAATTTGCCCGGCACGGGGACTCGCGCCGGGCCTCCCAGCAGGAAGTGGTTCGGCGTCAGAGGGTCGGGATCGTCGGCGCTCACCGATACGTGAGTGAGAGGTCGGCTGTTCACGGTGAATTCTGCTTCAGCTAGCAGAGTGTGAAATATTTCGGGCGTCGGGTGCCTCGGCTGTTCCGTGGCCGAGAGCGCGGCCTTTACCGCCCGCACCATTCTCTCCCAGGCGCCGCCCATGAAAGGCGCACCCGGTGGGATGAAGCGCCATTGTATAAGCCTTAAGCTCGCTTCATGCTCGGTCGCCTTGTCCAAAGCTTGGCGCAGCTCCTTGTCGGCACCCCGTAGATTGGTGCCGTTGTCGCTCCATATCTCCGTCGGAGCTCCCCGGCGCGCGATCATGCGCCGGAGTGCCATCACCGCTGAGTCCGTGCTGAGGCTCGCTGCCGGTTCTAAATGTACCGCACGCGTAGTGAGGCATGTGAAGATGGCCACGTAGTGCTTCTGTGTGCTTCTGCCGGTGGTGACTTGATAGGGCCCGAAGTAATCGAGGCCCACGTATGTGAATGGTCGCCGATGGTGTGCCAGTCTGCTCGGTGGGTGGTCGCCTGTGGCTGGACGCGGTGGAGTGTCCTTGCGGATACGACACGAAAGACAATTGTGGATCACGCTCCGTGTCACTGGGCGTAGGCGTAAGACCCAGTACGACTGTCGGCACTCGGCGATCGTAGCTTCGGTTCCGGCGTGGTGCATCTTTCTATGGATGAAGTCTATCATCAGTCTCGTTTCGCGTCGTGATCCGTCTAGCACGAGAGGCGAGGTGATGACGTCAGCTCCCTCTATGTTGCCGATGCGTCCGTTTATTTTCAATATCCCGTCCGTGTAAGTTACGGACAAGTTTCGCAGTCGGCTCGCTGGGGATACTTGTTTCCCTCGTTGGAGCGCCAAAATCTCTTCCTCGAAGGCCGCCCGCTGGCTCTGTCGCCAAATGAGCGTCTCGGCGCGTCGAAGCGTGTCGGCGTCTAAAGTTTTCCATTGAATGATTACTTGCTCTGGCGTCCGCGGTGTGTTCAGCGGGGTCTTCGAAGTCGTCTTCTTTCTATTCTTCTCCCACGTCGGGTCCGAACGCGGGTTCCGTCTGGTCCTCTTGTAATGAGTGCGCTCGCGACTTCTGCGGCATAGGTCGACGAATTGCAGTATTCGCCCCGTTGCACGCAGGTACTTTTCCCATTTCGAAAAGCGTCTTGGGTCCGGGATCGCTTCGCCGAGGCTCTCTCTGCTCACGGCGAGCGTTGCGCACTTCTCTTCGCCCGTATCTTCTGCCCTTCTTGCAGTCCGTTGTACGGGCCAATCATCCGGATGCCGTCTCAGGTATTCCGGGCCTATGAACCAGCGGTGGTTTCTTTCAAAGCCGACGGGTAGTTCTCTGGTGGCGTCGTCGGCGACATTTTCCTTCGTGGGGACCCAGCGCCATTCCTCCACAGTGCTGTTCTCTTCTATCGCTGCAATGCGGTGAGCGACGAACGGTCGATACGATCTCGACCCCGTTCGTAGCCAGGTCAATACGGTGGCGCTGTCTGTCCAGAACACTCTCGCGTCTGGTTTTCTGTCGTGTTCCTCTGTGACAGCCGCGGCCATGCGGCTGCCCATCACGGCAGCTTGTAGCTCGAGGCGCGGTATCGAGGTGAGTTTCAAGGGCGCGACTCGGGCTTTGGCGAGTACGAGGGAGGTCCTGATCTCCCTGTCGGGCGTCTCCACGCGCCAGTACAACGCGGCGTCGTGGGCGTACTTGCTCGTGTCCACGTACGTGTGGAGCTTGAGGTCGGCGGCGTCCGGGTACTGCAGTCGGTTCTTCACGCAGATGGTGGTTGCAGGTGCGCTTGTCGTGCCGAAGATGATGGACCTCATCCGGTATTCTATAGGCTCTTGTGAAGGGTCCTCCCTCCACAAGTACCGGAGCGCGTTGCGGTCCTCGCTTCGGACGTCTATCTGTAATAACATCTCCGCGATGTCCGTGGAGACGGCGACGGCGTGCTGCCTGAAGTACATCATCGCTCCGGGCAGCGACTGCAGCAGGTCCGGGTCGGTGAGCAGGAAGTCGTTTGGGCTTCTTCCCTCTAGTTTTCGCAGCGGCGTCGTGCACGATGCGAAGCTTCTCCTGCTTCTTGGGATGTGTCACGTCGAAGTGTGGCAAGTACCGGGTTCGCTTCTTCGTACCCGTCGACGGAGTTACTTCGGCGTATCCTTTCGCTACCAGTGCATCCATTTGTTGCTTGTAGCGCTCTTTCAAATTTGGATCCTTCTCCAGTTTCTTCTCTACGGACGTCAGGCGATTCAGCGCGGCTTCAAAATTGTTGGGCATCTTCGGGCCCTCCTCACGCCACAGCAGTGCGGTCTCGTAGCGGCCGTCGGGTTGCTGTTGAGTGGTCTCTCGCAGGATCTTCAGCGCGCGCTCGTCTGGGTCGTTCTTCGGTGTCTTGGCGGCGACGGTGAGTCCCTCGATCGCGAAGTAGTGCCTGAGGGCTTCGTCCATGTTCGTGTCGACCGTCGTCGTGTGTGCCACGAAGTTGACGCGCTGTCTCTTGCCTCCCGGTTGTGCTCCGTGCACGACCCACCCGAGCGGAGTACGAGACGCCACTGGTTGATCGCGTCGTCCCGTCCGCATCTCCTCCGTCACCAGCAGGTGCCAGTTGTCTTGGCCGATCAGTATCTTCGGCGAGGCGTAGCTCGTTTTGAAGTGATGGCGGAGGTCGGTGAGGTGATGGCACGACGCGAGGACTTCGACGTTCAGTCGCTGTGGTGTTAATTTTAGGCCGTTGACTGTCCGTAGGTTCAGGTCTTGCGGTTCCCCCGTGCGTCCGCATAGCTTCAGCGGGACGCGTCGTGAGCGTGTTGCGTCTATCTTATTGTCGCCGATGGCAGTGATGAAGAGGGGTTCGATCGGTCCTTTGGCGCCCACTCGTCTCGCGAAGTCTTCGTCAATCAGCGAGATCGTTGACCCGTCGTCCAGCAGGGCCCACGTATCTGCCTCTCCCGCCGGTCCGATGACAGTGATCGGCGCCATCTTCAGGTAGGCTGTCGCACTCCTTGCGGCCCACGTCGAGGTGACCGCCTCTTCTTTTTCCTTCGGCTTCTGCCATGCTGGTTTCTTATGCAACAGCTCGTGGTGCGTGCGTTCACAGCTGTCGACGCCGCACTTCTTCTTTTTGCATACGTGTCCCCGGGACCGGAACCGTAGGCACCGGAAACACAAATTCTCGCGCTTCGCCGTATCCCAGCGCTCGCTGACGGCTGCTCTCTTGAATTCGGGACAATCTTGTGGGATGTGCCCCGGCTTCTGACATGCTGCGCATTTCCTCTCTTCCTTCGCTTGCGTGGTGTGCGTCCTCTGAGGCGTGTTCACCATCTTCCGCCGACCGCTGGTGTTCTCCACTCTCGTCTCTGGCTCCGGCTGTGCGTATGGGCTGCACAGGTCCGCCTCGCGTTGCAGGAAGCGCGACAGCTTGACGAGGTCCGGTTCTCCCGCCGGTTGAGTCGCTGAGAATTCGAACCAGCGGTGGCGTAGAGTGGACGGCAGCTTCTCCGATGTGATGTTGGTGAGCTCCGGGTTGTACATATAATGTACGCGGTCGAGGGCCCTCAGAGCGGCGACGACGTTGTTCACCTTATTCGCGAATACGCAGATGTCCCTCGGTGTGTCCGTGCAGCGTGGCAGCGCGCGCAGTCGTTCCAGCTCCGTTGCGGCGATTGCTTCTGGACGTCCGAAGCGCGATTCTAGAGTCCGCATGATCTCGGCGGGCTCGGTGTAATGCAGCAACAAGTTTTCGACCGCTTCTCTTGCTCTTCCTCTTAACGTACGCCGAAGTCTCGCAGTGTTCTCTGCGGCGCTGAAGCTGTCCGCTGATTCGGCGTAGGCGACCTTGAAGGAGAGCCATTCTTGGTGCGATCCACTGTACACTGGAAGCTCCCCGTAGTACCGATGCGATGGTCCGGGCCTGGCTTGGCGGGCGGCCGTCGCGATGGCAGCTGCTAGTTCGGCGATGTCGCTCTTCGGTGCGACAGGTACGGCAATCGGTGCCGCGGCAGGGGCCGGTAGCTTCAGCTGTTCTATTGGTGCGGGAAGTTCCAGTTGCGGTTGCTCGATGGTGGCTGGTGATCCGTGTGTTGGCTGCATTACTCTTTCTTCGACTCCGTGTAGCGCGATCGATTGTTGTTGACTGAGCCATGTATCGATGCGCTGTGATTGCTCGTTCTCGTCCTCCGTGAGTGTTGTGCGCGCATCTTCCTCCTCTTCAACGAGCGCTTCGGCTTCTAATGTTGAGATGCGGGCGGCGGCGAGCTCTGCTTGGAGTCGGGCTTGTTCTTCCTTGGCGCGGAGATGCTCTTCTTTGAGGCGCGCCATAAGCAACAGCCGTTGTGACTGTTGACTCGACTTTCTTGAAGATCCTCGTACTGGTGGCGCCATCCCGTCGCGGAGTGTGGAGCCTTCTTCTGTCGTCGAGATTTTGGCAGCGGCGTCCGTGATGTGGGACCCGTGTACAATTGGATTGGCCGTGAGCGCTGACTCTTTTCTGTTCTGGCTCGCGGATACGACGCTCTCCGTTGCTGCGTCGCCTGAAGTTGTTGCCGGTGTCGCGGTGCTGGGAGGTCTGACCACTCGACGACAGACCCCGCTGTTCGGTCCCGTTGGCGACGCCGGCGAGTATTGCGTAGGCAATATTTGGCGGGAGGGGGGCATCGCTTGTGAGCCCCGCGGCACTCCCGGACACTTTTCCACTTGGGAGGAGGGTGCCGCCATCAGTAGCGGTCCCTGCGTCACTCCCGAACGCGGCGCGGTTGACTGGGAGGAGGTTGCCGCCAACGGTGGCGGTCCCTGCGTCACTCCCGAACGCGGCGCGGCCGTCACAGCTCGTTGCTGTGCGTCTTGCGATGTTGAGCCCGAGACAGCTTCGTTGCCGGGCCGGTCAAGGCGCGACGACCTCATCTTCTCGGACCGTGTGAGCACCATTTCTTCAATCTTCAATCTTCAATTTTCTTCGATCTTCCTCAAATGAATCCGGCTCTCGAAGGACCAATATTCCGGACGGCCACCGCTCAGGTTTCGGCCACCACGTGTGATTTTTAGACTTCTTACTCGTTGAAACGTGGTGGCTCGAGTATTGCCGCAGTGGCTGTCGCGGAACGGGTGCTGGGATTGGTTCGAGGAAAATAACGAAGGCTTCAAGTATGGCGTTCACACGGTCCTCGTGGCTTGACCGGCGCAGGGCGTAGGAGCGAGTCTTTTCTTGTTCGGTTGGCGCTCTCCTCTTCTTCCGGAGAGGTCTTGACTCGTCGGCTCGCTGTCTCGAACTGAATTTGCAGTCGTGGGGTCGTCGCGTCCCCTTGCGGGGGCGCGGAGCGGGCCTCGGGGAAACCCCTCTGCCCGGACTTGTGACTCCCTGCCTAATGAGGCAGGGGTGATGCGCTGCGGGATGGTATGTAGCAGGATCGTAGAGATTGGTGGGACGACATCTTTCTTCTCTCTTCGCTTCTTTCTTCGTCTTCTTCTTCTTCCTCTTCCTTCTTCATTCTTCCCTTCTTCCGGGGGCGGCTGCTGCTCTCCTCAATTTTTTTTTTTTTTTTTTTTTTTTTTTTTTTTTTTTTTTTTTTTTTTTTTTTTTTTTTTTTTTTTTTTTTTTTTTTTTTTTTTTTTTTTTGTTATTTTTTTTTTTTTTTACAATTTTGTCTTATCCTAGCTTAGCCTAAAGTACACCTAACTTAATCTAACTTACATCTAAGTGGCGGCAGCGCGCCGTTCCTGCACTCCGTGGAGTGCCGGGACAGCGCGCGCCGTCACACCTAAACTAATCCTAATCTAACTTAACCTAACATAACCTAGCTAACCTAATATGGGGGAGAGAGCGAATCCGCACTCCACGCTACAGTCCTCTCCCCCTCTCCCCATCGTTATACAATATTGATGGGGGGGAGGACTGTAGCGGGTGAGAACACCCCATCCCAAAAGGGGGTGGGGGGTGGGGTCAGAGCCCCTAATCGAAATGAGGCTGCACCTACGGGGTGCAGCCGCGGTCCCCATACGGGGGACCCGCCAAACGGGCAAGAGGCGTGGGACTAGAGGCTGATGAAACTCAGCTCCGAGAGGGGCGCTCATAGGTCCTCCCCGGCCTCACAGCCGGCGAGGAGCTTTATCTCCGAACGATCGTCGGGGGTACCAATAGCTCCCGCGGCAACGCCGTACCATCCGGTGGTCTGGCGTGCAGCGGGGCTATGTTGTGGAGATGCTCATGGGGCCCGTTTTCGGCTCGCTCGTACATATTACGGGCGAGCCTAGTCACAAACTCCACGAGCGACTCCACACCTAGGTCCCGGGCAATAACGTCATTTCTGACGTACTGCCCGGCCCCGACGATAATGCGGAGGGAAAGACTCTGCTGGGCCTGCAACCTAGATCGCTGGGACGGCGACAACAGGTGATACCAGGCCACAGCAGCGTATGTGAGGCGGGAACGGACGTATGTCTTGTAAATGGCGAGTTTGGTCCTGGTCGGAAGCCCGGACGCAAACACCGGCCGCAACAAGAACACGGCCGCGCGAGCCTGACCGATGACTCGGTTGACGTGCGCGACCATGCTCAAAGAGCGGTCGATGTCGCATCCGAGATACCGGACCATGGTCCTGAACTCGACATTCACACCTCGGAGGCTGAGTTTCTTTGGGACGACTCTGATACGGACCGGACCGTAGAGTAAGGCCGCGGTCTTTCCCACATTGACCGCGACTCTCCAACGGTCCAGCCACTGGGGCAGTATGTCCAAAAGCCTCTGCATCCTCATGATGGCTGCAGAGGGGAACGGGGAGGACGAGAAGTAGGCCGAGTCGTCAGCGAACAAGGCCAACTTCACGTCCTCCTCCCACGCCCGAAGGTGACCCTCCAGGGTGGGGATGTCATTAGTGTAGAGGGCGTATAGGATAGGTGATAGGACACTACCCTGGGGAACCCCGGCCGTAATGGGACGCACGGAAGACCGTGCGCCCTCGACCGCGACAAAGAAGGTTCTGCCCTCCAGATACGACCCGAGCAGTCGCACGTGAGCGTGCGGTAGGCCCGCGTCCCGCAGCTTGTGGACCAGCCCCTCGTGCCACACACGGTCGAAGGCCTTCTCGATATCGAGGAGGACCGCGACCGTGTATTGGCCCGAGTTTCGCCGGTCCGCCAAGTGATGCAGGACACGGGTCAGTTGCAGAGTCGTCGAGTGGCCGCTTCTAAAGCCGAATTGCTCCGGCCTGAGGAGAATATACGGCGATATTCTCCTCAGGAGCAGCCGCTCGAACAACTTGCCCACGTGCGAGAGCAAGGTAATCGGTCGGTAACTGGAGGGCTTTCTCCTGTCCTTGCCGGGTTTGGGCAAGACGATGATCTTGCCCAGTTTCCAAGTTCCAGGGAAGTGTCCTACCCGGAGAATGGAATTAAACAATCGTGTCATTGCTGACACGATTGAGGGAGGGAGGTTTTGCAGGGCGAGGGGAGGAATACCGTCCTTGCCGGGGGCTTTTCGCCTCTTCATCAACTTGATGAGGAGGCGCACCTCGCTGGGAGTGACTAAGTCGTCATCTCCCAGCTCGACTCCCGGCGATTCCGGTTTGAGGAATTGGATTACACCCTCTGACACCTCGCGATGGAATGCAGCCATCGAGGGTGCAGAGACATTCGGAGTGAACTGCCGCTCCAGCGAGTTGGCCAGGACTTCGGCACGAGCCAACGGTGTAAAACACCGTCTTCCCCCCTCGTCCTCCAAGGGGCAAGTGGGGGAAGGCTTGTTGGTGAGCCGGCGACAGATGCGGTGAAGGGGGGCCATCGTACGGTCGTCGGACGCGTCCAACAGTCCCCCCTCCCAGGAATCACCCCGGTAAGTCCGCATCTTAGTCGCCAGCTCCCCCTCAAGTCGGTTGAGCTCGCGCTTAATCCTGGGACACCTAGATGTCGCCCAGAGCCTCCTCAGTGCCCTCTTCCGACGAATTAACGTCTTGAGGTGCACCGGGAGTTCCGCTCTGGGCCCCCCGCTGGGTACCAGAGTCGTCACTTGGTCCAGGGCTCCCCTGATGGTGTCGACGAGACGGGAAGCCGCCGTGTCGACCTCATCAGGGGTAGACGGGTCTTGAAACAAGGATTGGTCGGCCAGCAGTCCCGTAAAAGACTGCCAGTCGACCCTAGGCCTGAGAGGGGATGTCGCGACCCGAGTGAGCCCCAAACCCACCGTGACCAAGATCGGTAGGTGAGGGGTACTCAGGTCGTACAGTGCCTCTATCGCTAGAGGGCACCGTAGCCCCTTGTGAACACACACGTCCAATACGTCCGGTTGGTACCGGGCCAACGTTGGAACGTGTGTGGGTTCGTTGGGGCCGACCACGCAGTAGTCCCCCCTTTCGGCATCCTCGTACAATCGCCTTCCGGGCGGCGTGATGATTCGGGAGCCCCAAGCGACATGTTTCGCATTGAGGTCCCCGACCACCAAGGCCGGATGGCGATCATGGTTCAAGGCCCGTCTAATATCGTCCTCGACAAAATCAGGACCCGGGGGTCGATACGCGGCATAAATCCGCAATTCGGCCCCCGGTACGTGGACCCTCACCCCGACCGTTCTGGTAGAGGCGAAGGTCAGTAGCTCAAGCTCCTCGTGCACCACGTCCCTCCTGACGAGCGCCGCAGTGCCCCTGAACGGGCGCCCGTTGGAGGTCAGTTCGTCCCGTCGGTACACGAAGTAGTTGGGCATCCTAAAATCTTGTCGAGGTTTAAGCTTGGTCTCGCCCAGGAGGATAACCTGCGGGTCATACTCCTGGGCGAGTCGGATGAGCTCCGACCTCCGGGACCCTATCCCGTCGGGGTTCCAGTAGATGATGCGCAGCTCCTGGCTAGCCATTGAGCTGCGCAATCATCCGGTAGAACCCCGCGAGCAAGGCCCCGAAGGGACTGGCTCCCGAGGCGATCTCTCGGATCACTCCGGAGATCACCTCGGACAGTTTCTCCCACAGGGAGAGGAGCCAGGCAGCGAAGCCGGCAGGCTGCGTGTCCTGTCTGCCGCTGCGCCGCTCCCTCTGCGGGCGGGGTGGTAGTGGGGGCTGAGTCATACCCACGTCGACCGAATTTTCTTGGGGCTGAGCGTGGATTGCAATTGGTGTTGGTATTGTATTGGTTGTAGGGGGGGGCGTTGCTTCTGTGACCTCCATTGGCACAGAAATTGGAGTTGGAGTCATTCTCTCTACTGAGGTGGGTGGGATATTGGCGGCTAGTCTTTGCGCTCGCTTTCTCTCTTTGGCTTTCTCTTTCTTTTTTTTATTTTTTTTATTTTTTTTTGATATAATTCTTGGTGCCGGTTGAGGTCTAACGGCCGGTCGGGCAGCGTTAGCCGGTGCCATCAGTGTGGAGGCTGCTGGATTCGACTCCACTAGGTTGGGCTGCCGTGAGTGTAAGGTGGGAGTTGGGGCGAGAATTGGGGCTTGGGACGATTTCCCTTTGCCCTTGCCCTTACTTGATACGACTCTAGCGGCCGGAACTTGAGTCGAAGTTGCTTGAGATGGTGTTGGTACTGCAGGAGCTGGAGGCCTCCGGGCGCGCGGCACCGGTGGTACGGGAGGGGGGACGGTAACACCCAACATCCTCGCCCTCCTGCGGTAGGCCACGCACCGTTTGTCAACGGCTGCGTGGTCCTTTCCGCAGTTGGCGCAGGTGAAGGGCCCCTCCCTTGGCCTCGGGCAGTCCGCCACGATGTGCTCACCCGCACAACGCACACAGCGGACCGCTCGGTGGCAATTGGTGGAGGCGTGACCGAAGGCCTGGCAGCGGTGACACTGCGCCGGCCCACGGCTTGGCCGCCATCCCTCAACTGACACCCCCGGCAGGTACAGCAGTTCTTCAACTGCGTACAAGCGGGCGAGGCCTTCCTTAGAGAGGTGGTCGAGGGTAACGTAAAATACGCACCCCGGCCTCCCTCTCTTAGCCCGTATGCATCGGGCATAGCGAGCCGGAAACCCCAGCTCCTTCAAGGAATTTGTGATTTCTGCCGCGTCGGTGTCGGCAGGTAGTCCGCGAATAGCCACCCTTGTCGGGATGTCCTCCTCCAACGCGTAGCAATACCATTTGATGGCACTGTCCGCTGAGGAGGCCCCGGCAAGGTAGGCCTGGACCACTCTATATTCCTCTGCCGACGCTGGCAGAAATCTGAACCCTGTTCCGTAAGGGCGCACGGAGGGTGCCCTCCCCAAGCGCTCCCTGATGGCCGCCATATGGCGGGACCAATTTGGGAGCACTTCCACCATAATAGGTGGATGACGGCGGGGCTCCTCTTTAGTGCGCGACCTATTTGGGGCAGTGGAACTCTGGTGGGTGTGTTGTTGGTGTTGTTGGGTGGGTACGGGTCGCGTGGCTGCTACAGTCGCGTATGAGGTAGAGGGGACTGGTGAGGGGTTTGGGATAGGGATTGGTTTGGAATTGGAGACGGAGGGTTCAAGGTCCATGTACCTAGTCGATTCTAGGTTGCCCACCATGCAGCCTGTGGTGGGGGCACCTCTTGGCCTATCCGTTGGAATGGGGGAGATGGTAGGAGAAGGAGACCGAGGAGGCGTACGCAGCTGCTTGGCTGGTGGGCTCTCCACTGTCCCTAAACACTTCCTCGGCTTGGGAATTGGTTTGGAGGGGGGAGAGGACTCCACCCTCGAAGAGGAGGTACGCGAGGGGTTGGATGTCTTGTGTTCTGTGTCGGTGTCTGCCTCTATTTCGGACGTTTCATAAGAGGAAGTCGTCGCCTCGCTGTCGTCGTCCTCGTCGTCCTCGACTAAGGATTTGGACGAAGGTCCAATACGGGGTCGTTTATCTACACCCTCTGCAGAACTTCGGTCGGACTCAGACCTGGCCTTCTTTCGCGGCCGAGAGGTCCCAGAGTTATCGGCCGGTAAGGGAAAGAAACTTTCCCCCGGACCGATCCTCGGAGACTCCTGGGCCGCGACCGAGGGCCCGGGCTTGTTGTCCGATGAAGTGTCTTGTTCAGGGCGGACGGGTACAGGGCGGTACATTGATGTACTCGCTATCACTTGAAGTCCCTTTTGAGACGGACCGGGTGTGCTGATGGTTGGGGGTGGTTTCCCCCCCGACATGATTTAGCCGTACCTGTGGTCGGTCACAGCGACTGTCGGTACATCCGTACTGCTACTTGCCTCAGACGGCCGACCCACTATCTCGTTAGGGTTCCTAGCAATATGTATTGTACGTGAGTATACTAATGTGTACTAATTTAATTAAACTAATATTAACTGTAAATAAGAAAATAGGACTGAAACTAATACTAATAAAAATAAAAAGAATAACTTACAGTTGGGCGCGACCAACGCTGCAGTCTCCCGTCGCGACCGGCTACCCGAGTTGCACGTAAATGAGCAAGAAGTGAAATAAAAACACAAACTTACCCTTAAGGGCTCCAACTCGATCGGAATAAATGCTAAATGATAATTAATTACTATTGGATAATGAAAACTACTACTATAATCTAATAAAAATAAAGGAAGAAAAAGAAAAATTACGATTCCACCCCAACTTAAAGTAAGACGGGGATGGAATGCTAGTAACTAGACTAATTATTTAATTTAAAATCATACAAAATATAATATCAACCGGCAACGACGGGATAACCCACAGTACGTTACGCAATAATTATATAATTAGTTACAAAAAAAAAAAACAAATTAAATAAAACAAGAACAAAAGAGCTATGAATGAGCAGAACGACTAAGGTGACCACTTAAGAAAGTCAGTCGGTTCGTCAGTAAGCAAATACGTAGAATATTGAAATTTGTAATTCATAAAATATTAAAGCAAAAGAGGGTATAATTAAAACTAAGTTAATAATTGCAAAAATCTGCCACAGTGGCGCTAGTAAGCGGTTTATTCTTAACTACCCTATAAAAATGAAAACTATAAATGAATTTAGTATGAATTAAATAAAATCTTAGGTTAATTATTAAAAAATGGGAATTAAATTAAATAACATAACAACTATAAACAACTATGATAACAAGTGTAAGGACAATACTATTGACCTAAGAGCGGAACTAAGTACGGGGTTCCCGACGCCGCCGCGATCCACCACCATGGTTCAGCTTACGCGGGTTTAATAGCAGCCCCTCCTAACCCCGGAGGGTAGGGGAGGACTGGGAACGGACACAGATGGCCAGACTCGAAGGCGCTAACGTAACTCGGTTTTTATTCTTAGAATAAAATGAGTACGCAGCTTCTCCAGGCTGATCGACAACTACCCGCAATTAACTGATGTTAAAATGAAAGTGTCGAACAACTCACCTGGTCCCGGGTCCTGCGTTACGTTGCTCGGAACGTCTCCGCGCCGACACAACACCGCTAGATTCGCAACACACACGCTTTGGGCACACACTATCCGCACAGCACAACACAGTAGGGGCCTCGTAGCACTGGTGTCCCGGGCTTGAATTTGCAGCGAGGTAGGCCCTCTATTTATGGTCGCCCACACGCACTCGGCCAGCGCTATTATGAGTCCGAGCACGGTGGGCGTCTATTGTTCTCTCGGCCGCCTCGCTCGCCTATTGTTTGCCTAGTCGCTCTATTAGTCGCCCGTATTGTGACTCGCTCCTGCGTTCCCACGCCAAATTAAAGACCACGAGGACCAATCTTTATTTTCAAACAAATATTTACAAATTTACTTATATCTATTTTTCTATTTTTAACTATCTCTATTCACATTTATTATTTCACAACATATCCGTTTATTTGGATGTCTATTTATTTTCGCTGTTCTTGGCGAACATATCTCTATTTAACTATTTACGGACATTTCCCTATTATAACTATTTATTCTCTATTTTAACTATTTTCTAACACAACTATTTATTACGGACGTTTTCTATAACTATTTTAACACTACCTATGTCCGTCGCGAACAATATCTATTCTAATCTTATATTTATTCATGTCCGTCGCGAACAGTAACTATCCTGCTTCCCTACTTTTAAACTCTACTACTCACTATGTAATCATTTACTATAAATTCTAGACAACTTTTGGGGTAATGAGGTATCCGTATGAGGTATCAATGTTTAATCAAACAATGCACGCTATAAATATGCAATTGATTTAAGGTGAATTAACAACGTGAACATTCCTTTTAATACTATATAAACTATTATATGTATGTATGTATGTGTGTATGTATGTATTTATGTATGTATATACTTTTTGTAACTTAATATAAATTTCATTGCACCTACCACTATCCACTCTGCACTACCTTCGGTTGACTGGTAGAGAAGACCTTAGGCATTAAGTCCGCCAATGTAAATGTTACATGAAGTGTAATAAATAAATAAAACATTTAAAATGCGTCATTTTAAAAGTAAAAATAATCGCAATAAAATTTTACGTTTTAGTATTTTTCGCGGGCTTTCTGTGCACCACAGACTATATCACTCTGTGTAGTGAATGCTGACAGTAGCTGTAGGTAAATACCTAAATCTAAAACTGCCACAACGCTCTGTTTTTTAAATTTATTTTCTCTTCTATTTATCTTGTTCTAAATTTTTCATTTTGCTACTTACATTTAAATACGTTAATATTTACTATATGTTTACTTAGATCCTAAATTATAGCTTACTTAATGAGTTATAACACTAATAAAGCCTTTTTTTAATAATATCCGATCGGGGTCGGACAAAGACGTCTACGATAAACACGGACTTTGACAAACAACTCAAATTTGCCTTAACACGTATTTTAACGGACAAATTACATGAGATAAAAACTAGTTATGGTGATTTAGATAATAATGTGAATAGAGCAGTTTGTCTGTTTGTTTACGTATTACGTTTTGACTGATACCAATTAAACGTATTGTATTTTTTTAAATAGTAATGTAGCTCAAATGACGCTTACCACGTGGCGCCAAATGACGGGATTTGGTTTTTTTCCTGATAGAAACTGTTTCTAATTTGGATGTTTTTTTCTTTATTTCCCTTGTAGGCAGACGAGCATACGGCCTACCAGATGGTGAGAGGTTACCATCGGTCATGGACATCAGCAATACCAGGGGGAGAGTCAAACTGCGTATCGCTATATTTGTAGGAAAGTGTAAGCTAGGGCAGCAATAAAAAAAACATTTACTACCAGGAATTTGATTTTTTTAAATACTATTCAAGGCTATAGTGAATTCCGTAACCCATAAACAGATCCGCAAATATAGTCTAGTCTCAAAAACAGGTGTTTGTTAAAATGTCTCTAAAATATACGAATAGCAATTAAATACTCAATTCGAGCATCCCCTTTTTAACTACCTTTAAAAGATAGTCGTTTCAACCCCTAATCATTCCGATTATCCCTTCGATAAGGGTTGACCGCTATACAATGGGTAAAAACCGATCGACCGATACAAATGAGGTCTTATTAACTCATTGGGGCGATAAGATTAACTTATTGTTTTATTTGGCGGCTTGTTCTTGAAATGTTTTTTTGTTAATCGAGCAAGGAATTTATTATTTTATGTTCTATTTAAATGATAATACAATCTACAATTAAATGTTTTTGTATCCATCGTATAGTGATTTCATATTATATGTAAAAGGTATATTATATCTATTTATTGTATTTATGTATTTTCTTTAATAATGTATTGTTAGTAATAGTAGTAGTTATTTTGAAAAAATTAATTCTTCGTTAAATTTAAGTCTTCGTGGCCTAAAGGATAAGACGTCCGGTGCATTCGTATCTAGCGATACAACGGTGTTCTAATCCCGCAGACGGGTACCAATTTCTCTAATGAAATACGTACTCACCAAATGTCCACAATTGACTTCCACGGTAAAGGAGTAATATCGTGTAATAACAATCAAACCCGCAAAATTATAATTTACGTGATTACTGGTGATAGGACCTCTTGTGAGTCCGCGTGGGTAGGTACCACCGTCCAGCCTATTTCTGCCGTGAAGCAGTAATGCATTTCGGTTTGAAGGGTGGGGCAGCCGTTGTAACTATACTGAGACCTTAGAACTTATATCTCAAAGTGGGTGGCGATTTTACATTGTAGATGTCTATGGGCTTCAGCTTCGATCAACAATAGTAACAATAGTTATAATATAGTTACAATTGTTATCGAAGGGCTTCAGTAACACTTTATAAATTCACAAACTTCTTAAGAAATTCCATAGCAGAACAGACTCCACAAAAAAGAATTATGAACATAAGTAGAACTACATACGTGTGGGACAACGACTTAAACAATCAATTAATAGTCTATGGATAAAACGTAGGTCCTGCTCATGGCTGGAGTGAAGATATTGAAAATAGACAGTTAGATAGAAAGGAGGTTCAGGAGACATAAGTAAGTTGTCAGTGCACGTAAATTAAGATTATGTATATGACGGCGCCAGGAATGGCTGAGCGGCAGTTCCGTCATCACTCTTATTCTGTTGAACCCAGCATATTGCAATAATTGCAATAAAAGTCAATAAAACAGGCAGACCGACAGTGCGACCGACCAACTTGACTGCCTGAGACAAACTGAGACGACACTTTTTTTTTTTCCTACCTAAGCTGATAGCCTGGAGAGGCTATTCCAGCGTAACCCTAACTAGTAGGTGAGCTCACGGGGCTCAAACCTGATGACGTTGCTAACACGAACCCTAGCAAGAGCCGTGCTTCGCAGAATCTACCACCGGATCGGAAACGCGACCCACTGAGAAGATCCGACGAGAAACTCAGTGGGCTGTGTCTGGGAGTTAATTTACTCGTCGAGCCCTTCGTCGCAAGCGACGGGCTCGACGAGAACGGTGGCCGGTGCTTGAAGTACCTAGAAGCACCGTTAGTGGATCGGGAGGATCCGAGATGACGTGTTTTGGGCGACGTCGACTGCTTTCCATTCTGTCCCCAGGATCGGGAATGGAGACGACACTGTTCACGCACCGCCGTTTTATACTCTGGCATTACGGTGTCTACCCTATATTATTGTGATATTTATCAAAACAACATTTTATCATTTAGAAAAACTTCAGAGGTGTCAAGGGACACCCGGATGGAACGAAGTTCCTTTCGATTAATTAGTGAAGGAATTGTAAATTGTTTTTTAAGTTATAATAATAAATTACGGCATTAAGAAGAAGAAAAAAACAATACTATGAACTAAATTACTATTGTTGAAACGCTATGTCGAGAAACTGTACTCATTACGCGGACCAATCGGATACGAGCAATGTCACGCGGTAAGCGCCTACACGTTGATTGGTCAGAATGACGGATCTAAAAAGTGTCGTGACAACTTTTCGTAAGAATTTTTTCCGTCTAGCCCCCTTTCACAACGCGCGATAAGGAACTTCGTTCCAATAATAATCATAACAATGTCTTAATATTACTAAAGTCGTTATCCATAAGTAAATAAACTAAACTATATATTTATTATGTTATTTATTGCCAATAGTCACGTTTGCGCCTACATATACGATCAGCGAATATCGAAGAAACTTTATTCACAACAAATATATATTTAATTTTGTGCTATAATATATTCTAGATTTACAGTAATATCAATTACGTATGAATGTTTTTTTTTTCGCAATCGCAAACCGCGCATGCGTTAATGATTTTGCATTTTTACTTAAAGATCACGATTACTTAAGAGT
The DNA here is from genome assembly GCF_030267445.1 of Bombyx mandarina. Taxonomy (NCBI): domain Eukaryota; kingdom Metazoa; phylum Arthropoda; class Insecta; order Lepidoptera; family Bombycidae; genus Bombyx; species Bombyx mandarina. The sequence continues at coordinate 3,140,366 of NC_143233.1, forward strand.
TTTAAGCATAACGAGGCGGTGTGAAGTTTTGTTTGATGAAACCCATAATGACTTTTAGTTTCGCTCACAAATAAAATTTAGGTTCGGTAAATTATATTAAGTATGTCGGCGCAACACAACTATTTACTTTAACTAAGATTAGTTTAAGTTAACTGTTTATTTATTTTTTTATTTATTGCCCGGCCCACCTGATGGTGAGTGGTTACCGTCGCCCCTGGACTTCAGCAATGCCAGGGGCAGAGCCAAGCCGCTGCCTACAAATTACCTACAAATTATTTATAAGCCCAACGCTTATAAACAATTGCTTATGACGGTGTTCAGGAGAATTAATGAACAAACTAACCCCACTGTTCTACTATAAATGCGAGTGACTATTGTCGCACAACACATAAGTCGCTGACGTCATCATTTTGAAACATAACCGGTAAATGCCTTATCCGATGGTAGCTTCTGCGAATCACTGCGCTAGTTATAGCAAATTCTCTCAGGTTGAGCCCGTGAGCTCACTTACCCGTCCGCGCGTAGCTGGAATAGACCCTTAGACGACCCTTCCAGTTACCGTCCTCGTCCGAACCCGTCGCTTGTGACGAAGGGCTCGACGAGTGAATTAACCCACAGACACAGCCCACTGAGTTTCTCGCCGGATCTTCTCAGTGGGTCGCGTTTCCGATCCGGTGGTAGGTTCTGCGAAGCACTGCTCTTGGTAAGGCCAGTCTTAGCTACACTACCGGTTTGAGCCCCTTGAGCTCACCTACACGTCAAGGAGAAGTTGAAATAGCCACGGATCGCTTGGAGCCTCTGGGTCTGCGGAGGGACTTCGGGTCCCTCTGTATTTTGTACCGCATGTTCCATGGGGAGTGCTCTGAGGAATTGTTCGAGATGATACCAACGTCTCGTTTTTACCATCGCACCGCCCGCCACCGGAGTAGAGTTCATCCATACTACCTGGAGCCACTGCGGTCATCCACAGTGCGTTTCCAGAGGTCTTTTTTGCCACGTACCATCCGGCTATGGAATGAGCTCCCCTCCACGGTGTTTCCCGAACGCTATGACATGTCCTTCTTCAAACGAGGCTTGTGGAGAGTATTAAGCAGTAGGCAGTGGCTTGGCTCTGCTCCTGGCATTGCTGAAGTCCATGGGCGACGGTAACCACTTACCATCAGGTGGGCCGTACGCTCGTCTGCCTACAAAGGCAATAAAAAAAAAAAAAAAAAAAAAAAAAAAAAAAAAAAAAAAAAAAAAAAAAAAAAAAAAAAAAAAAAAAAAAAAAAAAAAAAAGCCTCTCAAGGCTAAAGGAAAAATCCACCGCCCAACTTAAAACGTTACTCTCCTGATTTACTGTGAAAGCGGCTCATAAATATGCTTTACCATCATCCCACTTCGAAATGCGAAGCATTGCTTCAAAGTTTCGAATTATTTTACGCTTTCGGACACCAGTGTGCTTAGTGCGATTTTTTTAACGTTCTTGATAGCGTAAAAGTTAACTCTAATTTGTATGCAGTTGGAACAGCGCCCCTAGCGGCAAACGTAAGCAAACGTTCCAACTCCATACAAATTTTTTTTTTTTTCGGGCCAAGGGCCGAACCTCCTACGAGGTCCCCGCGCCTAGGGGGCGCGCGGGGTATGTGAGACGTAACGATCTGCAGGTGTTGAGAGCAGATCGCGGGCCCAAGGATTTTAGGGCCCACCCACTAAACGACTCCCCTGCACTCTTACACCCGACGTCCGATCTCCGTCCGGGGTCAGAACCTGAACAGAGTAGGGGGGTTCCCGCGGTCAACACTACAACCAGACACGCGGCGCCACCCCGAGGACGCCCGACCGACGCGGCGACGGGTCATCGAGGCGATAGTCGACGACCAACGACGTCGGTCTCCGCGGTACGGCGGCCCTACCAGGCCGCCCGGGAACTCCATACAAATCTGAGTTAACCTTTACGCTATCGAGAACCTTAAAAAACTCCCACTAAGCACACGGTAAACATAAACAGCGGGTTAAGGTCTGAAGTACGTCCGACGATCTGATCTAATACATTATTATACAACCGACGATGACCACTGAGAATCATGACCCGGTTTCATTAGTAAGTATACAAACACAGGTACTTAGGCCGAGTCAATAGTCTCTAGAGAGACTCAATAGTAGAGTCTTTATAAAAAAATTAATAAACACCTTAATATATATCCACTAAAGAGCAAGAAATGCAGAACTTCTATATTTAATTGGTTGCTTAATTTCAACTATGAGGACGCTGAAATGTTATTAAATAACTTTTAATGTTTTGGACTACACCCACACACACACACCCTCTTACATTCACTTATGCTCAGACTCATTACACACAGAGGGTACATAATACATTCATTTCAATATTTTTTGTTAATTGTAACATTTTTAAGCTGACATTTCGTCACTTTTATGCAATCCATGAATTTCAGTTTAATTTTTGTCTATTATTAATTTTCTATTTTTGTGTATCTGAAATAAAGCTGCTGTATTCTTTGTACGAGGAGCATTGATGCTTGAGGTTACAGGTTTTATCAGCTAGTTCACGCACAGATGCATATTATGATTCTGTTTCTACTTCTATGTTAACAATAAATAAATAAATAAATAAATAAAAATAGAGAGCAGCGCGTTTCCAGAGATCTTTTTAACCTCATACCATCAGCTTTGGAACGAACTCCCCTCCACGGTGTTTTCCGGGTGCTATGACTTGTCATTCTTCAAACGAGGCTTGCGGAGAGCACTTAGGTGTAGGTAGCGACTTTGCTCTACCCCTAACATTGCTGACGTCCATGATCGACGGTAACCATCACCTCACCACCATCAGGTGAACCGTATGCTCATCTGCCAACAAAGTCAATAAAACAAAACTGCTCTCCCTTCCCTATATTTTCACATTTTAAAACTCCCAACCCATTCTTATAAATGGTACTAGATGACCCGGCAGACTTCGTAGTACCTCAATCGATAAATAAAAGACCTAAACTTTTGTATAAAATAAACTTAAAACAAACAAAAGGAATACCGTCCGATGGGGGACACATCAAAGGGAAAACAAAATTGTTTTTTTAATTTAATTCCGAGCATTTTCATATTTATTTACCTTTTAAACCTTCTCTGGACTTCCACAAATAATTGAAGTCCAAAATTAACCAAATCGGTCCTGCAGTTCTCGAGTTTTAGCGAGACTAACGAACAGCTATTCATTTTTATATATATATATATATATAGATTATGTATGTACATATATGTATATACAAAAACAAAAATCGCTTCGCGTAAACCAGGCCACTGTGAAACGTAATCAGAATGATAAAAATCTCTGAACACATTATAATAAACGGAAAACATTAAAATAATTTAACAGACGCATTTCACAATGCGACCTCTGGACTGAAACCGTTTGTTTGTACGAAAAGGCTATTTTAGAATTTGCGATGACCTCGCTCGACATTCGGATATACTGGTGGTAGGAACTCTTGTGAGTCCGCACGGGTAGGTACCACCGCCCCGCCTATTTCTGCCGTGAAGCAGTAATGCGTTTCGGTTTGAAGGGTGGGGCAGCCGTTGTGACAATACTGAGACCTCAGAACTACATCTCAAGGTGTGTGGCGCATTTACGTTGTAGATGTCTATGGGCTCCGGTAACCACTTAACACCAGGTGGGCTGTGAGCTCGTCCACACATCTAAGCAATAAAAAAATAAAAAACTACTCTTCGACAATAATCATTTGAAACTGGATACGTTTTATCGTCTACTAGCTGACCCGAGAGTTTTCGTAGTGCCTCAATCGATAAATAAAACACCTAAACTTTTGTACAAAATAAACTTCAAAACAAACAAAAGGAATCCGTCCGACAAAGGGACAAAAGGGAAAACAAAATTGTAATTTTTATTTAATTCCGAGGATTTTCATATTCATATCTACCTTTTAAGCCTTCCCTGGACTTCCACAAATAATTCAAGACCAAAATTAGCCAAATCGGGCCAGCCGTTCTCGAGTTTTAGCGAGACTAACGAACAGAAATTCATTTTTATATATATAGAAGATTGTAAAATACTCAGCTATTTCTGCCGCGAGCAACCATGCGCTCTCGTTTGAAGAGACGACCGGTACACAAAATGTAATTAAGATTCCTGAGTCCTGAGATGAAATTGAGGTCAGACCTCATTTGTCGTGCTGGATGGCTTCTTTCGCGTTGCAGTTTACTGGTGGTAGGAACTCTTATGAGTCCGCACGGGTAGGTTATCGCTATATCTCAAGGTGAGTGGCGCATTTACGTTGTAGATGTCGATGGGCTCCAGTAACCACTTAACACCAGGTGAGCTGTGAGCTCGTCCACACATCTAAGCAATAAAAATTAAAAAGACATTGCACGAAGCAGATTGCTTCCTCCGTTTGACTTCTAAGTTAAAAAAATTGTATTTCTGTCTGTAATTGCAACACCACATAACATAACACACACTGATTATATTTGTATTTGTTTCGCTCTGATGAACTACATTTTGGTGAAAGTCAAGATGAGGCGCCTTAGTAAATATTTCAATGCAATAATTTACTTAATTTTTAAATTTATTAGCCTTGTTAACGTTGTATTGACATTAGCAGTAGCAATATAATTAAACTTTGTAATTTATTATGAATTATGTATGATTTTATGAATATTACTAAATATTGTGTATTCAGTTTTTTTTTAATCTAAAAATAAAATACGTATGTTCTTCTACAACCTAGTTGACTAGTTGACTATAATGCCCAAGAGCATTCGTGACTCACCATCACATGAGCCGTGTGTGTCTGCCTTCGTGGCAATAAAATCATAAATGTTTATACAAGTATATCGGATTGTAGGTTAGTAGGTATGTACTACCGTCATTCGACACGATACATTACACTATTGCTATAATCTGTGGAACAAAAAGCCCGCCAAAACGTAAAATTGCACGGAATACTTTAGTTTCAAATCTTATGTAAAATCAATATTACATTTGATATACAAGCTATAGGGGGTGCGTAGATTCTCAAATAACTGACTCTGTACTTATATAGTAAATTTAAACCCATTAAGGTTCTCGCCGGATCTTTTCAGTATGTCGCGATTCCGATACAGTGCGAATCAATGCTCTTGCTAGGGCTAATGTTAGCCAATTCTCTCAGGTTGAGCCCGTGAGCTCACCAACCCATCCACGCGTAGCTAGCTTTTAGGCCACCATGCGAATCGGTAGCACAAAAAAAGAAATGCGTTTAACATAAACGTTAATCTTCTATATATCGACGCTTGAAAGGCAAACATGACTAAGCGACATTGCGTGAACTTTACAGTAAACTAATTTAAAGTTGAAATACCTGAAACAAATTCTGTTTTAACGAATCTAGCTGTAGGATTGAAATTATTTTAATAGACCTAGAAATACATTTTTTTTGCACATCGAATATGGTTATTGCCTATCATTTATGTACAAAGCAGTTATTGTCACTTAGTCACGTTTGCCTTTCAAGCGTCGATATATAAAAATGAATTGCTGTTCGTTAGTCTCGCTAAAACTCGAGAACGGGTGGACCGATTTGGCTAATTTTGGTCTCGAATTATTCGTGGAAGTCCAGGGAAGGTTTAAAAGGTAGATAAATATGGAAATGATCGGAATTATATAAAAGCAAACAATTTTGTTTTTCCTTTGATGTGTCCCCTGTCAGACGGATTCCTTTTTAGTCTGCCGGGTCAGCCAGTATTCTTATAAATAAAAGACTAAAACATCGTTTCACGTTGTTTTATTCGAATCAGCCTCAATAAAGTAACGTGTACTTCTAATACGTATTAATAACAAGCATGTAAAAGCTAACAAAGTAATAACAGATTACAACTACACAACTTCGCGTCTCGGAAACGAACTCCCGAGATCTGTATACCAGAGAAAACGTCGCATTAAATAATGCTCACAACAGCCAATTAATACACAGAACACAACCATAAAATCGTGAGCGACCAAATTTCGAGTAAACACTAAAAATACTTAAAAAATCACATTTTTTTTTTATTCGACTTAGCCTACAAGGTACTGGTGTGAGAGCTAACAGATTTAATAAATCTCAATGCCATCCGTGGTGTTGGTGGTGTTGGTGGTGTTCCTCCTCTTTCTTGAAGTAGATAGGGACGTGGTACTTGACGGGGTAAGGAACTTCTTTGACGAGTGGCACTTGAACCTCCTTGTAGACCGGGTAGGGCTTGTCAATAGGCACTTTGACTTCATAAGGCACTTTCTTCTCGACGGTGTAAGGGATTTTCTTGATGACTTCGTAAGGTTTTGGTACTGGCACTTTAACGGGGACCGGGTAGGGCTTCTCTACTTCGACCTTGTAGGGCTTGTCAACAGGGACCTTAACTTCGTAGGGCACTGGCTTGTGTACGGTCACTGGGTAGGGCTTTTCAACATGAACGGGGTAAGGCTTAGGCACGTATACATTGTAGGGCCTGTCGACGGGTACTTTAACTTCATAAGGCACTTTCTTAATGACTTCGTATGGTTGGGGCACCTTAACTTCGTATTTCACTGGAACTGGGACCTTTTTCTCGACAGTGTAGGGCTGGGGAACGGGCACTTTCACTTCGTAAGGGATTTTCTTCTCAACGGTGTAGGGAGTGGGCACTTTGACTTTGACTTCGTAAGGCTTGTCAACGTGGACCTTGACTTCATAAGGCACTTTCTTTTCAACGGTGTAGGGCTCAGGTACGTATACGGGGTATTTGACGTATTCCTTGACGGTAAAGGGAACTTTCTTTTCAACGGTGTAGGGCTGAGGTACGGGCACTTTCACTTCATAGGGTACTTTCTTCTCGACGGTATAGGGGACGTGTTTCTCGACTGTATACGGAACAGGCACCTTCTTTACCACCTCAACAGTTTTGATGTGCTCGTGGTGTTCATGATGACCGTGGTGGTAGTCGCCTTCGCTGGCAATTGGCTTCCAGTCGCCGCCGCTGCTGCCGTACTCGCCGCCTCCATGTCCGCCTAAGTTGTAGCTTTCGCCTCCGAAGTCGTGTCCTTCTTGGTGACCGAAGCTGATACCTTCGTGTCCTCCATAGCTTTCGTGACCGCCGTAGCCTTCATCGCTACCTCCGAAATTATGTCCTCCATAAGATCCTATGTCATAGATGCCCCTTTTGTCTTGTTTCTTCTCTTCGACTGCCTTCGGTGTGCCTTTCTCCTCCTTGGCAAAGGCAACCACGGCCAACGATGCCACCAAAATAACCTGAAAACAAAAGAAGAAGGTATGTTGAGAAAATTCAGAAAGAAACTTCATCGAAGACTTTAAACGATTTCTAGAATGTTCATTCAATAATAGAAATTTCGAATGAGTAACGGAAACATAAGAATTGATCCGTAGATTTAGATTAACGCTTATTGAATAATAAATACTCGTGTGTAGCAGTAAAAGTGATCTAGTTCGCCTCTCGGCATACTAAGATACTTTCCCCTTTTATTTTATTGGCGTTCGCGAGAAATTCTTGTTGGCTATTGTTTGAAAACTATTGCGGCATGTTGTGTAACGCAAGCTTCCTGGTTACTCGAATTATGCTCTCTCTTATGCTTAATACGCGTGCGTCCAATTAGTGTTTTGCAAAAATTTCGACAGCCTTACAAAACAACAATGCGAAGGTTACAATTACAACTGTTCTGTTAATTACATATCCGGAATTTTTTTTCGTATTTTTTTTTTTAATTGCATTCGTAATAGTTTTACGTAATTGCATTAAATGCGTACATTAAAAACTTCTATTCGAAATGCGCTTAAACATATTCAATTAAATCAATTTCGTTCATTATGTAAAACATTTGAATATTCTTACAAATTTTTAAGGTTTCATAAATAAATTTCTAAACAGGAAATATTTATTAGATTGTATTTAAAGAAACGAAGTTGCGTTACGAAATTATAAGCCTAAATGAATTTTAGAGCATGCAGATTTGTTGTTACATAAGGAGAGATTATTTGTAGAACGACATCAATATTTTGGTCGACCGGTCGAGAATGCCTAAGGCGTTAAATGACATATTATAAATGTATCAATATGAATATAATAGTCATCAACAGCAGACTATATTTGAATAAAGTTATTAAACATCATACAAATCAGGTTTATTTTAGATTGGACTTATTTATTGAGCCATAGAGAAAAAAGTGGAGTTTGTCTTTTTTTTTATTGCTTAGGTGTGTGGACGAGCCCACAGCCCACCTGGTGTTAAGTGGCTACTGGAGCCCATAGACATCTACAACGTAAAATGCGCCACACACCTTGAGATATAGTTCTAAGGTCTCAGTATAGTCACAACGGCTGCCCCACCCTTCAAACCGAAACGCATTACTGCTTCACGGCAGAAATAGGCGGTCTAAGTAAATGTAAAACCAATAACAATTGGATGCAAATAAGATTTAAAATCTAACCTTTTTTTATATATAAAAAATATTTTATTATAATTGAATGTCATAAAACAAAAGCGAATTTTAAATTACCTTTCTCATAATACAAAATTGTCTAACATCAATATTGATGTATATAGAATTTTAGATAGTTTCATTTTTCATAACAATATAAAATTGTAAACATTTATGTACCTACTTTTAAACTAAATTTACCTGATCCTTTTCTAAATTCCGTTCCAATTTCCAATCCAAAAAAATAAATAAGCAGTAATGCGTTTCGGTTTGAAGGGTGGGGCAGCCGTCGTTACTATACTTGAGACCTTAGAACTTGTATCTCAAGGTGGGTGGCGCATTTACGTTGTGGATGTCTATGGGCTCCAGTAACCACTTAACATCAGGTGGGCTGTGAGCTCGTCCACCCATCTAAGCAATAAAAAAAAAAAAAAATCGAGTAACACACTTACTTCCTAACCTTTTTGCGTGGCTGACGCACAAACCGTGCAGGCCAAGAAATGGGCGAAAAAAAAAATACAAAATTGACAGCGTTCCATACCGCGCTCAGTAATGTCGTAATTAATTAATTAAAATGAGTCATTCTTTTAAACGTTTGTCCCGAATGTGCATTCTTACGTGAAGTCTGTGTGACTTAGCAAACGTGAGCAGTGAAAGTGCAGCAATTAATCCACCATAGCGAATTCGAGAATTACTACGAACCTTAAACCGTATAGGAGTTTATTTTTATTGACATTGAACTCACGGCTGGGTTCCATAGACAAGAGACAACGGAAATCGACGCCCACAATTAACTTTTTTTTTTCCTACCTAAGCTGGTAGCCTTGAGAGGCTATTTCAGCGTAACCTTAACTAGTAGTTGAGCTCACGGGGCTCAAACCTGACGACGTTGCTAACACGAACCCTAGAAAGAGCCGTGCTTCGACAATCTACCACCGGATCGGAAACGCGACCCACTGAGAAGATCCGGCGAGAAACTCAGTGGGCTGTGTCTATGGGTTAGTTCGCTCGTGGAGCCCTTCGTCGCAAGCGACGGGTTCGACGAGGACGGTGACCGGTGCTTGTGGTGCCTAAAAGCACTGTTAATGGAGTCCTGACGACGTTGCTAACACGAACCCTAGCAGGAGCCGTGCTTCGCAGAATCTACCACCGGATCGGAAACGCGGATCGGAACACACATCTAAGCAATTAAAATAAATGAAAAAAACAAAACAAAAATAGGCTTTATGTAACCTCTCTTAAATATTCACACGTATATTGTGTAAACAAACAAGATGGCCGTTTGGACTGATTACGATTAGAAACTGTTTATTGATGATTTTGCAAAACGTACAGCCGTTTTAAGAAGCGTGTTCCGTGGGCTGTCGGCCCAAAAAGTCTTCTCATGATTCGTTTCACTGTTTTGAAATACATACGCTTATGAACTCGTAACATTAACAATAATAAGAATTACACGATCGTTAAATTATTTTCGTATTTACGACGTGTAAAAGTGTTGTTTTTTTTATAATATCGAGAAGTGAAAGGCTATTTTGGTCGAAGCGACATTTTTACAATTTGACAGGAGAGCCATTTAAAGGTTAAAATTTGGAAAAAATATGAGGACAATAAATATCAATTAATAATTAATAATTTAATAATATTATTAATAATTTTTACAGCTTCTTTGGCTATATTCAAATGAAGTAAACTTAATTGAAGTTCAATATGTTCAATAAAAAACATCGAATTGTTGATGCTAATACCAAATAAAACGCACGTTTAATTACAAAGATAAATGTCACGTATTTACTGAAATGTCACTTAAACCAAATGACATTTCACCTCTCGATATTAACATTCAAAATTCGTCCACAAAAGACTTGGACGGTCTGAGTTAAAGAGGGTATGAGTGAGAACGCTGTGAGTGCACGACGTATGATAGGGTTGAATGGAAAAAGAGGACATGCTATGCTAATCCCAGATAGTGGGAGCAGAGCATTTTTTTTCCTACCTATGCTGATAGCCTTGAGAGTCTGTTTCAGCGTAACCTTAAATAGTAGGTGAGCTCACGGGGCTCAAACCTGACAACGTTGCTAACACGAACTCTAGCGAGAGCCGTGCTTCGTAGAATCTACCACTGGATCGGAAACGCGACCCACTAAGAAGATCCGGCGAGAAGCTCAGTGGGCTGTCTGTGGGTTAATTTACTCGTCGAGCCCTTCATCGCAAGCGACGGATTCGACGAGGACGATGACCGGTGCTTGTGTTGCCTAAAAGCACCGTTAGTGGATCGGGAGGATCCGAAATGACGTGTTTTGGGCGATGTCGAGAGCAGAACACAAAAATAATAAGATTACCATGCAGAAGTATGAGTCTTTCTCGGGAATCTTGAGAATTCACTTACACTGTTCACTGAATTTGCGTAACACAAAGATTACATGAGTCTGTCCGCATGCGAGCGGACCTAATGCACGAATCATTCAATAGCACGCATCGTTAATACCGGTAATACGTATTTAGAACTCGTCTTTACCGAGACGGACTAATAACTGTTTCATAACCGGTTACCGCGGCTCGCGGTTATCACTCGATCTTTATTTGTTAGTTTAAAAGTAATAGTACAATAAATTACTATAGTATATTAAGGATAGGTAAACAAAAATAGCCTTTTTTTTCTTACCTAAGCTGATAGCCTTGAGAGGCTATTTCAGCTTCACCCTAACGTGTGTAGGTGAGATCATGGGGCTCAAGCCGAAGTGTTGCTAACACTGACCCTAGCAAGAGCAGTGCTTCGCAGAATCTACCACCGGATCGGAAACCAACATTAACGTGATACACGAGTAGACAGTGATGAAACAGAACTGCGTGCTTAGTGGGAGTTTTTTAACGTTTTCGATCGCGTAAAAGTTAACTCAAATTTGTATGGAGTTGGAACAGCGCCCCTAGCGGCTAACGAAGGGAAATGTTCCTACTCCATACAAAGTTAAGTTAACTTTTACGCTATCGAGAACGTTAAAATACTCGCACTAAGCACATTAATAATACGATAGATTCCTTGTCGAACACTTCAAAACCTCTAGCCTCGTTCTAAGTCTGTGACTCGGAAAATTAATAAATATGTGATTATAAATTTATATTCAATTTACACAAAAACCCGATTAATCTAATTTAAAAAAAACTCGAATCAAAATACGAATAAACATTCTAAAAGTATTCGATCGTAAACAAGCAGAAATATAAATTTTAATTTTCATAAATGATCACCTTTGGTTTAATAGCATGCGATTTCCATTTTGTTTTGTGTTATCATCGGACCAATAATTATATTGTAATAACAATAAAACATTGAAAACCCAATAACAAGACTACAAAGCAATCAAAACTACTTTTCTATTAAAACCAATTAATTATACAGTTTTCTTGGTACTCAGTTTGTAGTACAAATTTAACTGTATTCAGTCCACGAAAACTGTATATCATTCGATACGCCGTAAATAATAATAAATAATAATAAAACGCGAGCTTATACCGTGAAGATAGATTATTTATTTATACGAAGAGAATACTGCCAACCATAAACAAAAAATGTATCATAGCCGCTTATAATTAGGTAAGTCGTGTTACGAAGCGCGATGCTACAAGCTCTCTTGATGCGTTACGTATGGTCAATTAAAGTATCGCACAACAGTTGCGCGTGCATCGCAAATTATAACAAATCGATCGGATAATTAATATGCGTCGGTTTGACGTAATTCTTCAATGGCAATATACACATCTAATTATTTTTAACTAGAGTTCCCGCAATAGTCGAAATTCGACTATAATTAATTGGAATTGTAAGTTTGTACACTATTATGATTGTATTTTCAACGCCAAGACTACACTATAGAAAAATATTAATAAAGACAAACAATATTTAATCTATTCTCAATTTGACCACAGACGTCAAGAACAAAAGTTTGACAATAAATAAATTGAATGCATGCGTGTGTGTGTGTGTGTGTGTGTCAAATGCTATACCGTTACAAACGAATTGCTATATTGATAATTGTCGACCCAAAGACTCAGCCGATTGAGTTTCACGGCAGATCATCTTAGTAGGTCGCTTTTCCGATCCCACGGTAGATTCTGCGAAGCACTACTCTTGCTAGGGCAAAATATGTTAGCAAATTCGTCAGGTTACTGGTGGTAGGACCTCTTGTGAGGTCGCGCGGGTAGGTACCACCACCCTGCCTATTTCTGCCGTGAAGCAGTAATGCGTTTCGGTTTCAAGGTAGGGGCAGCCGTTGTAACTATACTTGAGACCTTAGAACTTATATCTCAAGGTGGGTGGCGCATTTACGTTGTGGATGTCTATGGGCTCCAGTAACCACTTAACACCAGGTGGACTGTGAGCTCGTCAACCCATTTAAGCAATAAAAAAAAAGTTTTATATTAATGCGCACTTTAATTAAAGGACTACTTTATACACAATATTACTGCACAAAAAACACTGAACCCAATTTCATGTGACGTCATTCGGGCTGAAATACGTAAAGAGCTGCAAATAGATTATACAACGATAGGACCAAATGCGCTGTGATTAATGCCTAAAAAAATTCTATAATACACTTATTTTATTTCATTATCATAAATATAAAATCATAATTTGCTACACAAAATAAAGAATCCGCATTAAATTATATCACTTTATAGATTATTTTGTTTTTACTGTGCGATTATCTAGCGTTTTCTATTTATCGGCGCTGCGTTATTATGAAAATAATTTAGTATCGTATTCGATAAGCCAAAACAGAGAGTATAGCTATTCACATTATACATTAAATATTAAATTAAGGAGTGTTAGTAGACAAGAGTATCTGACTACATCAATGAGAAGGAACTGTCACTTAACAATACCAAACAAAACAAAATTTTCATTGCAACCCAATCTATTCATACTTTAGCTAGTTATCAAATTGAAAATCACTATGACCCAATCAACAACTTGTCTAAATGAGTTATGACATTTGCAGTTTCGTTCTAGAATGTTCATTGCACGCTAAATTGGCGCGCAACACATAAGTATACTCTGTACGCGGACAGCTTACACCAAATCATTCTGATCTACATTTTAATAATCATAAAAACCTACATTGATACATTTTGTATCACGAACGGGAAAAATAAAACTTTCAAAACACAATGTTTCCCAATCGGTGAGTGTGAAAGCAAAATTTTTGGTTGAGCAATATTAACGATTGGATATACGTATCGCTTGTATTGCCTGTTCACTTGGACTAATCAGCCATGAACCTAAAAATGTCGAGACATTTAGGGGTCTTTTTTTGTTTTTTGGTTAGATGGGCAGACGATCATAGCTCACCTGATTTTAAGTGGTTACTGGACCTTGAGATATAAGTTCTAAGGTCTCAGTATAGTTACAACGGCTACTTCACCCTTCAAGCCGAAACGCATTACTGCTTCACAAGAGGTCCTACCACCAGTAAACCTAGTACCTAGAAACAAATCTCTATTTCAAAGGTAAATAGATGGCTTTATTTCTTTAAACTATAGAAATATTTACCAGGTCCTCCAAATATATCAACAACCCACAGACATCATAGCAGCCGAAATCACCTATAGTAAAACAACTGTTCCCTCTGGAGGTGGATAGACTTGGAAAGACGGAACCCATTACTGCATCGCTTCAGATATGGCCAGGGATGTAGTACCTACCCGTGCGATCTTATAAAACGCCCTACCAAAATAAATAGTTAAAGGAATGTATGTTAGACAATAGATTATCGAATAAGTTAACTGATATAAATCGAACCTTCAAAATTGAACATCCTTAGAAGAAACCAAGCAAACTGTGTAGTTATGTAAAATTAATTGCCCAGAATAAATATTTGAGAAAGCTTTTACAAGCGCATGAAGATCAAAAATAAACTATTAGTATAAAGTTTCAGTTGTCAATATAATAAGGGAACTAGAACGAATTCCTAGACTCACACAACTTTAAAATACATCAATGCAATTCACACTAGAAGCGGCTCCCAAATTATTTCAACCGCACAGTTATCACAGTGGTTTGTGACCACGAAAACTGTAAAGTCGAACGAAGAGTCGGAAATGATAATCCGAAAAACTAAATTTAAAAAAAAACCGTCAAAATAATTGAATATGCAATTTCGAAAAGGGCACGCATCTCTGAAAATGTAAAATGTTCAGGAAATGAAAAAAAAAGATTATTTTTTAAAGCAGTATAAAATTTAAAATATTAGCTTTTGAGATATATTTTAGTGTTAATTGAAAATTACAGGAATTATTATAAAATGGGTCTAGGTAAGCCTCAAAACTACATGTATATGAAAAAACGTATTTGAACAAAATATGCGACATGTGCCCTTATCGAAATTGCATATTCAATTATTAAAATTACATTTATCTACGACTCGTAAAAATCTAAGAACCGACCTTATTCATTATTACTCAAAGTATGCATCCGTTGGAAATTCGTTCACTCATAACATCTTAACACTTCCTATGCGTTTAATTCTAAATCATTTTCACTTTCTTCTAAACACCACATAATATAAGAAAAGTGAAAATGTACCTGTTAATTGCTAGGAAATGCGTTATTACAGAAACGGAGAGAGTCTTTAGAACGTTACATTATATACATATATTATGTATATTGCTTGTTACGACATGAGTATTACAAATTTTGGAAATGCAAATTAATAAAGTCGTGTACATAAAAAAAAACCGAATAAAGCACTTAGTTATTTACATAGAAAACAACGAATACATATTGATTTTTTGTAATAATAAGTTATTTTATAAATCATTTGTTAAGTACTAAACTCTGATAATAATTCTGTGTAGCTAGTTTTTCTATCCGTGAGTAACGTATTTATTTAGATTAGAATTCATTTAATTTTCTGTGACATAAATATTTTTGAATATCATTTTAAATACGCGCTTTATTTTACACTTACTTCCAATGGAATTTAAATGGAACGACACGTTTTCTTCAAATAATCAAACTAATTCAAATATTTAACGCTAAACAACTATTTTTTTCAACGTACACTCACTGAATTTATTTGAAGCCTATTTTTTTTTCTAAACACGAAAATCAAACATGATACTAATTAAATTGCTTAGAAAAGAACTCTCCGCGTATTTTGATAGTTTTAGTTCCGTATTAAAAATAAAGTATATATATATTTTTTCACGTAGACACACTACACTCACCGTGTACTTCATTGTGGTCTCCGAATGATGCCGAAGACTTGTGTGAGTGCGTTCCATACGCCATGCGTTATATACACTAGCTCCCACCTAGCAACGCGAAAGGGAATTACTCTTGTAATGTTTGTACTTAAATTTTTGAAGTGAATCGATTTTATAGACTAACTTTTTTTATATTCATTTATAAAGAGGACATTTTCGATTCTATTGTTTGATATTCGGGATACAATTTTCGCGTAGAAATGCTGCGTTTTGAAACGAGTTCTTAAACAAGAGCGCGGCATTGATGCCATTGTTTTTGTGAGCCGTCAGGTCGTTAGTTATTCTATCTTTATAAAGAACCAGCTATACTAGAGTATGTTTACTAAAAATGTGTTTCTCGAGCGCTATGTCAAGTTCTTCTTCAAACGAGGTCTGCGAAGACTTAGCGGCAGCCGGCGGCTTGTCTGTGCTACTGACATTGCTAATGTCCATGTCCATTAAATGGGTCATATCATAGCTGCAGGCACCACTAATAAAATATATGATAAACTAGCGACCCCCGCGAACTTTGTTCCGACTTAGAGACAATAAATGAGCAGACTTTTGATCAAGGTCAATTTTTTATTTGGATAATTAATGTAAATTAAAAAAGCAAGTATTTTAATGATTCTTTGTTGGCCATGTATTTTAGTTATTATTATTATATTTTCTTGTTCTTCTTCAGTCCTTTCACTCGCAAAGTTTCGAATCCTAGTTGCATTACGGTTTCGTCGGGAAAGATTTGATCGTGTTGGTCGCGGCATGGCTTTCTTAATGATTACCTATCTCGGCACAATAAGCTAAACGAAACTCGAAATAAACACATCAACCGGTCAACTTCGAAATTTTACTACAATTAACCATAAACTACATTTGAAGTCGTCGTGGCCTAAAGGATAAGACGTCCGGTGCCTTCGTGTTGAACGATATGCACCGGTGTTCGAATCCCGCAGGCGGGTACCAATTTTTCTAATGAAATACGTACTCAACAAATGTTCACGATTGACTTCCACGATGAAGGAATAACACCGTGCAATAAAAATCAAACCCGCAAAATTATAATTTGCGTAATTACTGGTGGTAGGACCCCTTGTGAGTCCGCACGGGTAGGTACCACCGCCCCGCCTATTTCTGCCGTGAAGCAGTAATGTGTTTCGGTTTGAAGGGTGGGGCAGCCGTTGTGACTATACTGAGACCATAGAACTATATCTCAAGGTGTGTGGCGCATTTACGTTGTAGATGTCTATGGGCTCCAGTAACCACTTAACACCAGGTGGGCTGTGAGCTCGTCCACACATCTAAGCAATAAAAAAAAAAAAAACATTACGTTTAGCTGTCAGTTGCGTTTTGTTATTCCATATCTGTTGCGTTTTGTTATACCACATTTTATGTCACATCCCACAGAAACGTGATCAAAAGTATCCTATGTCCTTCTCCTGATCCTAAGCTACCTCCCCATTAATTTTCAGCCAAATCAGTTCAGCCGTTCTTGAGTTATAAATAGTGTAACTAACACGAATTTCTTTTATATATATAGATATTTTAAAAAAATTGTAAAAATAGCAAATTTTTCATAAACGTTTCGCACCTAGCTTGGATCTTTTTCTTTGCTATAGATGACGGAAAACCATATGATACAATGTCAAGTACGTTCAGATTTTGAATACCAGATATGCTTCATAATGATAGCGCCACCGGAAACCGAAGTGGGACCCAGTAACTCAGTTACCGATTCCGAGTGGAATGGCAATAAATGGTCAGAATTACCAGAGAATTACCCTAATGGTAAATAAGGTATTTTTTTTATTGCTTAGATGGGTGGACGAGCTTACAGCCCACCTGGTGGTAAGTGGTTCCTGGAGCACATAGGCATCTACAACGTAAATGCGCCACCCACCTTGAGATATAAGTTCTAAGGTATCAGTATAGTTACAACGGCTGCCCCACCCTTCAAGCCGAAACGCATTACTGCTTCACGGCAGAAATAGGCGGGGTGGTGGTACCTACCCGCGCGGAGTCACAAGAGGTCCTACCACCAGTAATTACGCAAATTATAATTTTGCTGGTTTGAATTTTATTACACGATGTTTATTCCTTCACCGTGGAAGTCAATCGTGAACATTTGCTGAGTACGTATTTCATTAGAATAATTGGTACCCGCCTGCGGGATTCGAACACCGGTGCATCGCTAGATAAGAATGCACCGGACGTCTTATCCTTTAGGCCTCGACTAGTATAAATAAGATAGCCGAAAATTTACAGGAACACATACATGATGGTAGCGTGTGTAGATAAGTAGATGAGCTCACGACTCATCGGCCGATAAGTGTTGGGACATGGCAAATTTGAGTACCGTTACCGTGTTGCACAGCGGTTGTCGCACTCTTCATTGCGGTACCTATCCGCGCGGGTTAACAATACGACCTATCATCAGTAATTATGGAAAATATAATTGTAAAGAGTTTGAGTTTTGCAAAACGTTGCTAATTCTTCAACGTCGAAGCCATTCGTGAACGTGAGCTTGGTACGCAGTTCATTACAAAAATTAGAAAAACATTCCTGCGGGATTCGAACATCGGCATGGTCGCATCGCTCGATACGACTACACCGAGCGTCTTATCTTTTAGGCCACTAGGAATCGTAAATTAAAATCAAATTCGATTTAGATTTAGGACTTAGAATTTACATTTAGACTTTTATTAAATACAAAAGAAATTTAATTCCAATGTTTTTGTTTCGATGCGACAGATACAGTTACAGCGGTGAATAACTACCATCAATTAATAATAGTTTAAAAAAAAAACCAAAAAAAGAATGCTTTTATAGAAAATCCAACTAAAAATAGAAAATAAATTTTATTAATTTTGAATTAAAAATAGTGTAAGAAAAAATGATTTTATTGTTAAAAAATAGCGTGGTGGGCTTTTCAGGGATATTATCAAAATAACCCTTCTATTCATATCTGTTCATAAAATATTAAGTATTAGTAACTATTGATACCATGCAGCCCACGCTTTTTTTAACATTAAAATCATTTTTTTACACTATTTTTAATTCAAATTTATTAAAATTTATTTTCTATTTTTAGTTTAATATAAATTTTTTCAATTTGGTCTTTAACTTATCCGAGAAATAGGTGATCGGCGCGCCTGGTACTTTCCCATCTTGGCCTTGACGCAGACACTCCGGGTCTCAGGAAAACAAAAAATCGCAAATCCTGATTATCCTAGTAAGTATAGTAAGTAAGTATAACGGAACAAATTATTTAAAATATTGAATTGTCATCGGTCCTTAATAAGTATGCCAAATTTCGAGTTAATCCGACGTTTTGAAGGGGTTCAAAATCATGTTCAAAGATTCTGTTACATACTAACATACATACAAAATAACATTTTTTTTATTGCTTAGGTGGGTGGACGAGCTCACAGCCCACCTGGTGTTAAATGGTTACTGGAGCCCATAGACATCCACAGCGTAAATGCGCCACCCACCCTGAGATATAAGTTCTAAGGTCTCAAGTATAGTTACAACGGCTGCCCCACCCTTCAAACCGAGACGCATTACTGCTTCACGCCAGAAATAGGCAGGGTGATGGTACCCACCCGAGCGGACTCACAAGAGGTCCTACCACCGGTAAAGGAAGCTATTATATAATATAAGCTAACATACATATGAATCTAATAAAAGCGCATTAAAAATACACATCGTTCTCTATGAGATATTTAGTTTGCAGTTTTTGTAAGCGAGCGATAATTTCGCAAGTTTAAATTTGTAATTTAGAGAGATATACAATTATGATTTTCGTGAACGTTGTGTAATAATATTATTAAAATAAAAAAAAATTAAAAAATTTGCATACGGAATAGCTGTTACGTGATTATTATTAGAAATTACATTTTTTTTTTTATATACGACTCGTTGAGACTATGTATTTGATATAAAATTAGCTTAGCAACTTCTTCGACTAAGGTTTGAAAGGTTTGTTAAGCTATAGTACCTACATTGTGCACCAAGGGAGAAAAGTAGGACATTTCCTCTCGCGTGTAAAATTGCCATCCGAGCCGATGAGATGTCCAACTTTTTTCCCGCGGTGCACATACTATTTTTTCTCCTCCAGGCCAAAAGTTCGTGGAGTACCGATCCGGGGTCCAGAGCTGAGGGTCCTATGAAAGCTACCATCAAAGCTACCAGCTAGCATTAAAGTTCATTCTTATTCCAAGCATTCTTCTCTAGCACCACAAGTCCAGAGCGTCTCTTTCCTCCGTTTCCCATACTGCACAGTCCGCCTTATCGAATCACAAAGATAATATCTATACTATTATATAAATCTACAGTGGTATTTACGGAAGTTCCGTTATAACTACTGAACCATGCATCCGATTGACTTGAAACTTGGTATCCATGTAGAAAATACATGTAATTAATGGATAGGCTAATATTTATATGAGTGTTGGACTCCCTACACCAGTTGTGGGGGCGTTAATGATGAGAATCTTTGTGGGGGTGAGAAATAATAATGTTAATTTTAAATGCCCAGCGAAGCGGACGGGTACAGCTAGTTGTTAAATAAAATGAAACCCTTTTTGAAATATACGTAACTACTAGTGATATGATGAATCATAACCGGTACTTACCCGGGTAGATACCATAATACCGGTTGTTTCTGCTTGTTCATTGGTTTCTAACCACATACAACCAAAAAATGATAGTACAAGAAATACATTTTTTTTTCTAAAGTTCAATTCAAAGAGTCAAGGCTGCGGACGGTTTTTTTTTTAAATCAAAATCAAAACTTCTTTATCCACAAGGCCAACTAGCTGCAACATATTATCATCATAATGATGAATTACATTGACCGGTATTAATATTTCACGTATTCATTAAACATAAAACAACTTTCTATATCCTCGAAGTCACTTAAAAATATCGAAAAGAATGCCTTTTATTTTGAGTGGAAACTAGGTCTCCCTCCCGCCTATGGCACCATACAACAATACCAATTATATAACTTCAGATAGACTGATTCGATTGGGTATCTTGACCAACTTTGAATGTGAATAAGCAATACTAATTGTTTCAAAAACATGTCCAAATCATTACAGGGCACGAAAATTTAATTTAGCTAATTCATTGTTGCACAAGACTGTTGCGATAATACGACCACCATAATGATTATTATTACGTCTACAATAAAAATAGTCTTAGAGCCCTTGTGTGGACTATTATAGGTCCGTCGAACATGAACAATGATGACAAAGATTCTCATCATGAACGCTCCCGCAACTGATGTAGGGAGTCCAACAGTCATATAAATATTAGCTTATATAATCTTTATGTTACATATGACGACGCTTGCAGCTGAAAGTAAGTATTGTACTTTTTGACGAAGCATGTTGCTGATAACTTTATTTCTGTAATCTGACGAAGCATGTTGCGGATAATAACATGTACTTTTAGGTTAGGAATATTGTGTTCTTTTTTTTTATAATAAATAAATTTAATTATAATAAAAAAAATGAAAAAAATATTAGCCTATCCATTGAAGTCTTCGTGGCCTAAACGATAAGACGTCCGATGCATTCGTGTTGAGCGATGCCCCGGTGTTCGAATCTCAGGCGGGTACCAATTTTTCTAATGAAATACGTACTCGAAAAATGTTCACGATTGACTTCCACGGTGAAGGAATAACATCGTGTAATAAAAATGAAACCCGCAAAATTATAATTTGCGTAATTACTGGTGGTAGGACTTCTTGTGAGTCCGCGCGGGTGGGTACCACCACCCTGCCTATTTCTGCCGTGAAGCAGTAATGCGTTTCGGTTTGAAGGGTGGGGCAGCCGTTGTAACTATACTTGAGACCTTAAAACTTATATCTCAAGGTGGGTGGCGCATTTAAGTCGTAGATGTCTATGGGCTCCAGTAACCGCTTAACACTATCTAATCTAAGCAATAAAAAAAAATTGTGACTTCGACGTGAAATTGAACTCAATTCGCGCTGTGCCAGTGAGAAATCAGCACTGTGTGATTTTAACAAGTTATTTCATGTCATTTTCGCAGTTGTCTGTTAAGTACGCATGCACTCTTTTTCAATAGGTGGACTAATTTAGAGGCGCTTTGATTATCGATAAAAGTATCTTTTTTTCCCTGGCTAATCGTTAGCTTATGGGACTATTCAAAGTACGCACGTACTGGTAAGCGATCTCACAGGGCTCAACCTGAGCAAATTTGCTAACACTAGCCCTAGCAAGAGCAGTGCTTCGCAGAATCTACCGCTAGATCGGAATCGCGACCCACTGAGAAGATCCGGCGAGAAACTCCGTGGGTTCTCTCTGTTTATTTCGTACCAATTTATGCCTCATATTTTCCGTTGAAAAAAAACATTCACATTGCGACCCTTTACTGTCTACCTATTCGCTGGTAGCCTCTTGGGCTATCTCAGCTACGTCCGGACGGGTAGGTGAGCTTACGGGCTTAACCTAAGAGAATTTGCTAACACTAGCCCTAGCAAGAGCTGTACTTCGCTGAATCTACCCCACGATCGCAATCGCGACCCACTGAGATGATTCGGCGAGAAACTCAGTGGGCTATGGAGACCCCTATGGACTTTAGTACGCACAAAAAAAATTAAATGTAACATCTATACAAATAAATAAAATCTGTTTGTAATAATATAATAAACACCTTTTACTAAATGCGTAAGTATGTATACCAAAGTACATATACCAAAATTGTACCAAAGCTGATGATATAAGGAGTGGCTTAGGCTACTTTTTTTAGACTAGTGACATCGTGGAACTCAGCTAGTTTAAAATATAAATTAAATTTAACATTTAGTCAGCACATAATTCAAATTCGAATAACACCGAAACATGTTATCGGTGATCTCAAAAACTATAAAATATTTGAAACTGAATTTGAAAATGAATTAAACCCTTATTATTTATATTAACTGTTATTATTATATCTGTTACATGTTCCCCTCTATCTATAAACTTTAGATTGAATTAGGTAATACCATGGTCCGCGTTGCCTATTGAAGTCGTCGTGGCCTAAGGGATAAGACGTCCGGTGCATTCATAGCGATGCAACGGTGTTCGAATCCCGCAGGCGGGTACCAATTTTTCTAATGAAATACGTACTTCACAATTGTTCACGATTGACTTCCACGGTGAAGGAATAACATCGTGTAATAAAAATCAAACCCGCAAAATTATAATTTGCGTAATTACTGGTGGTAGGACCTCTTGTGAGTCCGCACTGGTAGGTACCACCACCGCCCCGCCTATTTCTGCCGTGAAGCAGTAATGCGTTTCGGTTTGAAGGATGGGGCAGCCGTTGTAACTATTCTGAGACCTTAGAACTTCTATCTCAAGGTGTGTGGCGCATTTACGTTGTAGATGTCTATGGGTTCCAGTAACCACTTAACACCAGGTGGGCTGTGAGCTCGTCCACACATCTAGGCAATAAAAAAAAAATAAAAAAACCACTAACGACTTCACCTTCCAGAACCAGTAAATCTAAAAATTTGTATATATAAGTAATGAGTAGTGCTGTAAAATATTTACTTAGCTCCTAGATATAGAGTACGGGTTAGGTAGTATCTTACCTGTTTTCATTAGAATCATTCGTTCCGGTTTCAATACTAGGACTTAGTATTTCAAGGTGGGTTCTGTAATGATGATCGGTTTCAAGAACCACTTAAGATAAAGTTGAACTTGACCCAGTTCACTTAAGAACAGTAAAAAAATTAATAAACCGCACACGTATTAATTAAATGCTAATACCAAGTATATTGTATTTAGTTTATTATTACAGTTCTTTTAAAAACTCATTTCATTTCAAAAAAAACTCTTGAGCTTTACTCGTAAGCTCTACTGCTCGAAAAATAAGACTTATAATCGAACGTTAACACAATCGAGATAAGATATTGAGGTCAATTTCAGTAACACAAGTACACTAGTGGTAAAAGTGATCGACAATGAAGGATTCGGTTTTATTACAATTTTTTTTTTTTGATCTCACAATTCAAGTATTTCGTTACAATTTGTCTTACGTAAAAATATTGAAGCGTATTAATGTCATACTCTGTAGTATAATAATAATGTTTTATTTCTTTGCACAATTATAATAAACTAGCTGACCCGGCAGACTTTGTAGTGCCTCAATCGATAAATAAAAGTCCTAAACTTTTGTATAAAATAAACTTAAAACAAACAAAAGGAATTCGTCCGACGGGGAGGGACATCAAAGGAAAAACAAAATTGTTATTTTTATTTAATTCCGAGCATTTTCATATTTATCTACCTTTTAAACCTTCTCTGGACTTCCACAAATAACCAAAATTAAATAATTAAATAACCAAGACCAAAATTAGCTAAATCGGTTAAGACGTTCTCGAGTTTTAGCGAGACTAACGAACAGCAATTCATTTTTATATATATAGATTATACCCTTATAAAGCGATTTAAAAAAATCAAGTTCTCAATTGAGACTGTATATATATTTTATTGCATGCGTCTTTTTAGTTATGAACCTAAACGAAACCGATGAATTTGATTCTGATTTTTGTCGCACAGTTCCGACTCTGATTCGAATCCAAAATTGGACTTTAAAATTGAAATGAATAAACTATTTAGAAAATTGAAACAACATTCCTACCGGCAGTGATTATTTACTTAATTATTTTTCAATTATTTTTGAACGTATCTTTTTTATTAATAAGCTTTTATCTTTGAACATGATTTTGACCCCCTTCAAAACGTCGGATTAACTCGAAATTTGGCATACTTATTAAGGACCGATGACAATTCAATATTTAAAAAAATATATTGAAATTGAAATTTAACTACAAAATGAAAAATAAATAATAGTTTAAAAAAACTAAAAAAATACGCTTTTATAGAAACTCCAACTAAAATATAGAAAAGAAATTTTAATGAATTTGAATTAAAAATAGTTTAAGAAAAAATGATTTTATTGTAGAAACTTTATTTTCTATTTTTTAATTGGATTTTTTCTAAAAGCGTATTTTGTTAGTTTTTTTTTAAACTATTATTTATTATTATTGTTTCACTATTTTGTTCCCACGCTGTCGTTTGATTATTGTACGGCAAGTGAGCGCGTGGTGCGTGCCGATACTAATGCGCTTACGTAAATGCTTGGCGCGGTTACGAAAATATATTGCATTCGATATCCTTGCGCCGATCTAAGATACAACGAAACAGCAGTACTCCTGCACTACGGAAGACTGACCGTATTTGTTTTATTTAAAGCTACATGAATATCTGGCTCTGTATTTTACGTACATCAAATTAAAATAACTTTTACGGTTAGTGACCACGAAAACTGTAAAGTATTCCAAACGACGGAAATAATAATATGACAATAAAAACACGTGAGATTAAACCGTAAAAGTAGTTTTAATTAAAACTACATGAGTATACAGCTTTTATATTACGTCCCTCAAATTAAAACCACTTTTACGGTCAGTGACCACGAAAACTGTAAAGTATTCGATACGACGGAAATAACGTAATGAGAGAGAGAGAGAATACATTTTATTGCACACCAAAACACAATTTACATTCAAAAACAATCAAAAAAAAGCAGATACATTTGTACAATAGGCGGTCTTATCACTAAAAGCGATCTTTTTCAGACACCGTTTAATTTACAGAAATTCTGGAAAATAATAATATAGCAGGTATGTTGCGGTGTACTATAGATAATACATTATTATAGAAAATATGTACATACAATAAACAAAATATATACCGTTTACATATAATATGGAATATATATCCATATCAATATTTATATACCAATATTTATATACTTAAATACAATACATACTAATATACTTACATACACATAATACATCAACAGTATGGAAATAATACATTATGATGCAAACAAACAGCACTAAGCAGATAAGTAGTGTTCTTTCACCATTCTTTTAAAACAGTTTATAGTTTGAGCACTTCTCACTGCATCCGGCAGAGCATTCCACAATCGAACCGCCTGGACGGTGAATGAATGATCAAAGAATGATAATGAATGTGCCGGCATTTTCAGTCTCAGGCAATCCGATGATCTCAGGGAAAAATTATGTGTATCACCTAGGAACTCGAAACGTTCTTTGTGATATGTAGGGGGCATGGGGGTTAAAGAGAGTACAGTATAGTAATGAAAGGATATGAGTATTGCGGCGAAGGCGAATTGGTAACCAATGACAATAAAAAACTCTAGATTAAACTGTAAAAGTAGTTTTAATTAAAACTATATGAGTATACAGCTTTTATATTACGTCCCTCAAATTAAAACCACTTTTACGGTCAGTGACCACGAAAACTGTAAAGTATTCCAAACGACGGAAATAATAATATGACAATAAAAACACGTGAGATTAAACCGTAAAAGTAGTTTTAATTAAAGCTATATGAGTATACAGCTTTTATATTACGCCCCTCAAATTAAAACCACTTTTACGGTCATTAATCGCGAAAACTGTAAAGTATTCAAAACGACGGAAATAATGTGATAACAAAAAAACCTCGAGATTAAACTGTAAAAGTAGTTTTAATTAAAGCTAAATGAGCACATAGCTTTTATATTACGTCCCTCAAATTAAAACCACTTTTACGGTCATTGACCGCGAAAACTATAAAGTATTTGAAACGTTGAAAATGACAATACGACAGTAAAATCACGTGAGATTAAACCGTAAACCGCAAAGATACCATGTCTATATCAAAAGGCACGCTTAAATTGTCATCCAATTTATCGTCTAAAACCAACAGATCTAAACGCAGTCACTTCAAACAAGAGCTTATTAACGCTGATTTGACATTTAAGTACCCTAGTATAAGGTTGTCTTTAGGCCAATATGATCGCATAAGAGATTGCCTGCAAGCATTTTGACAAGGACCACTGAGAATACATTCAGCTATGCGATAGTCCTCTCTAAACGTGATCAGTATCAAAACACCCATTAGTACACAAAACACAGAAATATTCACATTAATTCGATAGTAATTCTTTAAGAGAGTAAAAAACACGAAATTGTACACTTTCGTTCATCTAAATGCGCATAAGTCCAACCGATAATACGTCGGCTTTCTTAAAGACGGTCGCCGTGCTTGGCTTTTCGTGATTGTTTCCGCCGGGAAGTGTGATTCGGTCTGAAGGGTGTGACACAATATTTTGAAAATTCGAGTTCTGGTATCTGAAGAGCTCTATGACAAACTGGAGGGAAAAATAGTGAATGACCAAATGAGACCAGGAAACATCAGGAAAAAAGATCATAAAAAATAACTTTTCACCCCTCGATATTGTACACCTTACAACAAATCGAACCCGCAAAATTATAACTTGCGTAATTACTGGTGGTAAGAATTATTAGATGAGTGGACGAGCTCACAGCCCACCTGGTGTTAAGTGGTTACTGGAGGCCATTTACATACACATTTACAACGTAAATTCGCCACCCACCTTGACATATAAGTTCTAAGGTCTCAGTATAGTTACAACGGCTGCCCCACCATTCAAGCCGAAATGCATTACTGCTTCACGGCAGAAATAGGCGAGGTGGTGGTACCTACCCGCGCGGACTCACAAGAGGTCCTACCACCAGTAATCAAAATTTTGTCGTCACATTAACGAGAAAAGAACTCAGCTATAGCGATTTGAACCTTTTAATTGAGTATTGTTTTATGTAACACTGTTAGAATTTGAGTTTTTTTTTCTCTTTTTAAGTACCTACGCACGCGTCTCGACTCTCGCCTTATTACGTCTTTCATAGTTCTGTGGCCTAGCTGCGCAATGTCAAGCGATACCGCGCGATGATATTTTCAAATTTTCTAAAGCTCTTTTATAGTGAAATAGTAAGAATTTAATTTAAATATACTACACTTTAGACAAATATTAATACCTAAAGACAAACAATATTTAATCTATTCTCAATTTGACGATAGACTATAAGCAATAAGAAAAGTTTGACAATAAACAAATAGTTGTGTGTGTCGAATACACGGTAGTGTGTGTAATGTTTTTTTATCGATATTTTTTATGCATAGTTAAAAAAAATAATAACATTCTGCACTCCTCTATATTCTCTATAATTGTGGGAAATTTCATACTCATCTCATCCGCGCAATTTTCATGAAATATGGTACAAAGTTTTTGCTTTACGTATCAATATTATAAAGTTATCTTTTATCGTCGCATTGCACAGTTCAGTGTTACCAGACCACCGTGGCATAGTTACATAAACACCTTGTGTGTGTATCAAATTGTATCGGAATGTTCGTATTAGTTTTGTTTAATGTTCTGCTCTCGTTCTTGCTGTGATTACACTAAAATTACTAGGTACTTTCAATTATATTCGCACTTGCCTTGCGTTACGCATTCAAAAATGTTATGAAAGGAACGAATAGAATGAACGCGTTATAAAGTTTTAGCGTTACTAGATGATGACCAAGCTTTGCTCGGTTTGTTTTTTTTGATAGCGCCATCTTGTGGTGTCTTCAAAACGGTTAGTTGCCCTCAATTAAGAAAAATAGTATTATTATTCGCCAATAGATGTCGGGAAGAGTTGATTATTGAAAACACGAATAAAACAACATTTTCTGAAAATAAATCGTAGCTAGATCGATTTATCGCCCCCGAAATCCCCTGTATACTAAACTTTATGAAAATCGTTGGAGCCGTTACCGAGATTCAGATTATATAGGTATAAATTAATATACAAGAATTGCTCGTTTAAAGGTATAAGATAACGTTATTATGTTACCTTATTTAACGAATGTTAAGTGGTTACCGGAGCCCATACACGTGAACAATATAAATTCCGAAACCAACCTTGAGACACGAGTTCTCAGTTTTACAGCCCCGCCCTTCAAACCGAAACGCATTACTGATTCACAGCAGAAATCGGCAAGGCCAACTACCCGTGCGGACTCACAAGACGCCCTACGAAAAGTAACGGGAACCAAGCTAACTTAAAAAAAAATATAGTGGGAGGAAGGAAACTTATAAAAAAAGAAATTATTAAAAATTAATATTATCTTACACACACACACACGCGCGCACAGTCACACGCACACACACACATAAGAGAGACCTAGAAATTTCGATTTTTAGTTCCTTGATAGGAACTTCTTAATTACTGGTCAATCTGTTACTGCTAGATACAATACAGATTCATAGTTAAAATATTATACATTTTACAAGATGTTTGTTTGTTCTGTCATGTCCAAACGAATCAACAGATGAACATGATTTTTTAAGTGATAGCTTTAGATAAGATCAGGAGAATGTCATATGGTACTATTTTACCTCGAAAGAACATTCCCACTGGTTCAACTACACGTGCTCTTTTCCTTGACATCGCAAACGAAGCCGCGGCTAACATCTAGTATAGATAAAAACATTAATATCGTTCTTAAAAATCGATGTCTCCGTACATACAAGCATACATTAAATGAAGATTCCCAACCCGGTTTGTAACTACATATTTCTAAGTTTTAATGTAATAATAAACAATTTGAAAATTGTAAATTATAATTCCATCATTCAGTCATCTATCTATTAACAATTTCGCAACAATAAGGTCGCGACATATAAACGTTCAAGCACATCACAACCGGCTCGAATAGGGCAACCGTCAGATTATATATCATCCGAAAAAAATGCTTTAGCACACATAAGCTGCAGTTACGACCCGAACGCCTTCATCAAAAGTCAATGTCATAGAAAGGATTGCATCGCGCGCAATATACCTAGCCCCGTTTGTGGGAGGCTTAAACGACGTAAGAAGGATCTTCCAGCGAGCGGATGATGTTGCTCGATGTTAAAGATTACTGGTGGCCCGGAGGATTTTCCAGTTTCAGCAGGACAGGTGAGCGAGCAAAGGCTCAGCCAGGAGGGGTGAGATTTGCTAATAGCTGCTCGAGCGCCTCCGAAGGACACCTAACAACTCAAGAGCAACTGGTTCGCGAATGGTGCGAAAGTGCCTTTAAAGCTCATCATTCGCGAACCAGCTGCTCTCGAGTTGTTAGGTCTCCTTTGGAGCCGCTCGGGTAACTCTTAGCTGATCCCACCCCTCCTGGCTGGGTCTATGCTCGACCACCTGTCCTGGTGAAACTGGAAAGGCCTCTGGGCCACCAGTAATCCTTCAATCATAAAAAAGATACATATCAGTAATAGTGGTGAGGCCGTGAATGTGTGTCCGAATGTGTGTGTGTGTGAATACGGGATGAGACCATTGTATGTGTGTATCTTTGTCTTTGGTTTCTACCAGGAGCGCAGAACTTTGAAGCGATTTTAGTAGTTTTATTAACCGATTCGCGTCCCAATCAGAGGGTCGCGTTTCCGATCCAGTGGTAGATTCTGCGAAGCACGGCTCTTGCTAGGTTTCGTGTTACCGACGTCGTCAGGTTTGAGCCCTGTGAGCTCACCTACTAGTTAAAGTTACACTGATATGGTCTCTCTATAGCTTAGGTAGGAAAAAAAAACGTCCCAAGCAAACGCAATAGCACTTGTTTAATTTTATATTGAGAAAGACCAAGTGACGGGATCGTACATAAAAAAGAAATGCACTGTCTGAGATTCTTCGACAGTGTTCTTTCAAAACCGTCCTTGTCCCACACGGTCAAAAACTAAATGCTTGGACTTTGACGACTTAGGTTTAATACACTATAATAGTATCTATATATTAATACGTGAAGCAAAAACTTTGTGTCCCTTTTTACGAAAGGACAATGCCCATTTTCTATGGGCGTTTGGGCCCCTAAAAAAAGTTGTCGGGTGATGATGATTTTAACTTAATTTGATAGACAAAGAAATATCGTTTCATATTCAGAAAACGATTTTTATATTCTCACCCAGGTTTAAGAGAAATCTGTTTTTTTCTGCAGCTAAAATTAAGTTGTTAATTGTTTTCTTCGAAATCAATAATCGCTCTCATCATTATTTACAGTATTAAATAAGTTAATTGTGGTTAATGTTGCTAGAAATAAGCCCTTACGTACATTTTATTATTATTATATCCTCATAATAATAATAAAATGAAATGAAATCCGGAAGCCGGCAACGATATTGTTGTTGTTGTTTTTAAATTCGCCAACAAGCAGGCAAAGAGCGTAGCCTATACAGCCTAGTCTGTCATAGTTATATTTTTTATGTTAATAAAAATCCGGTGTATTTCTTTTTATTGCTTTTTGGGAGTTTTGACGTCAACTTGATGAATAGCACATTGAGTGAGCGTGAATTTCCGCAGACCTTTTATCTTGAAAAAAAAAAACAGTCACTGCTATGTTAGCCACAGTTTTATTCCAATGCCTCAATAATCGTGAACAACGATTATTGACATTTAATACACAAAACAACACCCAATTTGTATATTATACATCACAATAAGCTATTAAAAAAACATAAAATAAAACTTCAAGTGACGCTTCACTCGGGTTGCTGCCAAAACTCTCTGATCATATATAATAAGAATAGAGTAATGGTAGGCCATTGAGATTTTTACAAATGGAATCATTAATATCTAAAAATATTAAATAATTCATGGTTTTAAGTAATAATTATTATTACAATACATAAATATTGAATTGAACAACAATAAACTAAAAAGTCTGTGAATTATAACCATTAGCAATTTTTTTAATTTGTTGTTCAAGTCACAGACAACTCTTTCGTTTGTCAGCATATAAGCATATATAAGGCTGTATGGGCTAATTTTCCCTTTGTCTATTGGCGAATTTAAAAACTATGGCACTCAGTTTTGAGATGTTATCAAATAAGTAATTTATATTTTTGTAAAACAATGCCAGGGTGAAAAAAATGTTGATACATAAACTAAATAACATGAAAAAATAAGGCATAGTTTTTCAAGTACAAATAGTTTTGTCATGAAGTTGGCCCACTTTTGGGCATTGTCCTTTGCGCGGACGGAGAAGTATGTTTTCCACACTTATAGAGAATATAGAGAAGAAGTGCACAATGCTAATATTTTTTTCAAATAATGCATAAAAGATACATTAAATCAATAAAGAACATTACACACACTACATACCATGTATTTGACACACACACGCATGCATACTATTTATTGTCAAACATTTGTTCTTGACGTCTGTTGTCAAATTGAGAATAGATTAAATATTGTTTGTCTTTGTTAATATTTTTTATAGTGTAGTCTTGGCGAAATTTGTGATTATAGAAGTATAAAATATAATCATAATAGTGTACAAACTTACAATTCCAATTAATATAGTCGAATTTCGACTACTGCGGGACCTCTAGTATAACATAACTATACAATAAGCATAACTATACTGAAACTTTAGAACTCATATCTCAAGTTATGTGGCCGCATTAACGTTGTAGATGTCTATGGGCTCCGGTAACCACTTAACATCGGGTTAATAACAGTATGTACAACATTTCGAATCCTTTACAGTTCACGTGGTTATGGAAGATATTGTAAAAAAGGTATTTTAATTGAATCTACGTATATATGCGATATTTGGTCATCATTCTCGTCGAACCCGTCGCTTGCGACGAAGGGCTCATCGAGTTAATTAACCCACATACACAGCCCACTGAGTTTCTCGCCGAATCTTCTCAATGGGTCGCGATTCCGATTCTGCGAAGCACGGCTCTTGCTAGGATTCATGTTAGCAAAATCGTCAGGTTTGAGCCCCGTGAGCTCACCTATTAGCCCGGCGACGCTGACATGGTCTCTCTAGACCATCAGCTTAGGTAGGAAAAAAAATGTGATATTTAGTTTTGAACGCATCGGAGAATCATTATCATCATCATCAGCCTAAAGCAAGCTTCTCCAATCGCACGCCACTAAGCACGATCCTCGGCTTCTCTTATCCAGCTCTTGCCAGCCACCCTGCATAGATCATCGCTCCAACTCATCGAAAATCCAATCGGAGAATACTAGGTTGGTAGGCAGCGGCTTGGCTCTGTCCCTGGCATTGCTGAAGTCCATGGGCGACGGTAACCACTCACCATCAGGTGGGCCGTATGCTCGTCTGCCTACAAGGGCAATAAAAAAAAACTAAAGTTTAATTCGTAAGTTATTTCATAACTTTCACTGGTCGTATTAATACCAGTCCGCTCTCGTTGCACTACACCGATTGCTTAATGAAACATTTTGTTGTTACAAGTAGAACATACGACATTACGTGCATTCTTTTATATGAGGAAGAGCCTTGACCGATATTTTTAGTAATTGTTTAATAAAAATAAAAATAAAAAACTATATTCGGAGTAGGTATAGGAGCGTACAGCCACTACTTTTTTTTCTTATCAATTTATATACGGCCATTGGTAACTCGAACTTTTATCAATTCCTACTCACTCTTATCTTAAGTAATCAGTAATTTATTTAGCCTCAGTCAAACGGTGGAACTTCAATAGCAAATCACGCACGGTCATCAGACCCCAAATTAGGATTCTCTGTGTTATAGGTACTAGACACTGACATATGTACACACCGATATACGTTTTTTTAAATATACATATATAAATAATAAACAAAACGAGGAGCAAACAAATCTGTTTATCTCACAAATGTTTGCCCGATGTGGGAATCGAAACGATGCAACAGTCAATTGCACCACCGGAATCAGTCAAAAATAAAAAGTGTTAACTCGCAATAATTAAGCCATACAATTAGTTTTATTTTCTGAAAAAAAATTCCTCCATATTATCAATAGCTGCTCGAGTATAGTAATCCAATCTATACTAATATTATAATACTAATAATATAATATTATAAAGAGGAAAGATTTGTTTGTTTGTTTGTTTCGAATAGGCTCCGAAACTACTGGACCGATTTGAAAAATTCTTTTTCCATTAGAAGCCGACATTGTCCCTGATGAACATAGGCTACTTTTTTTTTTTTTAATTTTTTTTTTTTTTTTTTTCATGTGTGTTTTAATGTTTCCGAAGCGAAGCGAGGGCGGGTCGCTAGTTATATATAATATACTACATTAAATCGCTTAATCATAAAAAAAACTAGGCTTGACAGATATAGACAGCGATTTGGCTTTGTCCCGTCCATTGCCAATATTGTTGCGTTGTGGTAAATGAGCGTGGACTGTATTTATTGTTTTTGAGATGTTTATTTGTCCTTATATGACAAATTAAAGACTGTATCTATACTAATAATATTATAAAGAGGAAAGATTTGTTTGATTGTTTGTATGGAATAGGCTCCGAAACTACTGAACCGATTTGAAAAATTCTTTCACTGTTAAGAAGCTACACTATTCCCGAGTAGCATAGGCTATAATCTTTTTTGAAAAAAATTAGGGATCCTTACTAAAACTCCAATAAAGTAACCCAAGGTGTAAAAAAAATACCTAAAATATTCTTTACATCGCTGCGAAAACTATTGATGATAGGATAAAATAATATACTACGACTTTGTAGAACACATTATTATTTACAAAAAGTGTCACGACAGCATATGTCTAACTATTATATTTATGCCGCAATAAGTGTTTTTTTAATTAAAAAAATAAAACGACGTCAAATATCGTTGAAATTTTTGTTAAAGTCCCGTGCGGAGCCGGAGCGGGCCGCTATATAAAATAAATATAAAATCGATGCGACGCGACGCTCTTTGCGGCTTGATTTGCAAGAGCAATAGTGTCATCGCGGACGTCGCTGACACTTGACGTTCAGAAATTGAGCAAATATCCATGAGCGAAATTTAAAGACATCGATTCTAGGTACTATCGAACACAATAAACTAGATGCCATATTAGAATAACATTATTTACTGATTACATTATCATTAAAATCGCGTAGTATCAACTTTATTTCACTCGAGTATTCAATTCATTGACTGAAAATGTTACAGAGAACCGGTTCGGATCAAACTCGTCTCTGTAATATATTTGTACATATTAAGCAAGTTGACATTTTTATTATCTTGTGGGTTTGCGACGAAAGGAAAGATCTCCCACCGAGCGAGTGATATTGCTCGGTAGACCGACGGTCCGAATGCTGTTGTTCGGAACTTGTATTTATGCAAGCTTTTATCTTGAAAATATCGTAAGCGAGTTTCAGGCATTTATCAAATATTTTGTGTTCTGTGATGGCTACCGCCACAATCTCATAAAGAAATTAACTCTAAAATGGGTCGGTTATGAAATCACTTCGGAACTATTGAAATAGTACTCGCAAAGTCTATACAATCCCTCTCATTCCCATAGCAAATTCATTAGTTTAATCTAATCACTGGATGTCGATTTGGTCTGTCCAGATCACGTGGACGATCTCACGGCCCACCTGCTGTTAAGTGGTTACCGGAGGTCATAGATATCTACAACGTGCCGCCACCTACCTTCAGATAATAGTTTGAAGGTCTCCGTTTTTACAATACAACCGATACTCATTACTGCTTCGCGCCAAATATAGACAGGTTGGTGGTGCCTACCCGTGCGGACTCACAATACGTCCTGTCACCATTAGTTTTAATTAATTAATTAATAAAAATTATAGTACCTCTGGGGCTATCGACAATGAGAGGCAGATCCTAAACCGAGCTGGTAATCTTTCTCGGTAGACCCACGGTCCAAATATTCCGAACTTGTATACAAACTTTTATCTTGAAAATTACGTTAGCAAGATGGTTTCGTCATCTATCAAATATCGTCTGCTCTGTGATAGCTACCGCTACTGTACCTCTGTAAGTTACAAACTCATTGACGCGGTAACATTGATTATGCTAATAATTACGTAACAAACTAGCTCGTATTGATTACTTTCAGCTATATGCACATGAATGACCATAATAAATGGTTCTTACGCGTTTTGTCGATTATTAAAGAATTATAACGTGCAAAATTATAGTGATTAGTTTTCGAATCATACATTCGTGCACTAAAAACAGGTATTTAAGTTTTATATAGTAATTTATTGAGAAAAATAATGTAAACTTGTTTTGTTAAATATGTGTTATTATAACTTATTATAGTCCAAGTATATTCATCATCATCATTATCCTGCCCTTCTTCCAGTCACCTGGGGTCGGCGCAACATGTTTGCTCCTTCCATACTCTTCTATCATATACCATTTCTTCGCTCACTCCCCTCCTGACCATATCGTCTTTCACACAATCCATCCATTTCTTCTTAGGTCTACCTCTTCCTCTAAATCCTTCCACATTCATAGTTAACACTCTCTTAACAACCTCATTTTCATTTCGTCTCATCACATGTCCATACCATCCCAAAATAGTTTAAACGGCAATAAAAACTAAGTCAACGTATATAAGTCTAATGAAGATAGATTAAGATTAATGATGATTAGATGATTCGAGTAATGAAGAATCCTTTTTTAATCAAATAATGTTCAAAATTGGCCAAAGGTTTAAAAAACAAACATTGCTACTATAATAATTTGACTCATTAGATTTTCTGAATCAAAGATTGACTATAACAAAAGACAGCAATTAAGAGTGACTAATGTTGTGCTATGACTATCAGACCAAATTCAAAATGTAGTCACTACAGTTGTTATTAAGATGTTTCCGTTAATGCTTTTGCCGTAGTACGGTATTACCACGCGAATTCATACGACGGTTCGCGATGAAGAATGACCTTTTCACAAGTTTTCCTTGCCTTAAAAAGACAAAATATGTATTCAATTTTGTATTAATTCGTACAAGGGAAGTGCGGTAGTTTTCTTCGACTTGTATTTTCTTTTTAGAATTCAATAAACAAATACTTCTTGGAAGGGGTAGTGAGCAATACCGTCTTTACCATAAGGGCACACGGGGTCCGTGCCCAGGGCCCTCATTCTCAGGGGGCCCCGAAAGACCGACAATTTCTCTCACACGCTTATTCTCAAAACATTTTTGTCGGGCACATTACACTTTTTTCACAAATCAGTAATCAGAAATCCTAGTTTAAGACTTCCCTGGTAGTGAGGGGGTAATTGGATTAGAATTTACTTCAGTTCATTGTTGCATTAATATGTACAACCTTTCACGGGCAACTTTACGATAATATTACGTGCAAGTACTGAAGCGATTTCGTCACAATACGTTTTGCAACGACCAGCCTTTTATTTCGATTTTACGGCGACTTCAATTAACAATTGTAGTTATCTAAGTTTATTATAGATTAGGGCGACCATCAGTTTAGCTTTGTCGAAGACATTTTATTTAAATATTCCATATTTTCCCCTTATCTGTATATTTTCCATATTATTCATTTACTATTTGTTCTATATGAAATGTTGGTAGTGTCAGAGCGCCAACCTCATGGTAAGTGATTTTACTGGATTGCAAAACGTATCTATCAACACATATGTTGGTCATAGGACGTTTTTTTTTTTATTGCTTAGATGGGTGGACGATCTCACAGCCCACCTGGTGTTAAGTGGTTACTGGAGCCCATAGACATCCACAACATAAATGCGCGACCCACTTTGATATATAAATTCCAAGGTCTCAGTATAGTTACAACGGCTGTTCCACCCTTCAAACCGAAACGCTTACTGCTTCACGGCAGAAATAGGCAGGGTGGTGGTGAGTCCGCGCGGGTGGGTACCACCACCCTGCCTATTTCTGCCGTGAAGCCGTTGTACTGGAAAAACGGAGACTATAGAAATCGAGGTAGATGGTGGCATTTACGTTGTAGATGTATATGGGCTCCGATAACCACTTAACACTAAGAGGGCCGCGAGCTCGTCCACCTAGCCAAGCATAAAAAATAAAAATAAAACATATGAGTTCACATTTCATCTATTGTTTACTAATTTCCGTATTTCTCTTGAGACAAAAGCTCGAAAGTCTCAATAACTTTTACACATAATACTACGTCTAATTTAATCCCGAACAGCGACATTTTTTATTTATTTAGTTAGGAACGGGGTTATGAACAAAAGGTATTCCCAAATGAACGATCAACAGAAGAATCAAAAACAAATTAAATGTCTTTTTTTTTTATTGCCCTTGTAGGCAGACGAGCATACGGCCCACCTGATGGTGAGTGGTTACCGTCGCCCATGGACTTCAGCAACGCCAGGGGCAGAGCCAAGCCGCTGCCTACCGCTTAATACTCTCCACAAGCCTCGTTTGAAGAAGGACGTGTCATAGCGCTCGGGAAACACCGTGGAGGGGAGCTCATTCCATAGCTTCCATTCCATAGCTTCCATTCCATAGGAGCCATTCCATAGTCTTTTATGCTTTCGCTGTATCTACATACAACGAAATTAATTTTTTTTTTTTTTTCATACATCATGGTTACAACATCAATACAGTCATATTGTGACACACTAGTTGACTCATTTAAAAACAGTACGTCAAAAGGTGAAACAAATTTGACAGTTTCAAAAAAATGACAAGTCGCGTGTGTTTCTGTATGCATGTATGTATGTACATATGCATATACAGTCAAAACCGTTTACTGCGACATCGTTTAATACAACATGCCGGTTATAATAACCAAGAACAAAGGTCCCGGCTGAATGCCATATGACCGCCTTATTAAAAATATTGCTTTCTACGACATTGGTAATAACGACATACCTCATAAAACGACCACATTTAACTAATATTTCGGAGAATTAGATCTGTTAGAACGACCGGCTAAGCTGTATTGTAAACAATTTGAATAGGTATCCACATTTGCCTTCAATGGCTTTTAAAATCAGGAAAGAAAACAATAGGATTTAGTTTAGTGTAGGGTCTTTTCTAATTCTTAGAAACAAGACACGTGCATGCGGTAGTCAAAACCCACTTCTTCATATCTCTTCAGTTAGTTTGTTACTTATCTATACACAAGACGCACCAAAACTTTGTGGAGTTATTCGTGAAACTTTCAAAATCTCGCAAAGATAAAGAAAACAAATTAATATTGAAGAAAAATGCGTATTATGTAAATATATTATTCCATTAATTCCCTATCGATTTGTTTGTACTTGCACGATACACATTAAACATCACCGGTTGTTACGACTATCGGTTTTTACGACTGAATATGAGCAGTCCCTTCGATGTCGTTATAATAGATTTTGACTGTATATATATACGCGTGCACCAGTTGAATATGACACTGGTGTTTAGTGTATAAAAATCTGTAAGCTTCTTTTTTATATTGACATTATGAAAACGTAATCGACCATTGTGCTTAGTGCGAGTTTAATAACGTTCTCGATAGCAATTTGTATGCAGTTGGAACAGCGCCTCTAGCGGCAAACGTAGGCAAACTTTCCAACTCCATACAAATTTGAGTTAACTTTTACGCTATCGAGGACGTTAAAAAACACGCACTAAGCACACAGGCTATTAACGAATACGAAGCGATCAGACGTGTCAGTTTGAAGGGCGCGATCCTCGATATACAACTCAGACATAGACCTCGTGTCTCCGGTGGGTGGTGGAATTTACATTGGTGATGCTCGACGACCCCGTTAGATTGTAGCGCAGATTGTTACTGAGCTGTCGGTACCGAGCGTCGATGTGGCGATGCCTAACTGGTGCAAGTACACCAGAAGCAGGCGACGCTGCGTGATAGACAGCACTTTTCTTTGAATCTCACCGGAGTCCCTTTTGTATACCTATTAGGAAACCGGCGAAAAACGAGTCCTTTTCATATGCCAATCTGAGAAGGCGAAAGACACTGAGGAAGGAAACGCAAAATATGTACGTTTACACCCTATAGGCGTCTTATGAAAGAACAACAGGTTAATGACAGCTACTGCCTAGTCCATGATTTTTCTGGATCAGTGCTGAATCCCGGAGGTACGACTTCGTGACGTTTATCGAGAGACCCTATGCTTGTAGCATTGACAAGGTTTTTCACTATCCCATGGGAGTAGAGTGTCGGGTAGAAATCCGCCAGAATCGTCACCTTTCCCTCCGCCTACCTCGATTGAGTCTATGTCTTTTTTAGTGACAGATTTTAGTTGTTCATCATTGACATGCCCCGCCTACCGCCCCCAGCGCTATAAGGATTATGCTACCTCCAGACTACAAGAAGGATAACCCTAATACAAAAGTCTACGTAATTACGAAATATTAACTTAATTCCTGATCTGCAAGTTACGTTGTTGTTTTGTAATAATATTATCTAATTACAATACGCCCATTAAAAAGATATTCGCTTTGATTCACGGTTTAATTGGCGAATTGGATAGATAAGTACGCGGTTCGTTGGTTAGCTGCATAATCGATTCTGTTTTTTTTACATAACCGTTAGGACTGTATGGAGACTAGTTCCACGTTGCATTAATCCATAGTGCGTTTCCAGATATATTTTGTACCACATTCCATATTGTTCTGGAAGGAACTCCCCTTCACACTGTTTCCCGAGCGCTGTAATCTGTCCTTCTTCAACGAGACTTGTAGAGATTACTTAGCAGTATCAGGGGTTTGACGGCACCCATGACAGAACTTAACGTCCATGAGCGACGATGAGCACTCACCGTCATGTACAGCGTATAATTATCTGCCTACGAAGGCATTTAACAAATGTTTTCATTTAAAGCTACCTTAAGTGCGATATAAGAATAAGTATCAATATATAAGAATAGCTGTCGAGATATCAGAATAAAATGTCCATAAATTTTTATCGGACATAATAACCTTAGGCAATTTTCCTTCTTAAAAAAAAAACATACAAGAATGTGTGTGTGAACTATGTTATTTCATTTATTTTAAATATTCAGCAGTTGCCCTTGTACTTTTATGTTTCGTTGGGAGGCGCTCGGGCAGCTGTTAGCACTACCCAACCTCACCTGGAAACCCACCCCTGAGCTAGAAAGCCCTCCGTACCCCAAGTTATATATACACACCTTTATCGTATTCTTTTATTTATTTAAAAAATAATCAATATTAAAATATCCTCAAAACAATTAAAATAATATTTATAAATTTTATTTTAGTGTTAATACAAGATGGCCCTCTGACAACAAATCCATACAAATGTGACATTTTACAAAAATGAATATGTGCTACTATGGCTATCTCATGCCAATAATAGTTTAATACAAAAAAAAAAAGAAGCTAGCGAAAAATAAGTCCCTCTTCATCTTCAGAACAAGCACAAGATATTATAACAGAGATAAACACTTACAAAATATTAAAACGCGTTAATGGTCCTAACGTGCAACACCTAATCGCGCTTCCGTACCAGTTTCTGACACTGGAACTAATTCGAGAAGGCAACAAAAACAATTGAAATCCTTGCACGCTTTACAAAACACATAACCCTTATTGCGTACAACTTAAGGTGCTCAATTGAGACACGTTTAAAACAGTAGTTTCTCAATTATTTTCATTACAATTTGTAAATAAAAAGAACTTTGAATGATTCATGTTAAGAATATCTTGAGCTTCATTGTTAGTGGCATAAAGTAGAAAATCCTCTAACAAAAACAGCAGCGTGAAGTTATTCGTATTACGTGAAAGCAAATATCGCGTGGCTCTCTTGAATTGATGGTGTTTCATTGTTTATTTAAAAACATTAGGTATGTCAAAAGACCAAAATATATTACTTATGACTTCATTCATCTTGGTAGCGAGGTCAATGACCTGACAACCATATTATGGTTGCCAAAGCACTTTTTCGGACTGGGGACCGAACCTCCTACGAGGTCCCCCCGCTTAGGGGGCGCGCGGGGTATGCGGGACTGGATGGTCCGCTGATGTTGGGAGCAGACCGCGGGCCCAAAGGATGGATTTTAGGACCCTACCCACTAAACGACTACCACAGCGACTGTCACAATGTAAGCCGCTACCCACCACGAATTCGAAGTCTCATTTGTATAGCGTCAACTGTGGTAGAAATAGGC
This sequence comes from Bombyx mandarina, assembly GCF_030267445.1. Taxonomy (NCBI): domain Eukaryota; kingdom Metazoa; phylum Arthropoda; class Insecta; order Lepidoptera; family Bombycidae; genus Bombyx; species Bombyx mandarina. The sequence goes on from NC_143233.1 coordinate 3,181,880, forward strand.
AAGGCGGTCGCACGCAGTGGCCTATTTTATGATTCAACGCCCTGGACCTACAAGGTTTGTGGCCCTATATATAGAAAAAATCGTAACCTTTTAATTACAAAAGAAATTGCAGTAGTGTTTTGTTGTTAGCTGAGAATCACGATAATTAATACAAATATCAAAAAGCCACACGAAGAAACAAACATAGCAGTGCGTAGTGGTGCGACTCCCACAGTCTTTATAATCCACCATTTTGTTCCTTGTGTGACCGGAATTTTCTTTCTCACCTAATTTGATGCAAATAGTTTCTTTGAACTTGTGTATTTATAACATGTGGAAAAATGTTTCTAAGCTGCTAATATTTCTATGCTTATTACTCCCTTTCTCAAGACGCATTACTCATACTCGACGTTTGGGTCCACCCAGTGACGGATTTAGGCTTGATGCCACCTTAGGCCCTGTTTATCGCACCGCCCTTAATGTTAGAATAAATTTTATTAATTTTCATTCAATATTTTTAGTTTAAATTTAAAATAATTTTATATAATTTTTTGTAAAATTTTCAAAGGAAACTGTCTACTTTTTTTCGGGTCTAAAATTTTGGCATTTCAAAAATGTTGCCGCACCTCAAATCATGTCGCCCTAGGCTCCAACTTTACGGGCCTAAGCATAAAACCATCACTGGATCCACCACCTCCCAGAAGAGTCTGCCTTAAAATTATGAGCAAACGCCCCCTATTACCGACAACATGAACCACATCAAAGCAATAATTGATGTATAAATACATAAAAACACCAATCGTTAAAAACATCACAACAATTTACTCCAACTCCGTGTTTAAGAACAAAACTGGCGGCAGATAGACAAAACACACAAAGAAGATACCTAATATTATTATATAAAGCAAGTATACATAGTGTATACGTTAATATAGATCATAACAATGTCTTTTCCGGGACGGCAACCAATCAGGGTAAAGCCGGGGGAGGCAGCGGGAAACTTTGCGAGGAAATTCAATTAAACTTCGGCCGTCCTTATCTGATGACGTCAGGGGGCGGGTCGATCGTGACGGCTAGGGTTTTCACTATGAAGAAGATTGGTATTTTACTACTAAAGTCATTAAACCTACTGATGACCAATTAAATGTGCTCTGAGTGAAGTTGGCTGTCAACGATCGTACTAGTTATTACTATTACTGGTGGTAGGACCTCTTGTGAGTCCACGCGAGTAGGTATCGTTACCCTGCCTATTTCTGCCGCGAAGCAGTAATGCGTTTCGGTTTGAAGGGTGGGGCAGCCGTTGTAACTATACTGAGACCTTAGAACTTATATCTCAAGATGGGTGGCGCATTTACGTTGTAGATGTCTATGGGCTCCAGTAGCCACTTAACACCAGGTGGGCTGTGAGCTCGTCCACCCATCTAAGCAATAAAAAAGAAAGTATACTTAAGCCACTTTTTCCTATTTTACTGCCAGTTACCTCTAGAACCTTAACTCTTGGACGAACTCAACCTGAACGAATTTGCTAACATCTCCCGTAGCGAAAGCGGTGCGTCGCTAAATCTACCAGCGGATCGAAATCGCAACCCCCGAAAACATCCGTCGGGAAACTCGGAATAGCGGTAGGCAGCAGCTTGGCTCTGCCCCTGGCATTGCTGAAGTCCATGGGCGACGGTAACCACTCACCATCAGGTGGGCCGTATGCTCGTCTGCCTACAAGGGCAATAAAAAAAAACTCAGCAGCAAGCTTCTTCGCGTAGCTTCTATTAAACGCTTATCTGCTTCTAGACTTATGATGACGTAAACAAGAATGTCTTAATTCCGAATTATGAATCTCCTAACTAAATAGCGTTGTTTATCTCCGAACGCGAACTTTAGAAACTCATTATAGTTTGCGCTTCTCCTAGAACCGCTAACAGACTGACTTTAAACACATAAGAAATTAATTTATATTACGCACAAATTTCTATTGAGAAGAATGCCTGGGGTTTCGTGGACCGACTTTCGTACAGATGTCTCGATATTTCAGGAACTCGGCATCAAGCAGCGTCTATTCTAAGTCTCGAATGGTGGATTTCTTCGGACATGTTTCGCGACGAGATGGCCGGTCCATAGAACGCCTCGTTGTACAGGGAAGGGTTGACGGTACAAGACCGCGCAGGAGGTCACCAATGCGGTGGACCGACCAAATTAAAAGTGCAGTGGGAAGTCCCCTAAATGAGTGCAGTAGAATGGCCTCGAGCAGGGAGAGATAGATGGTGGGACATCATGAGATGCATCAAGTCTGCCCCTTCCAACACTACATGACGATCACAACCACTCTGTCAAGAGTGACACGATTGAGAAGAAAAACATTCATAAATTCACGTTTTACTTATTAATATTACGAGTTGATTTTAATGATGCGACTGACACACAGTCTGTGTTAGACCCGTCTTTAAAGTATAAATAAAAATATTTTAATGTTAGTAAATAAAATTCGATCTACTCTCCAATCTACCAATTTTAAAAATATATAAAAACACTAAAGCTGCCTACAGACTACGCTATAATATAATAGTATATAGCTCTTAGTGCAATAAAATCGCGCACCATACATTGTTATGGACTCGTTCACAGTGTACTTACAGTACTTAAAGTACAGTGTACTTTAAATTATTGGTTAAGTATGCGCTGCTATACTATATGGCACTATAGTATAGTGTAATCTGAAAGCAGCTTAAATCATATATTTTTAATACATTCAAAAATCAACGTATTTAATCTGCTATAGTTAATTAAATACAAAACGTACATATCTAAAATATTGGAACCAAGTTCCTTATGGGACGATACAGAGGGGTACCCTAACCGAGAAAAAACGTCCGTAACGTAAGATTTTTATTATTTATGTATAGTCTTAGTATGATGGCCATTAGACTCTAATGTATAGTCTACGTGATGCCGGTTATTATTATTATTCATATAAATAGATGTTTCTTTGTATATTATTATTATATGTTTTTTTATAAATCATTGTGAATAAAATAAAGTTGTTAACTTTGTAAAGTCCTTTTTTTTTATCAATAAAAAAATCATAATAAAAAAATATATACCCGAATAATTATTTTCTTTATACCTCGAATGGAACTTAAAATTAATATTTTTATAATAAAGTACTACGATCCTATCCGGTGTCCCACGACACCACACATCTTTTTTATATTAATATTTTGAACAGCAAACCGCCAACCCTAAGCAGAGAGCCAATAGCAAATCCCCATCTCGGCAAGCGAAGCGTCAAGCGACTCGTAACCGCTAAGCCATTCTGTGACGTTATCAAACCTGGTAGACCTTAAGGTGCCGGCTTACTGGAGCGTTGGCTGAAACGATAATAATAAAATGTAACCTAAAAGTACTTGCAACGTTTAATTATCTATCCAACTTCTTTTAATTAAACGATATAATGTTTACCTTATGTTGTTATAAACGAAAACAGTACTCAACTCTATTCTAAATTAAGTCTGTAACGGAATTTTCTAGATTTTATTAATACGCAGACAAATTTGAGTTTAGATATACAATTAATGAAACTATACGGAACGCTTAATATGCTACATAAAAAATTTAATACAGCTAGCAGAATTGTAATAACACACATAACTCATAAAATTAATAAAAAGCAACGTGCTTATTAATACGCTTTTATTAGCTTCAGACATGTGTATGTTTGTAACGGAATCTTTGAACATGATTTTGACCCCCTTCAAAACGTCGGATTAACTCGAAATTTGGTATACTTATTATGGATCGATGACAATCAATAATTATAAAAAAAGGGAAAAAATCAACTTTTTTTTTTTTTACAATAAAATCATTTTTTTCTTACACTATTTTTAATTGAAATTTATTTTCTATTTTTTATTTGGATTTTCTATAAAAGCGTATTTTGTTAGTTTTTTTAAACTATTATTTATTTTTAAATAGCATTCGTTCATATAAACAGCAAATAGTGCTGTTACAATTTACAAATGCGCTTAATATTAAGCGGAGTCGTCAAAAGCGTTCCCCTGGGACTGGTCTGAGCTTGATGGTGCAAGATGTTGTTTGACTTATCTCTGAGTAGCACGCCGGCCGTCTTACCACGGTTTAGCCGAGTTGACAAAAGGACAAAACAGATGAACGCTCTTTTGAACAAAAATTGTATTTGTTTACAAGAATTTAATTCTTGTTTAAATTTTTATTATGGCAACATGCTTCTTATGATATCATAATAGCCGGCGTTGAATTACTTTTTTCGCATTTAATATTTATTATTTCTCGGAATACTTACCTTTCGGATCTATACGGTTTGCGTTTGAACTGATGTTTGAATCTTCTGAGTTTTTCTATCGCCCAGTTTAAATTTTTTAAGACAGTTTAATTTATATTTAAAAAATATGTAAAAATGCCTTATTTTATTTATTTGCACTATATCGTATTTGTTTACAATTACAAGTGTGTTTTGTAATGCTATTACAATACAAATGTATATTATGAAAATGGATTCCGCAAAAATAATCTTAATTTTATTTTTTTATTTTTTTAACAACACCGTAATTTTGCAAATAAATACTTTCGACGTACGAAGATAAAACCTATGATAAAAGAGACACGTGCCCTAACAATTTTTTTTTTTAATTCTTGACGAAAGAATATACTCTCCACTTACCCCAATTATTTTCAGCGGGAATTCCGAGGAAAGGAAAAGTGGGGAGTATCTTTATGGAAATTTCACTCTTGTCGCCTCAGATTCTTCAAGAAATCGATCAAAGTTCAACCAGCTCGGAGAGCGACCTCGAGATGTCAAGGCATTCCGCCGTGTATTCTACAACGTCACAGCATTCCAGTAGGACCTTAGAAATTTTTTTCAATTGCTTATAGGACGACCTCACGGCCGCATCAACAATGTAAGTATAACCTTAAAACATGAATTTTGAGTCTCAGTACAACGGCTGCACCACTCTTCAAGCCGAAAGGCATTACTGCTTCACGGCAGGTTTGATAGGACCTCCCTTAGCTGTCTGTAAACTGAGTAACTTTTAATCAGTTATTGGGCTTGCAAATGCGTGGCAGGAGAAGACCTGATCACTTGTACATCTTTGCGTGAAGAGTGAAATGAGGACTGCCGACCCGACCTGGAGTTTGGTAAGGAGCAAGACAGAGTGAAGTGGAGACAACTTGAGAGGTCTCTATGTACCAGCGGGATGTTCTAGGACTATAACAACAATAAACAGTTATTGGGCCGTAAGGATGTCACTCTTAAGTTATTTGCCTAAAAATAAACCCACTAAATAAGTATGTATTAGGCTTGATGCCGCCCTAGGCCCTGCTTATCACGCCGCCCTTGATGCTAGAATAAATTTTATTAATTTTGATCAAAAATTTATATTTTTTAATTTAAAAAAACTTTTGTATACAAAAATTAGAATCAATCTGAACTCATTTTCAAAGGAGTCTTTACTTTTTTCGTTTAAAATGTTGCCATATGAAAAAGTTTTGCTGCCCTTCATATCATGCCACCTTACGGCCGGACCTCACGGGCCTGGGCTTAAATCCATCACTGTGTATAAGCTCCATTAAAGTACAGAACTATTTCATTATCGTGTTTAAACAGTAACCGCAAACTCGCCCATACGTTATAATACGTATTTATTTAGTAAAACTCACTTGTCGATTTTCACAAAAGAGGATTTAATATGAAAAACCACATCCGTAATCCACGACCAGTTTATAAACGTCGTATCTGTGAACTGTTGTTATGCGAAAATACTCGAAGCTACATAGGAATTGGCTTAGCATAAAGCTGCTGTTGGCTTGAATGAAATGGATTAAAATAGGGTTGAGGGAAAAATGGTGACGATTCGGAAAGCCGTGATGGCGGTGAAACGATGATGCGAACGCGAATACTTTAGGGTTGCCTTTATATTTCTTTAAAATTTTTAGACCATAGTATTTTCAAAATTCTGCGTTTATACAATTATATTTTAATATAGTAGTAAAACAATAAAAAAAATATTATTGTATCGAACACCGTAATTAATTCAAAATCAAGACGAAAAGGTTTTCACTTAAATAGGATTCACAAGCCCGACCGACGGACCTGTGTGCTTAGTGCGAGTTTTTTAACGTTCTCGATAGCGTAAAAGTTAACTCAAATTTGTATGGAGTTGGAACGTGTCCTTACGCCGCTAGAGGCGTTGTTCCAAGTGCATACAAATTTAAATTAACTTTTACGTTATCGAGAACGTTAAAAAACTCGCACTAAGCACTTTTATTTTTCTACCTAAGCTGATAGTGTAGAGAGACCATATCAGCGTCACCGGGCTAGTAGGTGAGCTCACCGGGCTCAAACCTGACGTTGTTGCTAGCACGAACCCTAGCAAGAGCCGTGCTTCGCAGAATCTACCACCGGATCGGAAACGCGACCCACTGAGAAGATCCGGCGAGAGACTCAGTGGGCTAATCACCAATCACACTGGTTCGTGAGGAACGTCGACTTACACGACGACCTGGGCTTCGATTCGAATTAAGTGGGGATAAAAGAAGTTAGGTTAGTTTTAGTAGAGGGTTTTATTACTTTAGATTTAATATTACACGTGAACGATAAAGAACTGGTACATACAGCTCTCAGCTCATGGAGGTCGCTATATTTTTGATTGTGCATCGGGCCCCTTACTACCAGACTGTCTGCCGGGAAGCAGTAACGCATTACGGTTTGAAGCAGGAAACAGGTGCGCATTGCTCTCTCTCTCCTACAGTGTGATAGATAGAATAGACCTGCACTGTGTCTGAGATATATGAAAGCTAGTTTCTCTCTTTCTATCTTCACTAACTCATATCTCTCTCTCAATTTCCGTTCGCTTCGCCCGATCACACTTTTCGTAACGCCCACGTCACGCACTCACCAACTTATTCTCCAAGGCAAGCGCGCGTAAAGATGTTTTCCTTCAAAAACAATTACCGCTCAACCCTACGACCCAACCGACACGAGGAAAAAAGTATTAAAAGAGCGAATATAATTGAAACCGAACGCCATTGGACCCGTAAGTTCAATTAAGCCGGCCTATTGCGGCATCCTATTGTGACAGTTTTCCATTCAGTCAATTCATTTTCGAACACGCGTTTCACACCGATAATTCGTGTCCACATCTCGTTTCGTTTTGATTTAAATATATGTTATTGCAAACGTTTATCCACCGAGATATTTCGATGGCCTTCTGCACGTGACTTTAGAACGTTTTTTTTTGTTTTTAACACACTTTAATTAGAACGGAGGAGACTCTCAATTTCGGACGTGTGTTGTAGTTTTGTGCACTGCAAATTTGTACTCAGAAATGTCATTACCTCCCATAATTGAGGTCGTCAGCGCAAAAGTTGCTTATTCCACAATTCATATTCGCGCTTATGTATTAATTTATTTAAAACATAATAAATTTTGATGCAAAATCGGCCTATCCCTAGTTTCATCCATAGATAATAGATGCCCTTATAAACATCATTTTAGCACGTATTTTTTTGCCTATGAAATTCTTCTTCTCAGTCGTTCACTCCTGGCGGAGTGGTCGTGGTTACGTAAGTCTTAATGTTTGGTTGCGGCTTTTGAGAGACTTCTCCATCTTTCTCTATTTGTGGCGGTACGTGTACACTCAGTAAGGGAACAGCTCGTAGATAACTTAACCAAGTCTGTCCACCTTGTGGATGATCGGCCGTGAGAGCGTTGACCGTCTACTCTTCCTTGAACCACTAAACGTTCCAATGAGCTTTCATTACGAATGATATGTCCACACATATTAAGGATTCGCAATTGCACAATCGACGAAAGCCTTTGTTTGATTTGGAGCTCTTTGAGGATGGATACATTAGTGCGGTGAGCAGTCCATTTTACCCTCAGCAAGCGTCTCCAGCACCACATCTCAAGGACGTCAAACTTTTTACGACATTTTTGATGGATCGTCCACGTTTCTGCTCCATATAGGAAAATAGGAAAAATTTAGCACCTCATCAAACGAACTTTGGTGTTTTTAGTTATGCGGCGATCTTTCCATATTTTTGTGAGCTTTTCCAGCCTATGAAATAAATAAAGGTAAATTCGAACCTCATTATCTCCATACTAACTGTGGTAAGCTTAGGTCACTTTTGCGCTGACGGCCTCACTTATGTGATACCTCAAACCTTAGACATCATTTGTTTCGAACAGACCAAGAAGGTTCTAGATAGCCCGCTGAGTTTCTCGCCGGATCTTCTCAGTGCGTCGCGATTCCGATCCGGTGGTAGACTGCGAAGCACTACTCTTGCTAGGGCTAGTGTTAGCTAATTCTCTCAAGTTGAGCCCGGGAGCTCACCTACCCTTATTAGGCTACCAGCAATAGGCAGAGAATAAAAAAGAAGGTTCTTGATCAACATGACTTTCTAATGGTAGTAACACGAACAAAGATTGCGGCCAACCAAAGCTAAGTCTAAGGTCAGATTCGTGTTTTCCATTGACCGCTGTGCTAAATGCCCAACTAGTGGTAGCACGTCTTTTGAGACGGCATGGGTAGGTATCACCACCCTGCCTATTTCTGCCGTGAAGCAGTAATGCGTTTCGGTTCGAAGGGTGGGGCAGCCGTTTACTGTAAAAATTGAAACTTTAGAACACAGGTCTTGAGGTGGGTAGTGGCATTTACGTTGTAGATGTTTATGGGGTCCACCAACCACTTAACACCAGGTGGACGGTGAGCTCGTTCACCCATCTAAGTAATAAACAATAACAACTGATAACCGATTATTATCGATTTAGGCAACAGCTCAGCTTTGTCCCACATTGTTGATGTCCATGGACGATACCAACAACTCACCTTCAGATAGGCTATGCCTTTCAGCCATCAATACTAAAAAGAGAGAGAGAATACAATTATAGAAAGCCTTAATTTTTATAGGTTTCGACCTCAGAATCCGCAAGCTTCCAAGGTAAATCTACACCAACCGAGCAATATATCTTTAATTAATCCTTTTAGTGCTGGGCTGATTTTCACAATTTTGCAGATGCTGCTGAAAATTAAAAAAAAACCTTCACTTGAAAAATATTTAAAATCAATGCTAAATTCACAGCAAAACAATTTTAAATGGTTATTAGAAATGTTTTTAACTAATTAAGAACGTTATACATGCGCGCACTAAGACACGTACCTACATACAAGCCGATAATCAAACTGGACAATAGTCGGTATTCTGACGTTCCGCACTTTATAGGTGAATGAAGTTAGCCCCTCAAAAAATTTTTTTTTTCCTATTTTATACTTATTTTCTATTAATTCGTTTGTTCATCATTTGTTCATGATTGTTCACTGTTAATAATTGTTTGTTCTGCATTTATTTATTTTAAAAAAATATTTAAAAATATACCTACAAGTTAGCCCCTCTAATGCAATTTTTAATATTTTTTCATCCTTAATGACTCGTAAATATTTATTTTCGATTGTTCTTATATAAAACACGTTTGTTCTCTTTCGAAATTACTCGTTTTTTGTTTAATTTACTATTTTTATTAGTTGAAAAATGTATGCAAAATATGTGTACTGCGCATGCGTCAACTATAATGCCTAAACTTTCTACGCGGTTTTAATCGTGAAAAAAAAACCAAATATAAATTCTGAAGGAGCAATTAATTGGTATACAGTTTAATTAAAAAATAAATAAATGAAATAATGTGCATTGGCGTTAAGTTAGACCAAATACATTTTTTCCATCCTCTTACCTATCGTATTAAAATGTTATTTTACTAATGTTAGGAATATAATTTCGACTGTGTAAAAAAGTTATTATATTGTATACCTATATTATCTCTTGAAAGATAAATAATGAACATATTTACTTATTTGTTTATATTACCTATGTGAACTCCCTATCTTTTTTATACCTTCATAACGATAAGTAGGAGGATGGAAAAAATGTATTTGGTCTAACTTAACGCCAATGCACATTATTTCATTTATTTATTTTTTAATTTTTTAAATTAAACTGTATACCAATTAATTGCTCCTTCAGGATTTATATTTGGTTTTTTTTTCACGATTACAACCGCGTAGAAAGTTTAGGCATTATAGTTGACGCATGCGCAGTACACATATTTTGCATACATTTATTCAACTAATAAAAATAGTAAATTAAACAAAAAACGAGTAATTTCGAAAGAGAACAAACGTGTTTTATATAAGAACAATCGAAAATAAATATTTACGAGTCATTAAGGATGAAAAAATATTAAAAATTGCATTAGAGGGGCTAACTTGTAGGTATATTTTTAAATATTTTTTTAAAATAAATAAATGCAGAACAAACAATTATTAACAGTGAACAATCATGAACAAATGATGAACAAACGAATTAATAGAAAATAAGTATAAAATAGGAAAAAAAAATTTTTTTCAGGGGCTAACTTCATTCACCTGCACTTTATACACATTAAAAGAGAGTCTATCCATCCACAGTTTGCGCTCAAAGGGTTAAAGTATTGTTACGCCGGTAAGAGTAACGCCATCTATCGGCAAATAGCCGAACGAACATCGAAGGATCTAGAACGTTCGATAAGTACAACGCCATCTATTGCCAGATAGCGGAAACACGTCGAAAATACTCGACTTGTGAGGAATGTTCTCAACAATTCTAGGGATGTGGTATCGGCTATAAAAGGATTGCAGAGATGGCACGCAGTCAGTCACTAATCGGAAATACTCGAAGCGAAACAGCGAACGGATTACCTGAAGCGGAGCGGATGAAGCGATTGAGAATTTTAAAGTGTTCTGTGTGTGTTCTAAGTGATTAATACAGTTTTAAGTTGTACTTTGGTGGAACATTTATTTATCCCAAGCCCCAGCGCGTAACAGTATTAAGGGGGGTAAGATAATCTTTAGAAAAAAAACAGTTATTGAGGCATCGGTCTCATTCTAAATCGATGGCTGCATTCACAAAAAAATATAATTAAATAAAAGATTATGCTGTATATTACGACACCTTTGCCTTTCCAGTTGGACAAATAAAACTACTACTACTATCTATGGTCTAGGCCACAGACATATCCATCCTTAAACCATAAAATATATGACCATAGACAATGCTTAGAGATAACTCGCCGTTCTAAATTTTTAAATTGATTTTCCAAGTAAAGTAGAAAAGAGTATATCTTATTTTTTATATCCCGATTTACTAATAAATGTTGCGAAAATGAATTCCAACGAAAAAAATAAGGTGAGCGTCTGTGTATTATGGTCGATTTTATTTATATGAAGTGATTCCGTATTAATGGCTCAATTTACAAAAAAAAAGTATTATTCTTAAATTGAATAAAGTCTAATTCTATTAAGGTATAGTTTTTTCTTCTTTCTTGAATTCGTCATTTTATTTTTACTTAAGTTGCTTTGTTATATCTGCTAAAAACATTAAAAACACTATTTCTATACTGAAGACAATAAAATTAAATGTCAACTTAAATTTAAAAATTAAAATTGGATTGTTACATAAATTGTTAAAGACAACAAAATTAAATGCTTACCTAAATTTATAAATTAATTGGATTGTTAAATTTTCTAATTCATCGTAAAATAATTGAATTTGAATTATTATTTTTAGCCTAGGTATAATATACCACTAAGATACAGAACACCACTTTATACTTACCACTACCTTTTAATAATCTAATTGTATAAAAATATTTGAAAATAGTAAATAAATAAATTTTAAAAGAAGTAATTGCACCATCTCTAAATGTAATCTAGTTTAATAGGTATGATAGAAATAGTTTAAAAAAAACTTAGGTAGAAATAAACCATATCCATACAAATATTTAGTTAACTAATCAAAACGATTTTGCAAATAAATAAAAACCTAATTAATTCTGTTTAATTTCAGTCATTCAAATCATTTATTCTCATCACTGTCATACAAGTGCTAAGCGCATATTATCTGTATCGCTTTTTCTTCATACCACCTGATATGCCAGCACTTGACACTGAACATTGGTGGGGCCCGTACCCTATGGACTTGGACCACGATAAATCAATAAGACCGCTAACGATAGAATTTTCTGATGTGATGATAAACGATCTTCGCGAGCGACTTCTCCACCGAAGACCCCTACAGTCACCCTTAGAAAATGTTGGATTCACATACGGCTTCAACCCAAGATATTTAAACCAAATAATGGAATATTGGCATAACAAATACAACTTTAAAGAGAGGGAACAGTTTTTGAACCAATATGATCACTTTGTAACCAATATCCAGGGTTTGGACATACATTTCATGCATATAAAACCTAAGAACATTGCTGGTCTTGAGGTAAGAAACCCAGCGGTTGAAAAGTAAGATTGTGAATATAAGATGTTACATAGACCTTTTTTTTTAATGGTATCTTGTGACATTTAAACAGCCATCCATAATCTAAATTGTGACATGTAAAATTTTTATTTTCTGGAAAACAAATCTCATAGACAATATGGCATGAACATTACCTTCATATATAAAGTTAAAGTATCAATATTGCTCGAACAATGTTCAAAATACCTAAATAGTGCAGTGGTTGTAATGCATGTGACCCTATATTTTCTTTTTAAAACAATTGACACATTTGATTTCATGTTCAGCTTCTTTAATATTCTTATTTATTTATTTGGGAAACAAACTGTCCAATACTATCAAATAGTATACTATTGATAGATAAACAAAAACTTTCAAAAACTAACAAGTTTGTACTGTTATCACAACACATGAGTAAACAGTGAGTAATGTTAATAAATGTTTTCATGAATAATTATATTTAAACTCAAGTAATAAGCATATTCAGAGGAATTGTGAAAGTAACACCGGTGATTGACAGATTAAAGAGCAGATGGTTAGCGTGGTATTGACGTAGAGAGGAGATGCATGTGACTAGGAGATGTATAGAAATGGTAGTGCAAGGTAGAGGAGTAAGAGATTGACTGAAGAAGACATGGATGGAGTGTGTGAATGATGATATGAGAAAGAGAGAGAGAGAGAGAGAAGTGAGTATTGAGATGACTGCTGATAGAAGAGAATGGAATGGAAAAATTCATAGTGCCGGCCCCACCTAGTGGGATAAGGTGGAGGCAAAGAATAACTAAATTTGACCTCAATCACGTAAACAGAATAGTTGAAAGAGCTACTCAATTTAAGAGAAATTACACTTGTGTGAACACCCCAAATTTTGCCACAATTTATTTGAAATTTGACATGACACTGGGGGTGGTTAAGCAACTTTAATAATTTCTTTCAGGTGGTTCCTCTAATCATGCTGCATGGATGGCCTGGTTCATTCAGAGAATTCTATGATGTCATCCCATATTTAACAGCAGAACAGCCAGAACAAAAAATCGCTTTTGAAATCATTGTGCCAAGCTTACCGGGTTTTGGTTACTCACAGGTAAAGAATAATCAATACAGTGATTTATAAGGGCACAAGTTAAAGCATTTAAAATCAAAATATAAACCGCATTTTGGGAAAAAATATTTTAGGAAAACATGTCGAGAATCATATAGCAGTTAGAGATAGGGTTGATAAGTAACATCACCTTTAACGTTACACATTCAAAAGCCACACGAGAGAAAATTTTTCATATTTCTAAAAGTAAAAAACAAGTATTCCTAGACCCTGCGTACTGAGTATACGTACTGAGTATTTTCAATAAAAATCAACAGGTTATCAAAGCTGAACTCATGTACGTAGTTATTAAGACCACTAATTACCAGTAAAAAGGTGTGTTTCACTACAACACTCTGTAAGACTCAAGATCAAAAATCTCCCTCCGTAACCAGCCTTAATTCAGACCTTTTATCAGAAAAAAATAATGATTGAAATGAATATAAAATTGTAACACATTACTTGCTAATTTCAGGCCTCGGTGAGACCAGGCTTGGGTCCAGCTGAAATGGCGGTGATCATCAACAATCTCATGAAGAGGATTGGTCATGATAAATATTACATACAAGGTGGAGACCTAGGGCACACTGTTGGCTCCATCATTGCTACTGCATTCCCTGAAAACGTATTAGGATTTCATACAAATTTCCCGGTGCTTCTATCTCATAGAGCTGCTCTCTTATATATAACTTGTGGTGAGATTAATTATATTATTAAGTCTTTTCATATTGACGCCGAAAAATTGTTCTACATGAAGCTGAAATACTTACTGAATCACCTTGAAAGATGGAAACAGTGTCAAATGCAAAACGACTATTAACTGTATCGTTGTTATGTGTTAATTTTTTTTTATAAATTGGCTTGTTTACTAATGGTAGTACCTCGATTAAGTCCGCTTGAGTGTCCAAGAACATCAGCGGCATCGCCCGGCGACATGGTAGGGCCACCGTACCGCAGAGACCGACGTCGTTGGTCGTCGACTATCGCCTCGACGACCCGTCGGTCGGGCGTCCTCGGGGTGGCGCCGCGTGTCTGGTTGTAGTGTTGACCGCGGGAACCCCCCTACTCTGACCGGGCTCTGACTCCGGACGGAGATCGGATGTCGGGTGTAAGAGCGTAGGGGAGTTGTTTAGTGCGGTAGGACTCTAAAAATTTCCTTAGGCCCGCGGTCTGCCCCCAACATCTGCAGATCGTCATGATAATAATAAAGTTTAAGATTTTTAAAATGAATACCCCTGTTGTATGTTTTGGCTGACAATTTTGAAATCTTTGCTTTCGCGGTAGGAAGCGGCTTGGCTCTGCCCCTGACATTGCTGAAGTCCATGGGCGACGGTAACCACTCACCATCAGGTGGGCCGTATGCTCGTCTGCCTACAAGGGCAATAAAAAAAAAACAAAAAAAAACCGTCTTGCCCGACATCACCTTCCTTAGAATAACATGCATTGTCCTAGATGATTATTGATATGGATTACCAAACTTAAAATTCTTTCAGGCTCTTTGATTCCATCTCTAATTGAAACGAAAGAATTGCAACCCCGCCTGTACCCGCTATCCGAGCACTGGTCTAGACTCATTGAGGAGTCAGGGTACATGCACATTCAAGCCACAAAACCCGAGACTGTCGGTAAGTACATTTAATAATCTCACAAAATGTACAGTACGACCGACGTAACTTGGCGAGTCTGAATATAGCCGCAGGTCAACTTTCGCGCATGTACACTTGTAAAAAAAAGTGTTATTAGCATTCATTTTTTTAAATCAAAATACGAATTAAAATTTCCATATACAGGGACCAAGTACAAATAAAATGAATATCAAAACACTATGAGAGAGAAAGCTATAAAAATAACGTAATAAATTAAAGAGAGGTAATAAAAAAATAATAAATTAAGACAGAAAGCGGTAAAAATAACGTAATTAAATTAATTCGAAAGTAAGCCCAACACTGCCTTCAGTTGCGATCCGCTGTACTGTGCGTTGCGATACACCAGATCGTTAGCAACTCTAAATAAAACTGTCAACATCTTTTACGCCTTCTTCTTTTTCTTTTTAAAAAAAAATCAAAAATTATGTTTGTCGGCCGTCGATTTAAAACACTATTATGCTTTGGTGGCATCTTTGTTAACGAATAGTATAAATGCCAAGGGACACTCAATACTAAAACAAATTTAAACACAAACAATCTTAAAACTAAACAAAAAACTGAGCACTAAACAAAAACAGTATAATAATAACAAATCAATGAAAACTTTTGTAGCCGCCCGTACTCAAGACAGAGATAGCGACACGAACACGACACTAATGCTAGCGTGTGAGTGAGACACATTACCGCATACCGAGAATTACCGAATTTATACGATGTCAAGAAAAGGGATGTCCAATATGCGTGTTTGAGGATGTTGTTTAATCGATTTTTTTTCAAATTGATTAAAATTTATATAAAAATATATATTTATATTCCATTTTATAGGAGGTTTAAAATATTCACGAACAGTCCCTATTGTAGTAGTTGTTGATAAATAACTGATATTCAACTAAATCATGTCTTTCAACCAAGAAAATAAAGTGTTATTAGTTTTTTTTTTTATTAAAGATGAAGTCTCGTTTACTAACGACAACATTCAATATGTTTGTAAATCTCTTTCATTCATTATCTCATATAAACAAAAATCAATAAATTCCAAACCGATAAAAATCGATTGTGATATTTGATTGAATAAAGGGACGATTGTGTTTACATAGAGTCAATCCCTAGCCTAGACCTCCGCCCCGCGCACGTTGCTCATACCACCATTTGGTTCCTAAAAACGTTTGTGCGCAGCCTTCTGCGCGAAGTTCGGACTCGCCAAGTTACGTCGGTCGTATTGTACTCTAATTTACGAAACTCTCGAAGTTTTTTTTTTATTGCTTAGATGGGTGGACGAGCTCACAGCCCACCTGGTGTTAAGTGGTTACTGGAGCCCATAGACATCTACAACGTAAATGCGCCACCCACCTTGAGATATAAGTTCTAAGGTCGCAGTATAGTTACAACGGCTGCCCCACCCTTCAAACCGAAACGCATTACTGCTTCACTGCAGAAATAGGCAGGGTGGTGACACCTACCTGTGCGGACTCACAAGAGGTCCTACAACCAGTGAAGTATCTAATTCTTAAATATAGTACTCATCTGTTTCTGAAGAGCTATCCTATATTCCATATCATCTGATGACAGGTGTGGGACTATCAGACTCGCCTGCAGGCCTAGCAGCTTACATTCTAGAAAAGTTTTCAACTTGGACAAACCCTGATAACAAGAAGGCCGGTGACGGAAACCTCTTAAAGAAGTTCTCTTTGAATCAGCTATTGGACAATCTGATGATATACTGGGCCACTAACACTGTCACAACCAGCATGAGGGTGTATGCTGAATCATTTAATGAAAAACAAAACTTTCTTATTTTCGACAGGTAAGTGTACTTTTCTTAAACTTCTTTTTAAATTCGTTTTTATATGGAATCACCATTTTTTTATATTTTGTGATGACCTGGATACTGTAATATGATATGCTCTTTACATATTAACATGTCAAATGTTAAGCAATTGAGGGAAGCAATCATGTCTCTAGGGTTATTGACTTAACACCAGATTGGGTCTTAAGTACCTTAAGTTTGTAAGTGTCTAATGGGCCCGGTAACCACTTAACCGGGCCGTGAGATCGTCCACCCACCTAAGCAAAAAATAAAAGTAATACTCATATAATAACAAAAAAACATTACATCATAAATCCAAGGCACAAACAACACACAGACCCTTGTAATAGAATAGTTCTAATTAAATTTTATGTTTGCCCAAGCCTATTTATGTGTTTCAATTGATTGAGTGATTCTGAAGATCACCATGAATAAACAAAGTCAGGTTGAATCAATTAGAGGACTTATTTTGCATCCAGTATTGTTTGATTTCTGGTATATTGAAATTTCCTGCTTACCTTAATATTGATTGATGAAGATAACTTTTATCCTAAATATCAATTTCTTACAGCAAAACTCATTACCCAAAATTATTGTTACATGTTCTTAACTTAAATATTTGAAATCCATAAGTCGAATATTAATATACTATTCACACTTCGGTTACAGATTTGTTAATAATGTTTTGTAGTTCGTTAATATTCATTATTTATCAAGATTACATTGTATGTCTTCAGTAAGTCACTACATCACAATAGTTTGGTTTAAATGAAAAACATGCGTTTGTATTAATAATATTGTAATAATTTTAATTTTAGGATACCAACAAATGTTCCGACATGGGGTATAAAATTCAAGTATGAACTGATGTACCAACCGGACACAGCATTAAGTTTCAAATACAAGAAGTACTTGCAGAGCACTGTGGTGGAGGACGGTGGTCACTTCGCTGCCATGGAATATCCTGAACTGATGGCCAAAGACATCACACAAGCTGTGATTAAATTTCAAAAATTTTGGAAGTTCGAAAAGTGAGTGTTTAAATTATTGTCTTTTTTAATAATAACTAGCTGACCCGGCAGACTTCGTAGTGCCTCAATCGATAAATAAAAGACCTAAACTTTTGTATAAAATAAACTTAAAACAAACAAAAAAAATATGTTATTTTTATTTAATTCCGAGCATTTTCATATTTATCTACCATTTAAACCTCTGGACTTCCACAAATAATTCAACACCAAAATTAGCCAAATCGATCCAGCCTTTCTCGAGTTTTAGCGAGACTAACGAACAGCAATTCATTTTTATATATATAGATTATACGTTTTGTAAAACGTCACCTGGGTTGGTCCTCCTAACGGTTGTATACGGATCGCATCGCGCTGGACGCGACTAACCGATCAGTCAGGCAGGTCATGTACATTAGCAATGCAAGGAGCATAACCAAGCCTCTGTCTATTCATTTCTGCAAGCATACTGCCTGTTTTTATAACGAAGCAGGCGTACGTCCGTATGAGGCTTAAACCTCATATTTCAAGGCGGATGGCGGCTTCCTCGTTGTGTGCACACTCTGTACACACTGGGACAATATCAGGTAATCCGGGACTCGTTCGTTCGTTTATATGATTTTTGGCAAAATAAATTTATTTATTAGAATAAAAGGAGAATGTTTATAAACTACTAAGGAGCAATTCATTTCTGATTCCTTTAGCTTTTGAGTTTTTTTTTACTTTAAACTGAAATATATTTACTTTTGAAATTCCAGACAAGAATCTAACGAAACGCCGCCTCTCCACGAGACCGCGAGAACAGTATACGAATTCACAGTTAAATCAATAAACGGACGCGACGTCAAGCTGTCAGATTACAAAGGGAATGTGCTCCTCATAGTCAATGTAGCTTCTCAGTGCGGCCTTACGACCACCAACTATCAACAACTCAACGAGCTACACGAAAAGTACCACCAGAAAGGTCTACGTATACTGGCCTTCCCGTGCAACCAGTTCAACGGCCAAGAACCAGGTACAGCTAAGGACATTCTAGACTTCACAAAAGACAGAGGCGTTAAATTTGATCTGTTCGAAAAAGTGGATGTGAACGGTGACAACGCGCATCCGCTTTGGAAGTTTTTGAAGAAGGCACAGAGCGGGACAATTGGTGATTTCATCAAGTGGAACTTTAGTAAGTTCTTAGTCGACAGAAACGGCGTGCCCGTCGAGAGATACGCGCCGCATGTCAATCCACTGGATCTGGAAAAGGATTTGGCCAAATATTTGTAATACTAATGTCGTTGGACATATAAAATTTTAATACATATGTGCCAAACATTATCTAATATATTTTTGTGATCGAGTTCATGACAGCTTAAAAGCTAGTAAACGTAATATATTAAATCAACAAATATATCCCAAAAAGGAACTAATGTCATCTGTAATTCTACCGGACTACCTATAGGGATCCGAATACCCCATAATGCCATATGACACACATTCATTTGACATGTTCATGTTTTGTGTAAGAATTGCTCAGTATGTATTTATAGAGTGAACCAATTATAAGTTATACTTATTAGTATTAATTAAGGATAACAATTACAAATAAAGATTACATATAACAGTAATCAAAATTTTGTTAAAATATTTTGCTTTAAACTGAGAGGTTATTGACCTGTTAAACAATATAATAAATTATTATATATATTTACTAACAATCACTCCACGTTAACTGGTCCCGTGATAAGTTCGTAAAGAACTTGTGTTACAGGTACCAGATAACGGAAATAAAAGTAAGATTTTTATTATACACCTACATAAATTTAATATACATCCATAACCCTGGAAAAGACATTTATATTTATCATACAAATATCTTCCCTTGGCGGGATTCGAACCCGCGACCCCCGTATGTAGTGACCATGTCACTTACCACTACACGAGACGGCCGTTATATATATGTATAGTATCTATATGATAAGGGTAAAATGAGTTTTTTTCTCAAAAATGCATCATTAAGGACGTATGTGTTTGTGCAGGCTTTTTTTTACTTAATAGTATATTCGAATTTAGATCGTTATCATAATGATGATAGTAAAAATAGTATACACGTGCTTTTAAGGTTTTTGTTATATACAATTTATTTTTATTTTATTGCTTTTTCTCTCTTGAGTTGTTGTACTTGTTACCTTAAATTTTGTGTCAAACATTTTGAGTCTTATTTAAATATATACAATTGTGTTTTTAATAAAGAATAATGGTGTATGTGTCAATGGGAAATAAATGTAAAGCCGGTAACACATCTTGTCTAGTCTTAGTTTGAACCAATACTTAATGGTATTAAGCATAGGCACAGGGATAGTTTATGTACGTGAATAAAGCAAGCATTATAGTTATTTTTGGGTAGAAATTAATGTTTTATCGTAATTTTTTTAGCCAACTATTAACGACTTTACTGTTATTGACATTTTTTTCAGGATTAACATGTTTTTTCTTGTAAATGTTAATAAAGTACCAAAAAAAAAACAAAATTTAATACAATCTTAAATATATGTTATTGTTATTGATACACAGAAACTGTTTGATTTTCAAACAAAAGGTAGTCTGTAATGTCTGCTCAGAAACATGTATGCTTCGAAGATTGTCTTCATGGTTTGATTATTGACAAAACTTTGATATTATTTTCGATCTAATCTTGTGTTAGATTTATTATTCATTACGACTGTAACACGATGTAATTATCGTGTTGGGAGGGCTGTGTTTATAAAGAAAATCAAGAATTATCAATGAACTTAAAACTGCATTTTTGCAATTAACATTTTAGTTTATAGGACTAAGTAGAGAAAAGCAATTATAAATAAGTAACATTTATTATTATAATAGCATAAAGATACAATCACATTAATGCAATTTTAAATAAACTTTAATAGTTCATAACAATATGGAGTTTAATTGAAAACATAAGAATCTTCCCCTTTTTGAAGTTGGCAAATAAAAATAGTATCCCGAAAAAATCCTCAATCTCGAAATCAGTAAAAATGAAGATGCACCATTCCCAGCAGAACCACTATTATAAAAAAACATTTTAATAAAATGCGTGATCTGTGTTGCACTTTTAGAAAACATAAGCCCATTTATTTATTCTACTTTTGAGAAAGGATTCCATGGACAAAGGCAGTTCAACCTGTTGGTTATATTTAAGTACCCAATAACCAACCTGACCTTACAAGTCCCTAAATATTTCCGTAATAACACAATATTTCTTCCTAAAAAGTTTTTACAAAACTTAACTACATAAAAAATAAAAGCGGCACATCTCTAACCGAGCCATAGATATTACACGACCAACATATTAAGACTTGTATCCATGGAGGACAGAACTAAGGAATACCATCTTCTATAGGAACTATAGACTTCTTTTTTTATTTTATTGCTTAGATGGGTGGACGTGCTCGCAGCCCACCTGGTGTTTAGTGGTTACTGGAACCCATAGACATCCACAACGTAAACGCGCCACCCACCTTGAGATACAAGTTCTAAGGTCTCAAGTATAGTTACAACGGCTGCCTCACCCTTCAAACCGAAACCGATATAGTAATTTACGTAAGAAGTATTTCTTTCCTTCTTAATTTAATATCCTACTCTAATAATCTATGGCGCTGTTCTTAATATCTTTCCACTTGCGACTGTGGCGCCACCTTAATTGGTTCCCTTTCAGTGAACACTTTAATACACAGAGATGACACTCCTTGCCTAAAATAACATTTAACAATAGGATTTCTAACAAAAACAATAACGAATAAATACTTCGATCTTTTAAACGAAAATGTAAAATCAAATAAAATACTAAACCACAAAAACTTAAACTTTATTAGTTTTCTTTTTTTTAACATTCGTGTAACATTGACTTTATTTACTCTTGAAAGACTGTTTTTGAAATCAATTCTTTGTTGGCTAGAAAAAACAAATTAACCCTCCTAAAAGCGTAAGTCTAGTTCGTTTACGATACCGACACGATAACACTTTAGACGGTCTGTTCGCGGCTTCCAAGTCTCAAACGCGAAAGTTCCTGTATGGTATTACGCGAACTCGTCTCGCTGCACTGTAGCTCTGGCATCCCGGCTATCATCTGTTCGAAACAATACATTGAAGGCACTTCGCAATGTGATTAACCCATAGACACAGCCCACTG
Source organism: Bombyx mandarina (assembly GCF_030267445.1). NCBI lineage: Eukaryota > Metazoa > Arthropoda > Insecta > Lepidoptera > Bombycidae > Bombyx > Bombyx mandarina. The sequence goes on from NC_143233.1 coordinate 3,203,931, forward strand.
AGTTTCCCGCCGGATCTTCTCAGGGGGTCGCGTTTCCGATCCGGTGGTACACTCTGCGAAGCACTGCTCTTGCTAGGGTCAGTGTTAGCAAGACTCCGGTTTGAGCCCCGTGAGCTCACCTACACACGTTAGGGCGAAGCTGAAATAGCCTCTCAAGGCTATCAGCATAGGTAAGAAAAAAAGCAATGTAACGGATCCCCTAAACGAGTGGCAGGACGTTTTGCGTGTCTGCGCGGGTAGGTACCACCACCCTGCCTATTTCTGCCGTGAAACGTACTGCGTTTGGAGGATCGGGCATTCGTTTTACTGTAAAAACTCAGACCTTAGAACTCATGTCTCAAGGTAGCTAGCGATATTTACACTGTAAATGTCTATGGAGCCCGGTATCAGTTAACACCAGGTGGGCCGTGAACTCGTCCACTAATCTAAGCAATAAATATAAAAAAACAACAACAAACAAAATTAGACTGAACGAGCACAATAAATGTGGACTCCGGATTCACTGTACAACCCACTATAGGAGCTAAGTTTAGTAAGGAAATCAAATGGGAAAGGTCGGAACTGATACAGGTAATATGACTAAGGTTGAGTAGTCAGTCACTGACTACCATATCACGGATACCAGATTCTATTATATTCGATCGCACGCGTTGTCAACAACCGCTCTCCGCAAAAATAATTAGATCTCCGGTGAGATGATGACGGTAATGAAATAATTACAAAAATTTTAAATATGTTACATATTTTTATTAATAAACAGTAATACTCACTGTTCAACGCCCTCATGCTTGAATGATATTTTAAAAAAACTGTGTCTAAATACAATACTAAAGTAAAATATTCACGAAACATTACCAATGAAATACTCAGTTTAACTACATGATATAAATCAAACACATACAAGGCTGTCAATCTCAGATTGATGAAAATAAACAGTACATATAAAACAGTTTATAACTTTATCTCAATTTTCAATTCTACAGAATAATAATTTTTGAGACTATTTGAGTGTGAACGATAGAAATTGTAAAATTATTTACTTTACGAACTGACAAAATGTGTATCTGTTTAATGAAAAGTCCGAGAATGACAAAAGTTACAATTCAAAAAATACTAATATTATATATAAAAAAGGATAATAATAAAAGGATAATAATATAATAGTATAAATACAATATCTTTACACAATTTTCTCAAAATATTACTCGATATACAAAAAAATAAGTTTTTATTAATAACTAAACAGTTAATGAAGGAAGTGTAGACATTAATTACGATGGTTCTAAAAGTTTATATGAAAAGTAACACTGTCTGACTCAACAGTTTTATTCATGTGTTCTGAATTATTATTTTGACATGATAAACATGAATTCATTATCCTTATAAAAAAAACTACATCTGTAAATCAATATCTATTTATAAGTTAAGAGTAATACAGAACATCTCACAAGGTTTGGCCTTCTAACAGAGTTGATCTCTTTATTATTTGAGATAAACGCCCTACCTACTTATGAGCCAAAATACTTTACAGCTTTAGAATCCCAATTCCACTATCTTATTTTAAAGGGTGGTGTTTCTGGAAATTCCAAATAAATGTGAGATTTATAATAAGATATGATTAGTTATTTAGTGCCATATGTCTAATCTCCCTTCAAAAACTGCACACCAAACTACATTTTAAGGTATGTCTTTGATAACCTCAGCAAGTTGTTCCCTTGTGAACATGTGGAACAATGATCCAGGAGTCATTGTCACTACTTCAACATTGTTCTCTGAGAGCTTTTCCTCCATGACCTGCTTCAGTATGGTGAGTGCAGACTTGATGGCCTCTTTGAGGGTCATTGACTTGTGATAAATCTCCTGGTATGAGAAATTATGATTAGTCTTATCCCATAGTTTTTTCAAATAGGTTTAAATAATAAAACCAAGAGCACTACATACTACTCACATTTATAAAATTTTTTTAAACTCAAATAAATGCAAGCAGTGCATGTAATGATAGTTGAAAGACCAGTAACTAGACCTATTCCTGATTAGCTCTTAATTGAAAAGTCTTAGTCTAAAAGTCTCAAGATTACCTAACATCATCAGAAAAATGTTAGTATAATAATCTTTTAGTTGACATATTGTCTTTTTGCCTTAAAAGTGTACAATTTCCAAAAATATTCCAGTATTTTTCTCATAAATACTGTCAAAAGAGCATAGTTTAGTTTTTTTTTTTTGTTTTTTTTTTAGTTTACCTATATTTTGACTACTATTAACAAAATTAATACATAATTTTATCTTACTTTAAAAGACAGTTAATGTATCTGGTAAAAAATAAAAAATTAATGTTGCAAAGGTGATTAATATTAAAAATATCACTTGATAAACCTTTACAACACTCTCCTGTAAAATTAGTAAGTTTTAAGATTATACAGTTTTAATGCGAGAAGACGATATTATGGAACATCCACTTACCTTCAAACTCTGCTGGGCACCTTCACTGCCAGAACCAATGGCCTTGGCATCATACTGCACAAATGTACCACTCGGGTCCATATGAAACAGTTGAGGGCCTTTCTCATCAATGCCTGTAATTGGATATGAAATATACATCATAATTATTTATAGAACTATTACTCTGATGAAATGCGATAGATGTATTTTTTAATTTGCATTTACATTAATATTAGTACTTTTATTTATGTTTTATAAACAAGCATTTACTCCTAAATTCTTATTTATTTAGCTATACAAACACCTACAATTTTTTATGGGTGTTATTTGAGCAAGAATTATATATGAAAGAAATATAATCAATCTTCTGATGTATGATTCTAAAAAACAAACAGCTCTAAATTACACATACCTGCAAACATAACAGCAACACCAAATGGCCGTGACATGGCTGTTCCGCTATCATCGTCACTGTCTCCAAACTGTATAGCTAAGTTGGAAACGGCCTGAGCACATGATTCTACACTCATACGCTCATTGTACACAAACCAGTGGTTCTGACATTCAACTCGGGCCCTTTCAACTAAGGTCCTGCAGAATTATATTAAAAAATTAGTGTTGCATTTTTTTTTAATATTCATTTTTTTTTATTGCCCTTGTAGGCAGACGAGCATACGACCCACCTGATGGTGAGTGGTTACCGTCGCCCATGGACTGCAGCAATGCCAGGGGCCGAGCCAAGCCGCTGCCTACCGTCATATACCTTCATATAATCATAATACATTTTCAGTATTACGAGACCTACCTGGAGTCGGCCATTAGACCCGAAACGGCGCAAGCGATGTGTCGATCTACTTCAACAATCTTTTCGATGGTCGTGGGTTCCATCAAAGTTGAAGTTATCCTCTTCTCCACGGCCAAAACAACTCCCTCCGAAGTACAAATGCCAATTGCAGTGGAGCCAAGTTTGATAGCTTCTATGGCGTATTCCACTTGGAACAGCCTTCCTTCAGGGCTGAATGTGTTGACGCCGCGATCATACTCGGAACGTGTGAGAAACATCTGGGAAAATTGTGAAAAAACCACCGGTTGAAAGGTTAGCCGAAGTCGTGACAAAGCGATTTTGTTCATATTACGAATTTTCATTAAAAATGAATGATCTAAAACATACTTTACTATTAGGGTACTCTAGATGACACCACGACTCTAATAATGAGAATTATTAGTCCAGGTTTTATCTTATTTTAATTTAATTTATATTCAGAGAAAATTGGAAACATAGAAAATAAAAACCAACTTCTACAAAACACTGTGTCAAATTTGTTTGAAACGTCCATTGAACAAGCAATGAAAAAGCAGCCTATACAGCCGAATCTTAACTTACCCAAGCCAAAGCTTTTTCTTTTGCGCAAAGGGTGAAATGGAATGTGACAAGGATAAAATGAGATGAAAAAACTACTCAAAATATAAACCCAAACTATTGAGATAATATATCACCTCACGTTTAGGCCAAAAAAGTCAACATGATTCTTGTCAATTTGTTTTTCTTCGATTTTTTTATATTTTCTACGGTAAATTGAAAACTCAATAAATTTTTGTTTTAAAAATGAATCTTGAATTTGTATATTCCACATTTGTGAAAGCTTCTTGTTTAAATTATAGTGTAACTTTGCAGCCAATAGAGTTTGCGTTAGAGTTTATTTTGCATTCAATAAGTTTTAAATACTTTTATTGCATGCATAAGTGAAAACGAGGTGTCAGAGTACATGATCCAGCGTTTAATAATCATAACACGCGCACTTTATAAAAGTTAATATTAATCGATTACAATATGTGAAATTGTAAAAGTGTTTTTTTTATTTTATTTTTTATTGCTTAGATGAGTGGACGAGCCCACAGCCCACCTGGTGTTAAGTGGTTACTGGAGCCCATAGACATATATAACGTAAATGCGCCACCCACCTTGAGATATAAGTTCGAAGGTCTCAATTATAGTTACAACGGCTGCCCCACCCTTCAAACCGAAACGCATTACTGCTTCACGGCAGAAATAGGCAGGGTGGTGGTACCTACCCGTGCGGACTCACAAGAGGTCCTACCACCAGTAAAAAAGTGTGACTGCAAGAACCCGAGAACCACCTGGCAACTGTGCCACCCTGCCTATTTCTGCTGTAACGAAGTAATGCACCTCGGTTTGAGCGAAGGTGGAGCAGCCGTTGTTCCGTAAAAACATCCCTTTGAACTCATGTCTTAAGGTGGGTTGCGGCATTTACGTTGTAAAAGTCTGCAGGCTCCAGTAATCACTTAACACCAGATGGTCCGCGAGTTCGTTCACCAATCTAATAAAAAATACCCCTTTTTAAGAGCAGGCGCCTGTCGCTTCGGCCTTTTGTAAATAGTGAGATGTGACTGTATGAGATAAAATTCCCTTGCCTGTCTATTGAAGGAACCAAACTAAAATATCTGGTAAGTACAATGAAGTAGGAAACCTATGGAAATGAAACGTCAACCAAAATTTCGTGCCACTGTGACGTCATCTGGCCACAAAACATGGTGGCTTTAGTGCTGTACAAAAGATTTCAATGTTATCAGGTTTTATCGATAAACGTTCTTGGCTCATTTTATTTTAAATATTGTTGAGTATTATTTATTTGTAGAATTTATACTTTAATGGGAAGTAAGTAGGTATATTGTTATGTGCAAATATGATATGATTTAGATGGGTGAAATCTAAGACAAGTTCGTCCTTCGAATTTGCCAAGTAAACGATATGATGATTTTTAAAAGTTGCTACACTGATTTTATAAAGTTGTCGTTTGTCGCAAAACATAAAGATATGGCGTAGTTCAAAGCCATAAGCCCATTTCTAGTATGCTAAATGTTATCGTATTTTGAGTACGTATTTTTCTTAGACTATAACAATCTATTTTAATTGTTTTGCTGACTTTAAAGTCCGTAACATACTACCGCAGCGCACCCCAAATTTGAATCACTTTCGCTTGAGAGTGATTCAAATTTTAAACTTATCAAGGGACCGCGTGAAAAAAAAAACACCTACAGAACATTTATTCATTAATTACAAACGTCATTCCTTGTGACTTCCGCTCTAAAATCACTTAATTATTAAATATTTAACAAATTTACAATAGTGTTTTACTCACTGCGGAATAAAACTATTTTATTTAAATAGTTCCGAAGAGATTTTGTCGGTAGCCTTTTTCCCGAAATATAAACAGAATGTCTAAATATGTTTTGATGACATATTTTAAAGTGGTATTTATGATTAGTGTCATGATCAATAGATTCCGACCGAAAAATGGATTTTTCGGATGAGGGCTCCATAATGAATTTAAATACATATAGATAATAGTTTTAGGGCATCGACTTTCTTGAGATCCTATAAAATATTTTCCTTTCCTATTCCTATAAAATACGTTTTAATTATTATTTTATGTATGTTTTAAGCATGATAAATTATGAAATTTTATATAATTAATCATATTAAATCGATATCAAAGTCAATAAATAATGTACAACCATAGACCTATATAGTAGGGACACGACATATTGTTCTATACGTACAATTGCTTATATAAATAGCACCCATTTTGAAGGCACATACATAAACATATATCTATCTCGTTCTTACTCAGCACTTTAACTCGCAGGAAAACAATATAACAGTATTTCAGTGCGTACATAAAATGAAACATGAATATACGTAAGTGTCTCCGTCTCCGTCTAATGAGGCCGAAAATCCGCCATGCTTAGCGCACCAAATGTCATTGTCACGTCAGTTCGGCCGTCTGTTTTGGGTTGTACATTATTTAATGACTTTGATATCGATTTAATATGATTGCTTATATAAAATTTCTTATTTTATCATGCTTAAAACATACAAAAATAATAATTAAAACATATTTTATAGGATCTCAAGAAAGTCGATGCCCGAAAACTATTATCTATATATATTTAAATTCATTATGGTGCCCTCATCCGAAAAATCGGACACCATTTTTCGGTCGGAATCTATTGATCATGACACTAATCATAAATACCTCTTTAAAATATGTCATCAAAACATATTTAGACATTCTGTTTAGATATTTCGGGAAAAAAGCTACCTACAAATCTCTTCGGAACTATTTAATTATAATAGTTTTATTCCGCAGTGAGTAAAACACTATTGTAAATTCGTTAAATATTTATTAATTAAGTGATTTTAGAGAGAAAGTCACAAGGAATAACGTTTGTAATTTTATTAACGAATAAATGTTCTTTAAGTGTTTTTTTTATCAGGTGGTCCCTTGATAAGTTTAAAATTTGAATCACTCTCAAGCGAGAGTGATTCAAATGGTGCGGCGCACCTTCCTTGAGGTGCGCTGCGGTAGTGTGTTACGGACTTTAGCAAAACAATTAAAATAGATTGTAATAGTCTAAGAAAACACGTACTCAAAATACGATAATATTCAACATGCTAGAAATGGGCAGATGGCACTGTACTACGCCATATCTTTATGTTTTGCGGCAAACGACAACTTTCTAAAATCAGTGTAGCAAATTTTAAAAATCGTCATATCGTTTACTTGGCAAATTTGAAGCACGAACTCGTCTTAGATTTCACATAATATCTAAATCACATCATCTTTGCACATAACAATATACTTACTTCCTATTAAAGTATAAATTCTACAAATACATTCATACTCAACAATATTTAAAATAAAATGAGCCATGAACATTTATCGATAAAACCTACTAACATTAAAATCTTCTGGGCAGCACTAAAACCGCCATGTTTTGTGGCCAGATGACGTCACAGTGGCACGAATTTTTTGTTGACGTTTCATTTCCATAGGTTTCCTACTTCAGTGTGTACAACCCAAAACAGACGGCCGAACTGACGTGACAATGACATTTGGCGCGCTAAACATGGCGGATTTTCGGCCTCATTAGACGGAGACGGAGATATTTACGTATATTCATGTTTCATTTTATGTACGCACTGAAATACTGTTATATTGTTTTCCTGCGAGTTAAAGTGCTGAGTAAGAACGAGATAGATATATGTTTATGTATGTGCCTTCAAAATGGGTGCTATTTATATAAGCAATTGTACGTATAGAACATTTTTTTTTTTTTTTTTTTCCTACCTAAGCTGATAGCCTTGAGAGGCTATGTCAGCGTAACCCTAACTTTAGTAGGTGAGCTCACGGGGCTCAAACCTGACGATGTTGCTAACACGAACCCTAGCAAGAGTCGTGCTTCGCAGAATCTACCACCGGATCGGAAACGCGACCCACTGAGAAGATCCGGCGAGAAACTCAGTGGGCTGTGTCTGAGAGTTAGAGAACAATATGTCGTGTCCCTACTATATAGGTCTATGGGTAAGTATCTATATTATCTATGGGTCTCGTATCTCTAATATATTAAGTGTATAATCTATGTCTCGTAGTAGGTGGTGACAAAGTAACTCTATTGGTCAATTATCAAGGAACTTTTACTTAGACTCAAGTTTAAGTTCAATAGTAAGGTAAAGGGGATAGTTTCAGAGATCGATTTACACTGCTTGCCATACCAACACGTTACTAGCCGATCAATCTATAGATGATCGTTTCTATACAGTACCTTGTTACTACTACTGTAGCTTTGCTTAACAGCTTATTCCATGGTTACTATTTGCAAGTCGCAAGCTAGCCCATAACAGTATCAACTAGCCCTATGTTATCACAACTTTAACAAAGCAATCAGCAAAGGTTCTTATCAGGTCAGTGTACGATGTATAGTAACCGGCAAACATCGTGAGCAAATGACCTTGGCTGCGCAGAACCGAATTTTAGATCACTTTGGTGGTGAGGGTGAGGCGCGACGGCAGGGGAAATCGTATCGAGCGCGTTATTGGTAGATCAGTCGAACCTTGCGTAAAGTACGCTTGCGTACAGTGAAAAATCTATCGTTATTAATCGTTAAGTTATATTTTATTATAATTGCTTGTTGACTTTGTTGCCATTGCTATTTGTTGAGTGTTTGTTGATTTTTTATAAAAAATACACTATGCCGCGACAAACTGGTGGAGTATTCAAAAGAAAGGGTAGAAAAATTGTGTACGACGTATATTGCTTCATTATAAAACAGGGGAAGAATGATATTATGGAAAAAGTAAAACAGACTTCGGAAGCAACAAAAACATCAGTGAGTACTGTTAGGTGCATTATTAACGAAGCTAAAGGCTCTGGCTTGCTCATCGTGCTTGGGACTCCGGGTAAGAAAAGATCAGGGAAGAAGAAAGTTACCGGAATGGATAGTTTCGTTCAATCTGTAATAAAAAGGCTTCGAAAATTTTAAAGAAGATATACATTTTAATGGCTCGGAATGAAGTTTACGACGAATTATGAAAGAGCTAGGCTTCAGATGGAAAAAAAAAACAGAAAATAATCGGAAGCTGGTAATTAAAAAAAGTAACATTCGATTACTACGAATCGAATATCTTCAAAAAATAATTAATTATAGACAAAAAAGAAGATCGAACCGACCGAGTCGTAAACTACACCGATGAGCCCTATGTCGACTTAACACGATGATGGCGACTCGGGTGATGAAAACAGTGATGATGATAATGGTCAAGATTATGATAACGAAAAAAAAATTACAAATACCAGCTTCGCTTCAACTGAACGAAGACCTGGCAACAGCTCTAGTTTTGACTTAATAGAAGGAATATCTATTTTACCCCAAGATTAAATTATTACAATTATTAACCTATATTTTTTGTTGATGTTCTAATAAATATATAAATAAATACATATGTTGATTTTAATAATTTAATTGCATTATGACGCAGAGTAAATAATATTTTTGCACGTGAGTGTACCATGCGCAAACTTACCCCCACTACGTCAACAAATGCTCAAGAAGTTTGCCGGCTATTATACATAGGTACCTATCATTATTTACAACAGACATTCATCCATTATTAACTTATTGTATTAATGTACACATACGTATGTGGTACTTACCTTTTCGATTACCCTGATGATGAAAATGAACACATTATCTAGTGATGCTTAAAAAACGTTATAATGTTTATGTATCTACATCTCTATATTTTACGTATATAATTAATTAAATACCAGAAACTAGTGCTTGCGCATTTGTGTATTTATTTTAAGCTAGGTACTGCGAAGTAATTAGTTATTACGATCGAAATTCGTAAATATTTAACTAGGTAGTAATTTATTATTATTATTAAATACGTATTAGATGAAGACAACGTATTTTTAAAACACATTTTATTGATCGAAGTAAATCTAGAAATTAGGATTAACACTTTTTTTTTTTTTTTTGTTACCGTTTGTTAAAACCAAATCATTGTGGCTGGTTTAATATCATTTTTGGATAATGTTGGAATGTTGTTAACACAGACATAAAAATACGGTAGGCCACTCCCGATCCTGCGGACAGAATGGAAAGCAGTCGACGTCGCCCTAAGCACGTCATTTCGGATCCTCCCGATCCACTAACGGTGCTTCTAGGTACCTCAATCAAATTGGTAAATTAACCCTCAGACACAGCCCACTGAGTTTCTCGCCAGATCTTCTCAGTGGGTCGCGTTTCCGATCCGATGGTAGATTCTGCGAAGCACGGCTCTTGCTAGGGTTCGTGTTAGCAACGTCATCAGGTTTGAGCCCCGTGAGCTCACCTACTAGTTAAGGCTACGCTGATATAGCCTCTCAAAGCTCTCAGCTTAGGTAGGAAAAAAAAACGGTAGGCAGCGGCTTGGCTTTCGGTGGTCAGCGGCTTGGCTCTGCCCCTGGCATTGCTGAAGTCAATGGGCGACGGTAACCAGTCACCATCAGGTGGGTCGTATGCTCGTCTGCCTATAAGGGCAATAAAAAACATAAAATAAGAATTAAATTAAAGACGTATGTATTTATTATTTATTAGAATTCATTTATCACTCTTTGTTTCAATAAAACCAATAATTACACAACGAAAATAGGTCATCGTCCTTAGGTTGTATTACAAAATTATAATAATTCTTTCGTCAAATCGTCAGTACAGCTGTGTTTGCGCGCCAAAATGCACGCTTAGAAACTTTAGAGATATCCGCACTCGGCAGTACCTTAGAAGTTTAGAAGTAATAGAGCTGGTGAGTTACGTCGTGCAAGTCAAAGTAAGCTTCGTGAATTTAATACTTAGACATAAATGTGACTTAAAAATGTTTTTATTTATGTTTTAAAATAAGTAAAATATCCAACTTATACTGAGATATCAGTTATACACCCATATTGAGATATAAGTTCTAGGATCTCAGTATAGTTACACTGCCCCACCCTTCAGCCCGAAACGCGTTACTGCTTCCCGGCAGAAATAGGCAGAGCGTTGGTACCTACCCGTGCGGACTCAAGAGGTCCTACCACCAGTAATTATGCAAATTATAATTTTGCGGGTTTGATTTTTATTGCACGATGTTATTCCTTCACCGTAGAAGTCAATCGTGATATTTTTTGTTGTTAATTATTGTTACAAAATTTGAATCTGTACAAAATCTAAATTTCTTTTTTTATTGCTTAGATGGGTGGACGAACTCGCAGTCCACCTGGTGTTAAGTGGTTACTGGAGCCCATAGACATCCACAACGCAAATGCGCCACCCACCCTGAGATATAAGTTCTAAAGTCTTAAGTATAGTTACAACGGCTGCCCCACCCTTCAAACCGAAACGCATTACTGCTTCACGGCAGAAATAGGCAGGGTGGTGGTACCTACCCGCGCGGACTCACAAGAGGTCCTACCACCAGTAATTACGGAAATTATAATTTTGCGGGTTTGATTTATATTACACGATGTTATTCTTTCACCGTGGAAGTCAACCGTGAACGTTTGTTGAGTACGAATTTCATTAGAAAAATTGGTACCCGCCTGAGATTCGAACACCGGTGCATCGCTCATCACGAATGCACCGGACGTCTTTTCCGTTAGGCCACGACGACTTCAAAAATGGCTTGATTACGCTCTTCGGTTGTACTTTTTGCACTAATTCCTAACTCTACCTCAAGGAATTTTTGTACAGCAACTTTCTTTTCCAAGTCAGTTTTTAAATCAGTCAAACCGTAGCTATTGTAGATTTTTTCAACAATAATATCGACATTCAAGAATTCATTAGAATCCTGGTCTATGTCAATATCCACATTAGCTTCTTTCTTTTGGTTTTTCTTGCCCCATTTCGTTTGTTTCTTTTTGTTATCTTTTTCAAGTTCCTTTTTTTCCTTGGCCTCTAATTTTTTTGACTTCTGTTCTTCCTTCTCCCATATTTTATCCTGTTTGTATAAATTTTCAATATTTATTGATTTGATTGACCTTTACTTTATTTGTCAAGTACGTATTTCATACATAATGAAACAAAACCAAAGTTAAATTCTTTCTATTATTGATTTACGCTCATTAAAACCAAATTGTCAACCAGATAGTGTTAAATACAGTATAAGAATTAGACAATCCTTCGTTTGACCATCGTGGTCGCCTTGACATAGTTTATTAACAATTCATGCGTCTAATATTTAATTTATGTGTTACAGATATTTTTCATTTGAAACGTAAACATGGAGACAAGAGACGAGAAAAACAGGTTAGGAAAAATTAAATCCTTTATAAAGACGAAAACTGATTTTTTAATAGAATATGAAACAGGAGAATCGGCGAAATTGAGCATTCTCAACCGACACGTATTCAGATATCACATGTCGCCGACCGGGAACTTCCCTGATTACCCTACGCCTAACAACAACGATGATGAAGCCAGAATAAATCACAAAAGGGTCAGTGAATACGAGACTGAACCGTTCAAACTCTCCCTGCTCGAAGAAGACAACGAATTTCACATCATCGATACTAACGAGATAAGAATACAGTTTGATAAAACGAATAGTGTTATGTCGATAGTCGATCGGAGAACCGACGAAGTGGTTCTCAAAGAATACCAACCAATATTCTATGACTATGGCGTCATCGTTCAAGAGTTGAAACAACACAACAATGAATATTTCTTCGGAGGGGGCATGCAAAATGGTCGCTTCAGTCATAAAAGTGAGGTCATTGAAATTGTAAACAACAACGAGTGGGATGATGGTGGTATTGCCTCTCCTTGTCCATTCTTTTGGTCCACGCGTGGGTACGGCGTGCTCCGTAACACTTGGCAACCAGGAAATTATGATTTCGGTTCGGAAAACAAAGACAAAATCGAAATTATGCATTATGGTGAAGATTTCGATGCATTTTACTTTATAAATAAGAAACCAAAGGATATTCTAAACGATTATTTCGAGCTAACTGGATTCCCTATATTTATGCCAGAATACGCGTTTTATGAAGCCCATTTGAACACCTTCAATCGCGATTACTGGGTAAAGGTTACGCCGGAAACGAAAGGCGCGATCTTGTTTGAAGACGGCGAATTTTACAAAAGTTTTCAGCCCAGCGAGATCGGTAACAAAAAAGGTATATTAGAATCATTGAACGGAGAAAATAATAATTACCAATTTTCCGCGAGAGCTATGGTAGATAGATATCGAAAACACGATATGCCACTAGGTTGGTTCATACCAAACGATGGATACGGCTCGGGTTACGGCCAAACGGACACGTTGGACGGCGATATCGAAAACTTAAGGGAATTCGTGCGATATTCAAACAATAAAGGGGTACAAGTTGCACTTTGGACCGAGTCTAACCTCGAACCCAAGGATCCAAAAAATCCTAAGAAAGGCGAACGAGATCTTTGCAAGGAAATTAGCGTAGCAGGGGTCGTCGCTTTGAAATGTGATGTGGCTTGGATAGGCAGCGGCTACTCTTTCGGGCTGAACGCAGTCGAAAAGAGCACGAATAAATTTATTGCTAGCACTAGAAATAAGGCTAGGCCCCTTATAATCATGGTTGACGGTTGGGCTGGAACTCAGAGATACGCAGGCGTTTGGAGTGGAGATCAATCTGGGGGCGAATGGGAATACATACGTTTCCACATCCCAACTTACATCGGTACCGGTTTATCTGGCCAGCCTGTCGTTGGTTCAGATATGGACGGAATTTACGGCGGTGGGCATAGAGAAATTAATATTCGTGATTATCAGTGGAAAACTTTTACACCATTGCAACTAAATATGGACGGCTGGGGTAATACACCGAAAACCCCATTCAGCTTTGACGTTGAAGCAACGAACATAAACAGAGCTTACTTGAAATTGAAATCTATGTTACTACCTTATAATTACACTATCGGTCACGAATCGACTAAAGGTCTGCCAATGATAAGGGGTATGTTCTTGGAATTTCCGGACGAAATACCTGCCTACACGTTGGAATCGCAATACCAATACATGTGGGGTCCAAGTCTGTTAGTAGCCCCTATCTACTGTAACAATAAGTCTTCGGATGGTGATTCAATTAGACATGGAATTTATCTTCCAAATCCAAAACAGATATGGATTGATTTGTTTACGGGTGAAAAATATATTGGCGGTAAAATCTATAACAACTTTAACTGCCCGCTGTGGAAGATTCCCGTTTTTGTTAAAGATGGTGCAATCATACCGTTGGTCAACCCTAATAATAATCTAACTGAAGTACAAAAGGATAAAAGAATAATTAGAATATATCCGAACAATGAAACCACCTTCGATATTTACGAAGATGATGGCATAACTACTGATTATTTAGATAGAATATCGGCTACAACGCGTGTTAATGTAGAAGGTCCACCTTCTAATGAGCGCGGCGACTTATACATACACATCCACAAAACAAAAGGGTTCTATAGAAATATGGTTGTAAATCGATCAACAATTTTACAAATCATCGTATCTAAAGACGTTGAGCTTATAGAAGTTTTGGTCAAAGGAGAATCCATTAAAATTAACAAAGTTGAAACTGATGAATCGTTCGAAAAGAAAGAGAACATTTATTATTACAAAAAAGATTTTTACGCGAACCCGTATCTTGCGGATTGTGGTGGCGAGGCAATTAAGCAAAAATGTGTATTAATCAAAATACAAAAGGTCGATATTACAATAGAAGATATAATAATAAAAGTGAACGGATTCGCAAATGAAACGCCTATATTGGGTAACGTTGTAAATATTGACAAAAATATAAAAATACCCGCTTCGTTTACAGTTGAGGAAAACAAAATTACTGAAAACAGTATTACTTTAAAATGGAATGAAATAGAAAACGCAGATTACTACGAAATAGAAAAAGACAGCTTTATTTATAGCTATATAGTCGGTGATATATTCACATTCAACGATCTGAAATGCCACAGCGCATATTCATTTAGAATTAGAGCTGTAAGCCCCGTTGGCGTATCAAAGTGGAGTTATTTGATTACGGTCGAAACAGCCCAAAGTTTGTATGAAAATGCCCTAAAAGACGTACAGGTTTCATGCAATATACCCTGTGAGGGTGGCCAGGAGGTACATAATCTTACCAACGGTAAAAAGAGCATATGGCACACATGTTGGTCCAAACAACACCAAGCTTACCGAGAAACAGGCGGCGTCATTAGGCTGACTTTCGATTTAGGGGATATTTACCCAATCAAATTAATAGAATACACACCGCGCAAAGACGCCGGCAACGGAACAATACTGCTATTGCAGTACAAATGTTCTACTGATGGGGAACATTGGACTAAAGATTCCGATCCTATAAAATGGGATTTAGATAATAAAGTCAAGACTATTGCACTAAGTGGCGACAAATTTAGATACATTCAAATACACATTTTGAAGTCGATAGGTGGATTCGGTTCGGGCGAATCTATCAGGTTTTATTCATAATTGGAAATTAAAGAACATTGTAAACGAACAAAAACATTTATTAAATATATATATTATTTCATTACATTCTTAACTATATAGGTATTTAATTTTCCTGAAGTTCTTCGGCATTTCTCACAGCGATTATATTACAAACATGCGAATTTCTATCGAAAACGCAGCTAATAGACAGGTCTTCTAACACACAACTGTATTCGTGATCCGGATACCTGCCTCTGACGTAATTCGACCTTGGATCTTCAGACAAAAGACTTTCAATGTTACTTTTGAAGGCATCCGCTCTATCCCCAATTAAGTCATGAAGACGGGTCAGTGCATCATCAGTGAATCTAACGTCGTATCTCTGTGAAGCAGGGTTGTTTATCCAAGCGGCCACTCTTATGCCGTCGTGCCTTATACTTTGATTTGCCGACTGCGGTGGAGTGAATCTTTCTTGACCATCCGGATCTCCGCGTTCAGCATCCGGCCTACGTAAAGGCGACCTTGGATTCCCATCAACGAGGTCGACACTAGATGGGGAGTCCGGAACTTCTGATAGTGGGGCTTGCATGTTGCTGAGTCTTGACTCTGGTGAAGGTATATCTTCAAATGGACTTCTACAAGGAGAATCGATATCGATTGGTGTCGCAATTCTGGAACTTAAGCTGTAAAGCGTATGAAAAGTGTAGTAATTTACAACATACAGAAATATTGCAATAAAGCTTAATATCGTACAGAACTGTTAGCACCTTAAAAAATCTTGGTATATAAATACTCAAGTTTCATGCCCTATTTAATGCCATTTCATAATAAAAAATTGCAGCATACACTTTATCGTTTTTGAAAGAAATTAAAATTAAAGAAATTATGAAATGTAACAAAAAAAAAAGAGACTGCCTACATTTGAATTAAACCTAATGAGTTTTATTTTCTGTCTTGTCATCGCTGTTTAATTCGTTTACTAACAAGTTAAATTTATATTTGAATTACATCAACATACCTTCCAATGTCTAATCTATGGTCACCAATATTAACATTCACCATGTCATCGACCACATCGCTTATTCCCTCTGTCCGTGGTCGAACAGAGCTTGTTGCTTCATATGGGTAGTCGTATTGTGGAATATAAGGTTTTATGTCCAGAACGGGTGTGCCATTAACCATGTCAACGCCCAAAAAGTGTATTTTGTTACCTATTGAACAATCATGAATATGAATAAAACTTTGAATAATAAATTACTTATTTCTAATACTCCTCGACTACTCCTACTGACCAATCCTTAAAATCATTGATGTCATGCTTTATGTCAGTACAATAATACCTTCAATAGAATGAATCTTCACAAGTGACAACCCAATCGGACAAGGTCTGTGGGGTGAACGCGTGGAGAATACACCTTGCCTTCCTCCACACAATCTTGGTGGGGCAACTTTAGCTGGTGCATTTGTACTTTCTGTCATGTGGAAGTGGAATATTATCCTGAAACATTAAAAGTGCTTATTGACATGTCATTCTCATTGTTTGTTATTTTTTATGGCCACTGTAGGCCGATAAGCATACTGCCACTGGTGGCCACTGTCAGAAATGATTTTGCATGCATTTTAAAGTAAAATTTAACCTACACCTTTTAATACAAAAATTTAATAAGATAATTTAGTTTTGTAAGAACACAATTGACACACGTGCAAATGTAAGCTAATTATGAACTATATAAATCATTATAAATTTCACAGTACAGAAATATGTATGTAAGAAATCCCTGCATTATTTGGGGTAATGCCTGTGTTATACGGGGGATTGAAGTTGCGTAATACGAAAGTGCATTATAAATGTACCATACTATAGGGGGGATTACTGTACTTAATTTTTTTAGAGAATTGTACTAACCACATATGTGAAAACTCCTCTAGTCCGCTCAAAGCATGCTCAGGGTTATTAAATACTGAAGTATCAATTACCACAGTTCCCCTTGCATTCTTCATAACAGAAGGTTGCCGAGGAACACCTCGTTTGTTTTGAAATGATGTTTCTATTGATCCAATAGGCTGATAATGTATGTCATCATCAGACCGTTCTGCCTCTACATTATTAACCAAAGCTGTTGTGGCTGTAAAGATATTAACATCACTGCTTATTTTAAATAGTGTGAAGTTTTGAACAAAGCCAAGCATAGGAAAAGGTATACTTTTCACATAATATTTTGATATTATATATAAACAATGGGTATCCAACTCTCCACTCTTATAACCTTAATGTCGAAAGTTGTTTTTTTAAAGCTGAGACATTATTACCGGCTTCAGCACAGTCGGAACAACGGAGACTGTTAAGAGCTGCTTTAATTAGTTTTATCTCCTTCTGGTGTTCGTGCTTCAGAGACGTCAATTGTTGCCTGAGAATAATAATTATTTAACTCGTAATACTTTACAAGTACATTGGTTACGTTATGTTAAATGTAAAATCAAATTTTATTAAAAATTACTGTTATCATTGATATCACCTGAGATTTTTTATTTCTGTACGAGCTAAAGCTATTTGATTCTTATAATATTCAGAATGATCGGCCATTTCGTGTTTAATCTAAGCTTTTAGAATATTGTTCTTGGGTATGACCGATATTTAAGTTATACGAAATGTATTAAAACCAAGCATAAAAATTTTTGGTTAGCTATTTATCAATTTACTATTTTTTGTAAACTTATAAATAGATTTATCTATTTGATTAGGCAAAAGGAACATAACTCATACCGTCCAAAATAATGAAGTTGAATAATTCCTCAGACACGTCCTTACGAATCCATCGGGTTTTTTTTTATTGCCCTTGTAGGCAGACGAGCATACGGCCCACCTGATGGTGAGTGGTTACCGTCGCCCATGGACTTCAGCAATTCCAGGGGCAGGGCCAAGCCACTGCCTATCGCTTAATAATCTCCACAAGCCTTGTTTGAAGAAGGACATGTCATAGCGCTCCGGAAACACCGTGGAAGGGAGCTCATTCCATAGCCGGATGGTTCGTGGCAAAAAAGACCTCTAGAAACGCACTGTGGATGACCGCAGTGGCTCCAGGTATTATGGATAAACTCTACTCCGGTTGCGGGCGGTGTGGTGGTAAAAACGAGATGCCGGTATCATCTCGAACAATTCCTCAGAGCACTCCCCATAGAACATACGGTACAAAATACAGAGGGAACCGAAGTCCCTCCGCAGACCCAGAGGTTCCAAACGATCCGTGAAAATGGGACTATCGACAATCCGAACGACCCTCCGCTGTATGGAGTTAACGGGTTAAATTGAACTTGCTTCAACCCCATTCGGAGACTCGCCCCAGAGAGTTCTCCACTTCAGACACAGGTGTTGGTCGTCTCTCTTGCACCACGCTCCGAGAGAGACTCTGATGGCCGATATATCGCGCATCCCTCGTGCTGTCATCCGCTTAACAATGCATGCCGTCAATAAACAGCATGTCATTGATATACAAATCAGATGCAATTACTCTTGTATTAGACGACTTCAGCTCTAACACCAAGAACAAGGTTAGGGAATCTGGTAACTGTACTCGTCGATCTTTTTACCGAGAGCAACCTAACCCATACATAGGCCCGTTGAGCTTCGCCGGATCTTCTCAACCGGTCGCAATTCCGATCCAAAGCAGCCCTTGCGCTGTAAGGTCACCTTTGGAGGCACTCTGGTATCTGTTATCAAATCCCAACCCTCTAGACTGAACTTTTGCTTGCCCAACTATCCTGGTGAAAATGGAAATGTCTTGGGGCCATCACGAATCATGCTTTCTCGTTGAATCCGTCGCTTGCGACGAAAGGCTCGGCGAGTAAATTAACCCACAGACACAGTCCACTGAGTTTCTCACCGGACCTTCTCAGTGGGTCGCGTTTCCGATCCGGTGGTAGATTCTGCGAAACACTGCTCTTGCTAGGTTTGGTGTTAGCAACTTAATCAGGTTTGAGCCCCGTGAGCTTACCTCTAGGAGGACACCTCACAGGAGTTCAGGTTACGCTGAAATGGTCTCTCAAGGTCATCAGCTTAGAGATGAAAAAAAAAGAATCTTAACTAAAAAAACAAAATGTGTGCAATTCACACGTGGTAGAAGTGAAACCTTCCAAAATTAAAATACAATTATCCTAAACGTCTTAAGTATATGTAAAATTTTGTCATTAGTAAATAATTGTAAGGTAGCGCCCTCTGTGAATTGATATTTTAATTTCACGTATAATCCTAAATTAAAATTCACTACAAGAGCTTTCATACACACGTTAGTATTAAAAAATCTCACAGATGGTGCTGTATTAAATAGTATGTATATTTCTGTCTCATTCTTTGCTGGCTTCATCCTACACATTTTTGTAGTCTCTCATTTGTCTCTTACCTGTCGTTTTTTCCGTTGCATCCGGTTTGAAATCACAACGATTCTAAAGAAGTTTTCACTTCAATAATAAATATTATAAATATTATATGAAGTCGTCGTGGCCTACAGGATAAGACGTCCGGTGCATTCGTTGTTGCGATGCACCGGTGTTCGAATCCCGCAGGCGGGTACCAATTTTTCGAATGAAATACGTACTTAACAAATGTTCACGATTGACTTCCACGGTGAAGGAATAACATCGTGTAATAAAAATCAAACCCGCAAAATTATAATTTGCGTAATCACTGGTGGTAGGACCTATTGTGAGTCCGCACGGGTAGGTACCACCGCCCTGCCTATTTCTGCCGTGAAGCAGTAATGCGTTTCGGTTTGAAGGGTGGGGTAGCCGTTGTAACTATACTGAGACCTTAGAACTTATATCTCAAGGTGGGTGGCGCATTTACGTTGTAGATGTCTATGGGCTCCAGTAACCACTTAACACCAGGTGGGCTGTGAGCTCGTCCAGCCATCAAAGCAATAAAAAAAAAATAAAAAAAATTATAAATATGTAAGTAAGTGTACTCGTCTTGGTATAGTTGGAAAGGCAGCATTGCCTGTTATCATAAGCTGCTCAAGATTGTGACTCTCCTTTCGAGCAATGCGTCCAAAGAACTTCAATTCTCTACGAATGCATATTGTGGAAAGTCTAGTTTCTAATATTAAGTTCCTTTAGTATTGACACATTGGTGCGAAATCCAGTCCATGAAATCTGCAACAATTTCCTCCAGCACCACATTTCGAAGTCGTCTATGCAGTCTCTGTCGAACTTTTTCTGTGTCCAGGTTTCCGCTCCGTAACTGAATATAGAGAAAACTAGCAATTCAAATATTCCTGTTAGATGGTCTTAAATGTTGGTACATTTTATGGATTTTTACGTGACTTTACAAAAGTTTACGCGCGTTTATTTCGCGACTTTACAATTAATATCAAAGAAGCATACCTGATGGTAAAAGTCATCACCAAACCATTGTTTAACCAAAGCCCTTTCATCAAACCTTGTTTGAAGCACGAAGTATTTTGAGATATGACTTTTAGGATATCATGGTTGTTGTTGCATGGCAATTGCATGTTATAAAAAATGTAATCCAAAAAATTTACAAAATTTGGATAAAAACCAGGTTTCATACTTTAGTGATAAAAACAAGATTTTAAAACCTTGTCTAGTGTTGTACACAACTAAAACCCTAATAATAATAGACAAACATAAAAAGAGATAAAAATAAATAATTGTTATTTCGACAACTGCTTACTGTGAGCTCCTTATTTTGTCTTACGATGAATCAGGGACCTGAAAAATTAGATTAAATAATAAATTTAAATCGCTCAAATTTTGAAAAATTGATTGTTGAAAACCGAATCGATTTTACTTTTTCGACAATTGAGTCAATCACTATTGCGGTTGCCAATAGCCGCACACGTGCTGAGATATTGTGATATTTTACAACAATAAAATAACTTTAAAACATTCGTCGTGCATCATACCGGTCTACGCGGCTCATATTTTGTTTACCAACATCTGTTCATCAACGAGTTTGCAAAGTGAGTTGGTTTTCTAAATTATTTTGACACTCGGGGTGGGGCAAAATGTCTGTAAGAAGGGACCGCCACGTGTCCTAAATTATAGGTTTTCTATGGTTTTGTTTGTTTTACGCTTATATAAGCTTTTAGGATATACTTTAATTTCCGTCCCTCTGATTTATTCAAATAATATTTTATTTATAAATGGTCGACTATTTTTAGGCGCCGGGTACCTGTAACGTTTCATGGTTATAATCAGAATTATGCAGCGTTAAAATATCTATTGTAATAAATTGGTTAATATAAATGCAACAAATACGATAGGGAACGACGGTTTTTTAATATCTCAAACCGGTATTTTAAAAATTAGCGAACCTTAATTTAAATTTGGAGGGTAGTTGTGAATTATTGAGAGAACTACGAAAAATTAGAGTAATTCCGGATTAACAGTAAATAAAACGAAACGAATATAAGAAAAATTGAGAATAGGTGAAATAAATATTGTAAAATTACAAAATTACTACTACATATTAACCTACCCACCTACCTACTTAATTAACTGCAACTTAAAAGTAATAAAAGAAAACCAAATTCTTAAATAAATTCCTAATAAAAGCAAATTTTAGAATACTTAGTAGTACTATCATAGTAAAATACAAATATTACGCTGCTAATTATTGAATAGCTCCTTAATCAGGTTCATTTTTGCTCCACTAAGGTTTTAAAAACCTGAATGTAGCAAAAAAGAGGACAATGTTTATACTGGCTGTCGTAATAAAAAATACATAATAATTTGTATGCGCTGTAAACCATTGAATGGTCGTCTATCTGGAGATAATCTTGGAAGTTTATTCAGTTCATGCTTATGATTAGAATACATTATCATTGAAACCAAATTGTAGAAATCAACTCGGTAGGGTAAGAGGATAAATAAATAACAATTAACTTAAACAAATAATCAATTTACTCCAGGATAACGGTTCTATGAAGGCAGTATGGATATGGTTACTGCTAATATTAAAAAATATAGACCTATAAAAACCTCAGTTTGTATATTATGCTGTTGTAGCCCATTTTCTTTTAAACTACATTCTTCGTCGATGAAATGTTTTAATGCCGCAGAACTCAATCTGAAGAAGATTATAAAAATCTATATAATTACATTCTACTTGCATACTTTCTAAGAGTTGACATCCTAAAACATTTTGTAAAAATATTGAATTGAGTTGACTAGTAAAAGAATGCCGATCATTATTATGTGTGGGCTAGAATCTATTGAAGCTTAAACGTTAGAACTCATACACAAGACAGAACAAATGAGACTAGTATGTACGTAAAAGTTTTACAAGTAAATGTATGTATATACTAGGTAGAAACTTTTACAGTGCTAATTAGATTCTAGATAAAGGAGCTGCTTTCTATAACTGGACATCTCAATCTGGGTTTTTTTTTTCTGGTATTGCATTGAAAACTGTCTAGTTACTTCACATTTTAATTTGTGTTTATTAAATCATGTACATTTCACAATATGATAAACAGCTTGTTCAACTATAAAAAATCTAGTTTGAGGATGTTAAGTAATTACTGAAACATATAGACATCAGAAAGTAATGTTGCAACCTTACAACGTAAGGTCAGAGTTTAATGACTCACAGAAATAAGCAGGATACTATATTAAGTATTGCCTACCTGCTTGCTGGAGCTTACAATGTCACCAATAGAACATTGAATGAAACTAAAGCTTTTGACTTTTATGTTCTCTGTATACACCGAAATAAATATCATGAGGTTTCATTGGCTTGGAACCTTGATTTCATGGTAAGAGGGGAGTTTCCTTAAATACAATGCAGTCTTGTGTTTATTCATGGAAAAAAAAAATTTTTTATTGCCCTTGTAGGTAGACGAGCATACGGCCAACCTGATGGTGAGTGGTTACCGTCGCCCATGGACTTCAGCAATGCCAGGGGCACAGCCAAGCCGCTGCCTACCGCATATTATTACAATAATTACAATAATTATTTTTTATTTCAATTAAACCTGGAAGTACGTATTCAGAGACTCCCAAAAGGCTTGAGTTTATTCAAAGTCCAGTGTTATTGTTATATTTAGTTTACATTTTCGTACATCATGCAGACTTGCGTATTCACGGTCGTGGTTAGAAAAAAAATTGTGTTGTTTCAGTTAGGCATTAATGGCCATGGTGACTGAAGTGAAAGTGAATGGAAGCGAAATGGAAGCGAATACTGAAGTGCCTCCCGCACTGGCTGAGAAGCCAGTCGGTCTCCCACCAGGAAAGTACTCTCTTATTGGCTGGGACATGGATACAACAGGACGTAGACTAATAGATGAGGTAATAACATCGTGTAATAAAGATCAAACCTGCAAAATTATAATTTGCGTAATTACAGGTTGCAGGGTGTCTTGTGAGTTCGCACGGGTAGGTACAATCACCCTGCCTATTTTCTGCCGTGAAGCAGTAATGCGTTTCGGCTTGAAGAGTGGGGCAGCCGTTCTACTGTTAAAAGTGAGACCTTACAACTCTGTCTCAAGGTGGGTGGCGGCATTTACATTGTAGATGTCTATGTGCTCCGGTAACCACTTAACATCAGGTGGGCTGTGAGCTCGTCCACCTATCCAAAGCAATATAAAAAAAAACTCGCATTAAGCACATAACTTCTAGTGAGCTTGTTTACCTGTCTAAGTAATAAAATAAAAAGTAATATGTAATCAGCTAATGCTTGTTGTTTAATGCATAATTTAATGATGCCCTTTTTGCTATTGCTTTCATTTCAAAAGTTAGGAGCTATTTAATACCTGTACTGGAAGAGCTATTTTAATTAGCATCTACTTTGAAACTATCCTCTAGACATGCTGCCCGGGGCATGTGATTTTGCTGACTTGTGCCTTGTAAATGACAGATCCATCTTCCAAGAAATTAAAAAAAAAAGTAATATTCACAGCGCTCTATGAAATTAACAAAACATTTTTTATTGTATACTATCCTTGTTACAGATATGTCAAATAGCAGCATATACTCCGAAACAGACTTATTCTCAGTATATTATGCCGTATGGTGACCTTAATCCTGGAGCGAGACGCCGTCACAATGTACGCGTTGTCACCGTTGGACGTTACAGAATGCTAAAAGATATGGTTTCTCATAAGGTAATAAGATGAAGATGATTAAAATTATATAATTGACATCCTCCTCGCGTCGTTTTCCTCATTACTGAGGGTCGTGACTCCCCCGCTGCATCAGTTTCTCCCGTACGATTTCCCTCCATCTGCTGCGATCCTTAGCGTCATGAAGGGCATTGTGGAAGTTGATGTTTATAGAAGATCGTGTTTGGTCCGACCATCTTGTGGGACTGCATCCTCGTTTGCCATCTACCTTTCCTGTCACCATCAGCTGTACTAGATTGTGACCCTCTTTACGAGCAATATGTCCGAAGAATGCCAGCACCCTATGAAGGCGTATAATTGACATACCATTCTTCAAATGAGGCGTTTCGATGCTACTCAGTAGTGGATAGCTAAATTAAAGTTACATTCTGAATATTCTTCAATATAATAACTAACATTATATTAGGGCTTAATACCACTAATAGAGGCTGTTTTTCACATTTGTTACAGATTCTTAAGACAAAATCAGAGATATCAGCTTTAACAGACTTCCTTGATTGGTTAGAGAAAGAGAAAGGAGATGGTAGTGTCATTCTTATATACCACGAACCCAGGAGGTTCAGTCCTACAATGCTTCTTGAGGCTTTGACAAGGTTGGCTGCTTATTGTGATTTTTAAGTGAATAAGTTAGAAAATGGAATTTCTATGTTTCTTAAATGTCCATAAATTACTCACTAAGTAGACTAGTGGCTTATTAACTTCCAATTGTAGAATATAAATTTACAATCATTTGGAAATTATGTAAAGATCATTAAATTTATCCAAAAATAAACTTGGATATTATTGATTTAAATTATTAACTTTAGATGACATATTTTATGGTTAAGAGCCAAACAGCAAAGTCAGAAAACAATTATATATATTGTTCCTATTCATTTCTAGGTACGACCTGTTGGATCGTTTTAATTCAATAGTCGCAGGATTCACTGACAGCTATGCCCTGGCTGCAGATAAATGCAAGGCAACAGTGAAGTCAGTTTCGCTGCGAGTGTTGGCTCGTGTGCTACTGGACGCGGACTCTCTGTCAGTGGACAGCGCCATCGAACGGGCAACAGCTGCCTATAAGATTGTCGAACATCTCGCACAAGGTGCGTACTCTACATCGCTACATAGTATAAAACAAAGTCGCTTTCTCTGTCCCTATATCCCTATGTATGCTTAAATCTTTAAAATTACGCAACGGATTTTGATGCGGTTTTTTTTTTTAATAGATAGTGATTGAAGAGGAAGGTTTATATGTATAATAACATTCATTAAATAGTGGGGAAATCAATAATAAATTTCAGTTTCCGAAGCGTGGCGAGGGCGGGTCGCTAGTTTACATATATTATTATAATCTAGTGCAAAGCACTTCATAGTCACAGAGAACTTTTAAAAAACTGAAAGGCTCATCATATCATGGACTTTATTATATAATAATTAATTAAGCTGTTTATTGCTAGAAAGCAAATATGTTAGTGCCCACTCGATAGTAAGTGCTTAATGCATCCTTTTAAAGGCAGA
Source organism: Bombyx mandarina (assembly GCF_030267445.1). NCBI lineage: Eukaryota > Metazoa > Arthropoda > Insecta > Lepidoptera > Bombycidae > Bombyx > Bombyx mandarina. The sequence continues at coordinate 3,229,803 of NC_143233.1, forward strand.
GCCATCCCATAGCACAGCTAGTTTGCTAAGTACTGTAAAGTTCTATGTATTATACATTTAAATAAACACAACATCAAGCAATTATATTAAATTATACTTCAGGTGAACAGCAAGAAGTAAGTGCCTCAGGTGAGAGTCTCTCAGCCAGTAAAGACATGGTGGAAACGGCAAGGGTGTGGGCAAGGCCTGTACACACAGAACTAGAAGCGCTCGCCAATCTAAAGAAGATCCTTGAAAGGTAATAGTTTGGGCATGTTGAATAAGAACACATAATAGAAACATCTGTGGAAATCATAGTTTGGCTAATTTCTAGTAGTAGGATTTTTTGTGAGTGAGTACAGTTAGATATTGTTACCTTTGAAATTTTTATTGATGTCAGTAATTGTCAGTTTCAAATGTTTTAATTATTAAGAATTACATAAACTTCTTTTTTTAAAAAAGCTTTTCTAATAAATCCTCGTAACAGTTCGAAGGACCACTTGAACGGTCGGTTCGTTCTTTCGTCGTCTATTTTATGGACACACGAGAACCGGTCAATTCGTTTCTTGTTGTCTGGTTGGTGTCTGTCTTTTAGGAAGTCATTAAAAGTACTGCCTGCCTAGTACTACACTACTAGTCATGTGCGCCGTCGTTCCATTTCTTTTCGAATTCTTGTCAAGTCTCTGTCTTAGTATGTGTCTAGTTGTTGTAAGTCTTATGTCCTTAGTCGGTAGTCGGTCTTGCGTGGCTGACGCCGCGCCTTTCTTAAAGCGTAGTCTCCCATTAGGATGCCTGGAAGAAGAGGACTTCAGTCTTCCTCTTCCTCTCTGGAGGCACCGTAGTCCGTCATAACCCTGTCTGCTCTGTCGGCCGGGTATCCGTAAACGGATTCCCTAGCGATAATAAAAAAGGTCTTATGTCTTGTCAAAGAGGTTGCACGCTACGACAAATGCACTCAAATGCACATGCACTCAAGGGAATCCCTGAAGGAAATATTTAAAGAAATTAAAGTTCTCACTATGCCATCCCAGTACATTTTTGATTTGATGTATGTTTCTAAACATATTGAGGAGTTTCCAAAGAGTGCCGTACATAATAGAAATACTAGGAAGCTTGTTGTGCCGAAGAGTAGTTTACATAAGATACGAAATTTATTCGGGTGTTTGTCTGTGCGCCTGTACCACAAAATCCCACAAGATGTTCAGAACCTACATATACATAGGTTCAAGAAAACTATTAAAGAACATCTGTGCAATAAAGCTTACTATAAAGTCAATGATTATCTAGAAGCATCCGGGCATTTCAATATCGCAATAATTGTTACGTTATAATACCTCTTGTAAAAATGTATATTCAAAAAAGAGACATGTCTGCTGAGTTTCTTGCGAGTTCTTCTCAGAACGGAGGCGAGTTTTTGTGAATTGGCGGTATAGTTCTTTTGATGTTCAACAAGTATGTACTTTCATTTATGTTGAATAAAAAAAAATTGATTTGATTTATTGTTGTGTGCACAGACAGAACACGTTCCGTCCAGTGTTCGCGCCCCTACTGCGCGGCGCTCGCGGCGAGCGGCGGCGCGTGACGCAGCTGCGGCGCCTGCTCGCCGACCACGGCCTGCTCTATCAGCAGCTACACGACGCCTGGGAGAAACAACAACTCGCAGGTACCTTCCTGATTTTATATCGACGCTTGAAAGGCAAACCTGACTAAGCGACAATAACTGCTTTGTACATAAATGATAGGCAATAACCGTATTCGATGCGCAAAAAAATATATATTTCTAGGTCTATTAAAATCATTTCAATCCTACAGCTAGATTCGTTAAAATAGATTTTTTTTCAAGTATTTCAACTTTAAATTAGTCTACTGTAAAGTTCACGCATTGTCGCTCAGTCATGTATGCCTTCCAAGCGTCGATATATACCGACAAACGTCATTATTCGTGCCGTGACGCAGTAATGCGTTTCGGTTTGAAGGGTGGGGTAGCCGTGGTAACTATACTGAGACCTTAGAACTTATATCTCAAGGTGGGTGCCGCATTTACGTTGTAGATTTCTATGGGCTCTAGTTACCACTTACCAGGTGGGCTGTGAGCTCGTCCACCCATCTAAGTAATAAAAAAAAACTAATCACAGAGTAGAGTAGACTAGGTTTTATTAGAGAGAGAGAAAGAGAGAGAGAGTATTCTTTATTGTACACCAAAAAACAAATAAACAGTGCGATACATTAAATACAAAAAAGTACAATTGGCGGTATATTTATTATACACTGATATAAAATAAACACAATGACAAAACATTAAATACAAAAGTACAATGGGCAGTCTTATTATTAAGAGCGGTCTCTTTCAGACAACCATCAGATGGACAATAAAACATGTAAGGAAATAATTAACAGTGCTGTATTTATCGATTAGAAAAAATATGTACAATAGTTATAATAATATCAATTATACCGATACTATAATGATAAAATTACTATTTCACACAATATACGAAGTCAATTTATACATAAATGAGTCGTCTATTATCAAGGGTGGCAATCTGTGCATTTGGACAAAAAAAATATATTGATATGTCAATACAGATTGATTTGAATATAATCGTCTCCTTCAAAGAATACGGTTCAAAACCTGCATTAAATAAAGGTTAATACTTAACCTGTTATTTATCTAAGATGTCGTTCAGAAGAGTTTTGTGACTGCCAATGGAATACAAAGTCAATAATTCGTTTTTCTGATTTACCAATAATTGTCCAAAAGTCACATTGCCGGCTTTGATAATAGTCGACTCAAATATCACATTTTAGATAAATCACAGCAAGATATTTTACCTTAACACAAACAAAAAAAATTCAAAACCAATTATATGAATATTTAAAATCATTATACTTCATTTAATTCATATTCTTCTAGGAAATTCAGAAGTTCAGTACTTATTCAATGTTTTATAACTCAATTAACAATAAATACAATAGTAAATTAATTTTGTTTCTGTTTACTTTAGGTTTAGAGAAACAATTATCAGCTTTGTCAGTATCTGCTAAAGAGGAAGACATCAAAGAGTTGATTGAAATACTGGACAGTCATTTCGATCCTGCCAAAGAACCGAAAGGACCTAAACCAAGACAGCCTACCGTAAGAGTGAGTTTTTTTATTAACAAAACACATAGGAGAATATAGGGATTTAATTGACTCTCACATTTATATGAGAGCATTGTGTATAATATGGATATGGGTTTAATATCAATGGTGTTGAGAGAACATTTATTTTGATTGAACTGTAATTTGTGTAATTACTTGTGGGTAGGGAGGGCGTATCGTGAGCCCCCGCGGGTACCACCACCCTGCCTATTTCTGCCCAAAAGAAATACTGCGATTCTGTTCAAAGAGTGAGGCAAGACTGTTGCACTGTAAAACTGAAACTCAGAATTCATGTCTCGATCTGGGCCGTGAGTTCGTCAACCCATTTGCGCAATAAAAAAAATTGAAATTGATGCTGGATAGGTTTTGCACCGAAGCATAATTACCTTCTGTAATTTTGGAACATGTGATGGGCAGTAAAATAACACTAAAACCTGTCTATATTTTTTGTATCTTTAAACGAAATATATTTTTTTAATATATGTATGTGTCTAGTAGATATATTTTGTGCCTCTGAAACAACTATGATTTAAATCAAGTTTTGTTTTTTCAAATCTATCTATGTCGTATTTGAAAGATCTTATTTGACACACTATCCGAGATTGCATAACAAAATAATCCACATTCAGTGATGCTAAGATAACCCCTCGAAGTAACTAGCAATAGGTAGCAAAAAATAAACCTTACCTTCCTACTATAGTAATATTATTTTGTATAATTTGCATCTTTTAGTAGATATTTATGCTTGATAATGATATTTGTAAAGTAAAAATTACGAACCTAACCTAAAAGGGCGCGAAGCTGTGTTGCTCAGTTATCTGATTTTAATACGCTTTTAGCTTCAGACCTATGTATGTTTGTAACGGAATCTTTGAACATGATTTTGACCCCTTCAAAACGTCAGATTAACTCGAAATTTGGTATACCTATTAAGGATCAATGACAATTCAATATTAACTTAAAAAAAATATTGAAAAAATGAAATTTTACAAAAAAAGACACCATTTTTAATTCAATTTTCTATAATAGCGTATTTTGTTGGTTTTTTTAAACTATTATTTATTTACAATAAAATTCTAATATAATTGAATATTATTTTATAACTAAGCTTCAAGTAAGTCATATCAAGCTTTGCCTGAAAATGTTTTATAGTGCAACTTTTTCCGCAGCCTCGATCGACCGCCAATACTAACAATATAAGTGGAGACGCTGAAGGGAGCACCAGTGATTCGCAGAATAGTTCATCGCAAAACTCGCCCAACAAAACTAATGGTATGTAGTAATCATTTTGAATCATTTGAAAAAATATCTTTTTTTTTATTTTTATTAGATGAGTGGATGAGCTCACGGCCCACCTGGTTGTTAAATGGTTACTGGAGCCCATAGACATCTACAGCGTAAGCCACCCACCTTAAGATATAAGTTCTAAGGTCTCAGTATAGTTACAACGGCTGCCCCACTCTTCAAACCGAAACGCATTACTGCCTCACGGCAGAAATAGACAGGGTGGTGGTACCTACCGTGTGGACTCACAAGAGGCTCTACCGTCAGAATACTATGTCGAAACTTTCATAACTTAATGTAAAATGGTTTCATCACACCAACAAACATCATTTTATCTTATTTGAAACCTTGTTAAAAGCATGCTGTTTGTGATTTGGGAATCAGTACTGCTTTTTCTTCCTAACGTTTTTCCGGTCTAGTGCCAGGATCTGCTTTTGCGGTAAGCAGCGGCTTGGCTTTGCCCCTGGCATTGCTGAAGTCCATGGGTGACGGTAACCACTCACCATCAGGTGGGCCGTATGCTCGTCTGCCTACAAGGGCAATAAAAAAAAAGACTTAAACTCCTCCACTTAGGCTGGTCTTTGGCATACTTCTGGATAAGGCTATTCTCCTCCATGTCCGCCTTTACATCCGGTAGTTGTCAAAAACAATGTTAATTATGTAATTATTTTAATTTTATATGACTTTTAATCTTATATATAAAATTCTCGTGTCACTATGTTAGTTACCATACTCCCATGAAACGGTTCGACCGATTTTTACGAAGTTTTATATGCATGTTCAGTAGGTCTGAAAATCGGCTACTATCAATTTTTCATACCCCTAAGTGATAAGGGTTGTCCACCTCTAACATTAATTTTTTTGTTATAATGAGGCATTATGTGGTTAATGAGGCTTTATTATTTTTATATTCCATCATCGTTCACAGCGCTACATGCCTTTACACTCATTTACCACATCCTTACACACTTACAATAATTTTTTTTTTTTTTCTACACTACAAGTTCTCTAGAATTCTTATATATGGCAAAACAACGTTTTCCAGGTCAGCTAGTAATGTTATATTATTGTTTTCAGATATAGCGGCGGGAGATAACAGTTTAAAAGTACAAGAGCCGATTGCGGCCAACTAACGTTTGATTCATCGCAACATGCGCGTACGAAGACTCAAATTTAAAACGTTTTTGCATAATAAACAGTACGTTATTTTAGCATAAGTATCATTTTTGGAATTGAAACATTTTTATAATGCATGTCGTCTATACGAGATTAATGAAAAAAAAAAAACACTAAATTGTAATTTTCACACTGATCCCTTGGCTTTTCGCGTTTTTTAATATTTATATATAGATATAAATAATAATGTAGTTGAGTGCCTTAGCAACTCATTTGTCATAAGATATTTGTATGTCATAATATTTTTTGGTGTAAACAGTTATGTGACTGTATGTTGTTTTTTGCATTATACAGTTTTTTATATATTTAATGTTACTTGTAACATGTAGTTTGAAAAAAGGTTTTTTAAATTAAAAAAGGCTTAGAGGGAGCAATATTGATTTCGGGCTCTTAATAACGCCTGTTTATTTATTTTTTTATTATGTATTAATAATAAAATGTGCAATCACAGCAACGGATTGACTGATATTCGAAACCCGAAATGTATTTAAAAAAAGATTATATTTTTTTATTTACACCTTTTCCTTCTTTTTGTTTTTTACGCTAATCGCTGGTAACATTTTGCTGACTGTTTTTCTTTCAAACTACCATAGAGGAAATATTAGTTTCTTACCACTGAGTAATAAAGCAGTGTGTACCTTTTTAACTGTTAATTTTAGTTAGTTTTTAACATAGACTGTACATATAATTTAATTTCTTATTTTGTTCAGATCTCTAATAAATATGTAAGTCTATAAAATTGTTGTGCATTATTTTGAAATCCTCTCTTAATTTTTATTTGCACGTTTGCATAAGTAAGTTTGTAACGTCCGATTTCTCCCTGAAGTACATATTAACACATTCTGGCTTGAGTGATTGATCCCCCTTAATACAAACAAACAAGAGACTGATCTAATGTCAAAGATTTTTCAGTTTTTCAGTTTGGTAGGCAGCGGCTTGGCTCTGCTCCTGGCACTGCTGAAGTCCATGGGCGACGGTAACCACTAACCATCAGGTGGGCCGTACGCTCGACTGCCTACAAAGGCAATAAAAATGAATTTTCAATATAATTATACTTTAAATATTGCCGTTGGTATTTGTATAATTGGTTAAATGTATGTATGTAGGTACTTTAGACAAAAAAGCGCCTGCCTGCGGGATTTGTCTCATTACTCGATACAATTACACTGGGTATTTTAACTTTCAGGTCATGACTACTAAATAATACTATAATGTATTTTCAAGCAACTATTCTAAGACAGTCAACTTTTCGGAACCCTAAGCGCTCTAATGTTATTCTGTTCCAATCTTTTTTAGTGGGCACTTTGTTCTTCATTAAAATAAAACAAATTTCTTTAAGAAATTAATTATAAATCGTAATATAGTTTGTTTCATATCGTTATTACATCTTGTTTCGTCCATCCCTCTGCCAAATGTTGTCTCACAGCTCCGTCTAGGATCACCTGAAAAATAAAAACAACTTGCTCTCAAACTTGATGTCTACGACTTGTGAAAACCGAAGAAAATTCTGTGCTTTAAAGGTTTCAATTTTCACCATTTTTAAGGCATCCGATTCGCTTTAAAATTGCACACCCGTCAAGGACCGACGGCAATACAACCATTCTATCGCTTTTGAAGTAACATTCTAAGCAGAAATTTTTTTTAAATAATTTTTAAGTGTTCATATTTTAAATCTTTTTTTCACAATTTAAAATCGCTCTATCCAGTTAAGAATTAACATAAATTTTACGTCCTTTTTCTATAATCTGTTAAAGACTTATTTTACGAATTGAATGTTCGTTATATAATTTTAATTAAGAATTAGGAAATGGGAGTTTTTTTAACAAAGGTTTAAGACCAATCAAAGATATAAAACTACACAATTGTTTGTACCATTTGTTTTGCTTTATTATTCAATGTGGAATCATTAAAAATTCATCATCATTTTAATACCTCATTCATGTCAAAGTATAATTTATCAAAAGATGAGTTTAAATTATGTCTTCACCTCTATATCTCTGCAGCCCTGCATAGCTCTGGTCAATACAATGTTGAAATGGTCCATATGGAGACGATTTGACATCTCCAATAGTGCTATGCTTCCTACAACAAAACTTATAATAAACAAACTTAAAGACATATATTTCTATAAGTTTCTATAAGTTTACTATAAGAAGTTTACCTGAATGACATAAGATTGTATTTATAAAAGTTATAAATCCACTCCGCCATGATATTTCAGTTATAAAAAGCATTGCAATTAGGACTACACTAAAAAATTTGCACATGATTGCTTTTTTTGTGGCAGACAGGGAAAGGACAACGTACAGATCTGTGTGGACACATGTCATTTCCTTCAGTAATTACACTTCTTTAGTACGTACATAATTAAATCTAGTTTGATTCCGTTCAAACTTGAACATTGCGATCAAGGTCTCTTGAGTGGAACTTTGCCCAGGGTATTTTTTTGTGTGCCTAGCATTAGTCTACTTTAAGACAATTAACATCTGAAGTTGCAGTGACATGGTAATTACACTAACCGGTGCTGGGTAAGCTGGCTACGGTCAAACATACTCCATCGGCTGCTTCTTCGATGTGACTAACGTCCACCAGGGGCTCGTGGGTGGCGCTTCGTCGGCCCAGGGACGCCGAGCAGGCGGTCACGTACGCTCTCAGAGGTATACCAGCGTCTATCAGCGCTAGACTGGCTGCATTCACGCTGGCACAATACGTACCACCATCGGCCTGTTAAAACAAATCTGGTCTGGGTGGATATCATATGCTTCTCGCTAGGCAAACTACAGTTGCACACTTTTTTGTGTATAATCCCACTATCTATTGAAACTGTCTATCCCTTTACTAATGCTGATGTTAGGAACTGAGAAACTTGCATTGGTACAAAGAGAAAATATTCAACCATTCATTTTTATTTATATAGTTTGATTAGAATTACAGTGCTCAGAATAAGTCATATAGAACAAAAATGGAAAAAAATATTGGGGGAAAAAACCATAAACGCTTAGTTGATTGTATGTTAAATCAGTGAATATTATGAAATTTGAGACCATTTGTGAACATCAAGCAAGCTGTGAGGTCACCTGGTTCTGACTCTCAGCTATCATAAGGATGGATGAAAGGCCATTTGGTTTAAGCGACATTTTTGCTACTTTACAGGAGAGCCATTGAGAGTTTAAAATTTGAAATAATATGACAACAAAAAAACTTCTTCAGCTATTTGAATGCGGTAAACTTGAAAAAACATTGGATTGTTGATACTAATACTAAATAAAACCGACCTTTAATTAGAAAGATAAATATCACATAGTAAATGAAATAGTCGCATAACCCAAATAGCATATAAGCCATTGATAAGATTTAAAAAAATTGTTAATATGTTTTACCTGTAATACTTCTATGTAAATATCTATTTGCGACCTTGGATACATTTCAGTTTTAATAGCAGCAGTTAGAGCTTGACGGAGATGCATTGACATTTCTTGTGACTTGCGATCCCCACGAGGTCGGTTCTTTCGTTCACCTAGATGCGAAATGTTCATTAATAAGTTATGTAGGCAGTAGAATATTCTTATTTTTAGGTCTGTCTTAGGAGTTTTTTTCTTTTGTGCTGATGAGGGAACATCTTAGTTTTAGCTTTTAGAGGGTAGAATACATAGACATCACGGTGTCACCGATTTTGAGAGGCAGTCAAAATCTCAAATGTATTACTATTATCAAACTGCAGAGCATGTCTGCTTCGTTGTAAACATATAACAGTACCTACTTCTGCAGGCTTATCACATACATAATTGTATTGTTTTCAAATGTATAACATTTATAACATAACTGCCTATCTGCCAGCTATATGCTTACCTAAATTACATATTATATTATGTGGGTGGAGAATTTTTTTTGTTCCCTTGTAGACAGACGAGCATACGGCCCACTTGATGGTGAGTGGGTAACCACACAGTAATGTCGCCCATTGACTTCAGCAATGTCAGGGGCAGAGCTAATGCCTACCGCTGACTGTGTTTAACACTAGGATAAAATGCATCTAATTTAATTTCCCATGGTAGAGTTTCTTTCATTTTCTTGTTATTATTTGCTGTATATTTTCTAACATGTAATGGCACAAAGTAAATTCCATAAAACTTTAAATGATGAAACTTTTTTCATCTTTTGATTAAAATAAAACAACCTTTATTCTGTTACAAACTAATTTTTGTCCACCATAAAAAACTACACGTACGTAGTAAACGTATCTGGTTCAGTAGGTCTGATGATGTGCAGGAACAAATAAATGTACACACCGAAATTAATTCTAAGATTGATTGGAAATCCACGGATGTTATTAACTTGTGTATTTTTAATATGCGATTAAGCTCATACAGATTTTTTTCTCTATATATAATCTCATTTATTTGCAGAGGCTTTTGAAAATATGTTGAACTCTCAATAGGTACCTGTTGAGAATGTAGCCATGCTGTATTGGCAGTTGACAACTACAGCTTCTGTGGACATCTTCGATTTTGAAGCCTGAAAAACATTTTAAATTATAATGAAGGTTTTTCATTTATGAAGAACGTGTCCGAAAATGAAGTACCTAAAATGTGTAAATACATATTTGTTACGAGCTACTTGGTAAGAATTTGGTTACTAAAGTTGAAACACACCAAGACGTGAATGCGACCTTGGCACATGGGTCGATACCTCAATATTGTAAAATAGCTGTCTTATTCTTCAAGCCAGAAGGCATTACACTTTTGTAGCAGAAATAGTGCAATTTTGAAGCAGAAGTAGCGGGATAGTGATTACTATTTACTCCGGAAGACTTACAGACGTTTTGCCACGGTAAACTAATCTATCAGTATTTGTAAATTGTTTGTATCATATACCTGATGGGGTCCATACACGGCTGCAAGCACTTTCGTGTTTCCTTGTTCGAGATACGCACTTCCATCGGGCTGGGTGAATACACCAAGTTTACATCTTATCCGACGTAATTCATTTGGTCTCCGCCCGTCAAGACGTAGTCCTTGACTTGAGAGTAGATCGGCAGCGGGCATTATTTAACTTCTAACAAAAACACATTAACAATGAATTGTTAAATATGTTGAGTTGTTTTGTTAAAAATATTTGCTTTTTACTATGTTATATTATCATAGTCGATTCAGTTTTTAATATTCACGGTGATTCTAATAATTCATGAGATTGGTTATGGTTATTAAAGAATAAAGACTAATAAATTATTATTTTCGTCCAATTATTTGTTAAACTTTATTTTGTAGGTTATGTTATCGTGTTTTTTTTTTCAGGGTAGTATGACCTGGTACCTAAGACCTTTAAGTCATTTCTTATTTTAATTTATATTATTATTTTTATGCAAAATGATAATATGGAGTGAAATGAAATGAAATGAAATGAAATGAAATAAGATGATATGCGATGAATTTCTCAGTGAACTTTTTTGAGGATCCCGAGAAGCTACGCTCAGCAGCTTTGTTTCATTTTCCCACATTTGTGCACTTTCACAGATACTAAACAGTTAATAAACCACCGTTATTACACACTTAAACCTGAAGAAACACTAAATAGACAAAATAAAACAAATCATACAACTTCACCCCTCGCGTTCCCGCCAAAAAGTTCTTATGAATAGATTTTAAAGAAGGTTTTCGTAGTAATTCAATTTTTCCAACTGGAAAGGTGAAGCTTTCGCACCATACAATCTGATCTCATGTATACATATTGTATTTTACAGGTAAAGGAACGTAGATTAAATAAATAAAAATCTACAGTAAAAAAATAATAACTAGAAAAGATAAAGACAATGCCAGTTGTAACAAAAATAAAGTGGAATGAATAAAATGAAATTGAATAAGCTGAAATGTTATGACTGAATTATATTAACTATGAAGCACAGTGTTTCAGCTCCAGAACCTAGTCCTTTCAAATATAAACGTCCAACAGGAACAGAAATACTTAGAAATTTTAGTAGGAACTCGGTATAAGCACCTTTATTTTACGGGTTTTTTAACCATTAAAAACACTGAATAGACTAGACTAGATTGGACTGGACTGGACTAGACTAGACTGAATAGACTAGAGTAAGCTAGATTGAATAGACTAGACTGGTCCATAAAACCATTTGTCTAAAATTTGACGTATAAAAAAAAGCTGGCTGTCAAAGCCAAATGACAAAAATTACTTCAATGGCGGCGAGTTGCCATATTTATTGTTCTGTGTTATTGATTGTGAGTGTTTCTTTGGATGCGGTGATTATATTTTGATATGAAATTAATGATGCAGTAACAACTTATTATCTAAAATATTACAAAATGATATTTTTTACGCTAATTGATTCGGAAGCAATTTAATATTTCGAAATCGCTTAAACATCCACAAACCAAACGAATCTTGATTTGGTTAAATTGTCATTTTGGTGAATGCGTGCGTGTGCATTACGATAATCGATGATTGAATATATTAATTACTATAATAACTATCATTATGGTTGAATAATAAAACTATACTACAGTGTTCTGAGTGAATTAAAATAAAAAGTTCAATGTTTATTTTATGTAATTCGTCAGTAACTATGTGATAATCGCCTTATCGATTTAAATAGATATTTGCCTAATTGTTACAGGATTGAAAAATGGACGTTGACGATTCGGCGGTTGATCTGAGTGTCAGGTGGTATTATTTAACAACTTATTTATATATTTTTCTATAACAGCATTTCTAAATAAATGTGTGAACTACTCACATGTACATATATTTTTATTTATTAATTTGTCTATTACAACAATTCATTTAATCAAAATCTACAATTAGAGAAAATTTTAATTTTAATTTATTTAATCATCCATAAGGTATGTTATAAATAGAAGGACTACTAAATAAATATCAATATTCACATTTGCAGTTTTACCTTAGAAAAACGTGACAGGAAAAAATATTGAAAAATACTAAATAAAATCACTTTTCATGTTAGCACTTGTATTAATTTACAGTAACGACAAGTCTTTAACACCATGGACAGAAAATGTCATAAATTTTATATTAAATTATTTAATAGGGAACTATTGGCCTAGAATCTGTTTTATGCTTTAGATATAGTCTCTCAGCTGTTCTCATCCAATATGTGTCCTTGTTATATATGTACTAAATTTCATTATTGATATAAAATGTAATGTCAATATTATATCTTTTTACAAATAGTTCTCAGAACTAGGCCGAAAATATATTATGTAAAATAGTAAAATAAAAATAATAAATGCAAGATTAAACTGTAAAAGTAATTTTAAATAAGTTTGCAAATAACAAACCCAGAAAAAAATACTATATTATTGTTGATATACATGTAAATACAAAAATCCACTACTACCATTTGCATGATAGTGTAATAACATAAAACACTTGAAAATCAAAGTAATTTATATTATTTTTTTCAGGTCCTTACCGCCAGAACTAAGTGAGCTAAAAGCATTAACGGCAAGTGGTTTAACAATAACCCCAGCGCAGCCTCCACCACATGTATGTATAAATAACTTGATGCAAAAAAATAATAATGTACACGAACATTTCTTTATGCTCGTTATTACACATAGAACAAAGTCATTGTAGTCAAGCTATAGTTGGATTGGGTGTTTGGTTTTTTGACTTGTATCTTGCCTGATGGTAGCCCTTGAGACTGCCAGGCCTTGCTTGGACAAGTCAGTATGCATTTTAGTGGGAGCATTAACACGTTGACTGCATTATGCGACTTAAAAGCCCCACACACAACTATTTCCTGATGCCGCAGTCAAAACTGGTGCATAAGGCAACAAGTCCACATTTCTATAAGTATGGGTATGTTCGAAAACATTTTTCAGGCCTATAAGGTCTCATCACGTGAACAAGTCCAGTCTTGCCTTGGAAAGACCTCATAAGCACGGGCTAAAAATGCCTCAAATAGTCTTGAACATGTTAAATAGAGTTATATTACTGCTACTAGGATAGTATCTTCAAATGTCGGGGTCATATTAAAATACTTATTTTTATGCCTGTACTTTCTGATGATAATAAAGGGTGGTATGCACACATAATAATTAAAAAAAAACTTGTATGTATGATATTCCACAAAGTAATTGAATTTGGACCACTATTCTAGAGAAATTCAGACTGCTATCTCACATAGTATGCATCTCAAAATATAGTATATTTCCTAAACCATGAAAAAAACACCATACAAGAATCCTAGTGTAATTTCCCATTCAGTGTGCAGCTTCTCTACCACAAATATGCTTATGTATTAATTTACTATCATATTCTAATTATTATTTTTTGTTTTTGACTGCAATATGTGGGAAGATTGATAAGGTAGGTGTTCAAAAGTTTTTTTAAATGTGAATATATTTTAATACATGTTATGCATATTAGGAGTTTTTCGTCTAGATTGCATAAAAAAAGCCTTATGAATATTGTATTTAGACTAAATTCTTATAAAAAATTTATGATTATAAAATATTAATTAAAATAATCATTTCCTACTTTGGTTTGTTGTAAATTGCTGCATTGATTTTAAGATTTAAAAAAAATTTCAATTTTATTATTACTGTAAATAGTAGACAATAAAGGCATTATTGATGAAGGTGTTTCCTGACAAAATCATATAATAAGTAAATTAATAAAGTAGATGAATCAATAAAACAGTAATTTAATTCATCAATAAGTGAGTGAATGAATCAATGGAACAATGTTGATTCCTAAACAAACCTCAGTAATCATAACTTCATTGATAAACCATACATCAAAATCACACTTCTCCAATATGTTAATATTGAGATTATGACCTCTAAGCAAGTATCTGATCTTATTTGATTACAGTAGTCATGATCTCTATGTCTTGGGACTATTTGATAATTTTTAATACAACTTTAGGGCGCCGGCGGCAAGCGGGTGCTGCGCCCACGTTCAGAACAGCGCAGCTATGCAGAGAGTCCCGACATTGTACTGCTCCCAGCCGCTCCACCACACAGGAAACCTACAATACCTACAACACCTGCCCCTTTTACTGGTATTTAGTAGTTTCTAAATATCCAAATCATCAGCGAAAGCAAAATACATTCTGCAATTTACGGTTTAGACAGTCCCTGATTCAAGATTATACATGTACTGAAATGTTTTCTTTGCCTGAAACATTTTTAATGTTGGCCTTGTTTATTTGTTTGAGGGCTTATGAGATTAATCTTATATTAAGTAGTTACTACTCTAATACCACAGGGTTAAAGTGACAGAGAAACATGTCAAATTAATAGATGTTTAGAATAATGATGATTTCAATCTTCAAATGCTTAATAGCAAATGGAATAATTGATAATTGATCGATCTAATATAAATATTAGAAATAATAATCTAATATAATTAGAATTTTTTATTTATTTATAAAAATAAGTCTGAAATAAAAAAGAAAGAATATTATGAACACTATACATATATAATTTTATTATCTCAGTAAATAAAGTTTTCTATTCTAAATCCCTAATTCTTTTAAAACAATCTTAAACATAAAATTTGAGACTGATATTGACTGGTGTTCGTCAGAGCCTAGTTATGTCTGAGTTCATATTGTTTTTATGGGATAGATGTAAGCAGCAAATTGAACTCATCAGTGAACGTGTCAATAACACCGAGCGTATCCATACCAGCACCCGAATCGCCACGTGACCCTCGCGATGACGAAGAGTCTGAAGACGATGAGAACGAACCGCCTTTGGCCATCCCCGGACACAGAGTGAGTTTTATATTCTCATTTTTCCTATTATAATACCTATCAGATGTGAGCAAGCATTGATATATTTTCACTTAGGTCTGTGCAGCACTGAAAAGAAGGATGCTCTTGTACTGCTGGTATAAATTTTTAATCCAGGACATGTATGTACTACACCTCCACAATTCTTGATCTGATTTTGTATTATGCTTTACAGGAGCTCACATTTATCGTCATGCATTCAGTTTAGACAACTTAGATTTTATGAGATCAGGTAATGGTCTTATTCGGTCATTGAGATTTACCATCAGAGCGAACTTATGTGTCCAATGTGTGCTCTGTCTGAGAACTGTTTTTTTAATTTTATAGTCTAGTAACGAGACCTTTAAGGCAAGTCTTATATTTTCTTCTGACATTCTGTTATAATATGACAAATGATATGAAGCGAAATTTTAATGAGCTGAAATATAATCTCAGTAAAGTGGTGTTTATTTTTTGAGACTTTTCAGTGGATACTTAGTCTGGCCATAAATACTGTTACAAAGGAAAACAAAAAAAAAAGTATGGCAAATAACATTTATTACTTTTACAGTGTGTTAGTTTAATACATAAATATACGCACTCCTTCCATGGGAAAATTTTTCACTGCCAATCGTACGGATTGTTTAAGGGACTCCAAGTTATCATGGCGTTGAGAGCAAGCCGTACTCTCTAAAACTGACCATAAATCATAATACAGCGGATTAAGATCGGGACTAGACGACGGCCAGTCTTCAGCTCTGATGAAGTCCGAAACGTTCGTTTCCAACCAAGACTGCGTAGACCGAGCTTTATGACCTGGCGCCGAGTCTTGCTGGAAGGACCATTCTTGATTATTGAACATGGTGTTGTTAAGGGGCTTCACTACCTCCTCAAGAATGGTATCTTGATACACTTGTGCCGATGTTTTGAGACCCTTTTCACAAAAGTATGGCCCAGTCACTCCTTCATAGCTAATACCCCACCAAACCATCACTGAAGTCGAATAGTGCCCACGTTGCACTCTGTCGACTAATTGGGAAGCTTCCTTAGAGCTTCGAGCATAAATACGGTCATTTTGTTTGTTAAAATGTTGAACAATTGTAAAAAATTTCTCATCCGTAAACAAAATTTTTCTATGACCTCCCTTTGCGTACCGCTTCAGTAGTTGTTTCGATTTTACCACCCTATTCTCTTTTAAATTATCAGTTAAGAAATGACCAGTACGTCTCATATAGGCAGCAAGTCCTAAGTCATCTTTTAAAATACGCGACGTGGTTTTAGGTGCTATCTTCATCTCCCGAGATAAAATCTTTTGCTTTCGGACAGGATTTCTTCGAATTCTTTCCCTTACTGCTTTGACCACCTTTTTCGTACGAACACTACGTGGACGGCCAGATCTTTTTCTGTTACAAACAGAGGAGGTCTCATTGCACCTATTAATAGCCCGGTACACAAACATTTTACTAATACCAAGCGTATGGAGAGTTATAAAAATTGCATTTGGCTCCATACCTATATGTGTAATGCAATCACAGCGATTCGGTTCTCTTTATCACCCCACTCTATTTTAATATCACGGTGTAACTATTCCAAGTTATTTTTGTATAAAATAAATTACTGATTTCTTTCACTATTAGCTAGCAATGGTAGCGTAGATTAATATTATTAATACGTTTTTCACCTTAAACACAGATTCATGCTAATTTCAAAATTCCGAAACAAATCTATCTTCTATCTATATACCTAGTCAGGTCATAAATTCTGTTACATGTTTAATGTAAAATAATTGAAACAAGTTTATTCATTATGTAACCATTCATATACCAAAATGAACTTAACAAAACATAGATTCTTATGACACTAAAGTTTATTCAAAATGACCTCCGTGATTTTGAATACAGGCCTTCAATCTGCGCGGCCAGTCGTCTATCGCAGCACGAACGAGGTCCATGTCAATATCGGCGGCTGCCTTAATCAAGGATGTCTTGAGTGACTCCAAATTGGGATGAGGCTTTGAGCACGCCTTTTCCTCCAAGTGTTGCCATATCTTGTAATCTAACGGATTCAAATCTGGACTGGAGGAGGGCCAGTCTTCGTGCCGGATGAAGTCGATTTCACGCGCCGCCAGTCAGTCTTGTGTGCTCTTTGCTCTATGAGCTGGCGCCGAATCTTGTTGGAATACCCAGTGCCTGTTATTGAACATGGTATGAGAAACAGGTTCCACAAGGTTCGTCAGGACTGTAATTTGATACACAACTGCATTCGTTTTTACACCTTTCTCACAAAAATGTACCTCTGTTAAGCCCCAATAAGAAACTCCCTACCATACCATGAGCGAGGATGAAAAATGACCTCGTTGGACACGCGGAATACGGTCGCTCGCTTCTTCACTACTGTGTGCGTACACCTTACCATTTTGTTTGTTGTAGCTCTCTTCTACGGTAAAAATTTTTTCATCCGAAAAAATAATTTCCCGATATGTTTTTCCCGCGTACCGCTTCAACATAGCGCGGCATCTCTTCAGTCTCAGGTCCATTAGACGAGCATTCAAACGATGTCCTGTTTTTCTTCGATATGCCCGAAGCCCTAAGTCTTCATTTAACACCCTTTTCACCGTGGTTCTGCTTAACCCCATCTGAAGGGCCAACAGTTTCTGCTTACGTTTGGGATTTCTATGAATTCGCGCCTTCACAGCTTTTATCACTGCTGGAGTCCTAACAGACCGAGGGCGACCACTTCTTGACCTGTCATCTACACTAGAGTCTTCATTGTATCGTTTGATGGTACGATAAACGAATATTTTGGTTATATTCAAATTTTTCAGTATGTTAAAAAATTGAATTGGCGCGTAACCGCAACGATGCAACGCAATAACTGCAACACGGTCTTCTTTCAGCGTCCACTCCATATTTAAAAATGAGTAAAATTCTAAAAGTATACATTTTTATTTTCATGAACAATTCGAAATTCGAATTCAAGAAACTTTTTTGTGGCCAGCATTCTAAAAGAAAAGTTTTTACTGTGTTACAATACTTATGACCTGACTAGTTATATAGAAAAATGAATTGCTGTTTGTCAGTCTCGCTAAAACTCGAGAACGGCTGGACCGATTTAGCTAATTTTGGTCTTGTATTATTTGTGGAAGTCCAGAGAAGGTTTAAAGGGTAAATAAATATGAAAATGCTCGGAATTAAATAAAAAAAAACAATTTAGTTTTTCATTTGATGTGTCCCGCATCGGACGGATTCATTTTGTTTGTTTTTTGTTTATTTTATACAAAAGTTTAGGTCTTTTATTTATCGATTGAGGCACTACGATGTCTGCCGGGTCAGCTAGTATCACAATAAATATGAAGTTCCGGTATTTTGGAGGCATATCCATACTATCCTCTACGTTTGACGTCAACGACCTTAAATCAATCTACCTACTCCGACCTCTAGTTATAACACGTATAAATCTGAAGAAACATTAAATTGACAAAATAAAATAATTTACACAACTATGCTCTTAATTGTGTCAAGGCTGCTAAGTCATTTAATGCAAGCCATGCAACTTTGTACAGGAGCTATCGAGTGCTGAAATATGGGAGCGCGATCGTCGTCTACGTGCTCTCAGAGAGAAGCTGCGGGCTGAAGAAACTCGACTGGTCCTGTTGCGGAAGATAAGGCAGTCCCAGCAGGCCACGGGGCTGCCCCCCGCTAAAGTATGCCCAGCTCTTAATCGGTTCATTTTTTTTTTTAAGTGATTTTATGGCCTGGTAACCTTTAAGTCATATCTTATTTTAATTTATATTGTTATTTTTATGAAAAATGATAATATGGAGTGAAATGAAATGAAAATGATTAATTTGAGACGTTAATCAACTGGGATGAAATTAAATGAAATGAGATGATATGGAATGAAATATAATCTTAGTAAAATGGTAGTCATTTACTAAGATTTTTTCAGTGGACTTTTTGGAGGATCCCGAGAAGTTGCGTTCAGCGGCTTTGTTTCATTTTCCCACATTTGTGCACTTTCACAGATATTAAACATTTAATAAACCACCATTATTAGACATTTAAACCTGAAGAAACACTAAAGAGACAAAATAAAACAAATCACACAACTTCACTCCTCGCGTTCCCGCCAAAAAGTCCTTAATCGGTTCATGATGACAAGTGTTGCCATGAGTGCTATTGTTATTATTATTGGAATTTGGCAGTATTTCAATAAAACTCTAATCAGATTTCTTATAAAGGACACAATGAATTATATTTGCTTTCAAGTCACATCAGAATAAATTGTCACTTAGCACAGTTGCACAGATAGCACACATCAATTTGAATAATCTGTACCAAAACGTTCACAAATACTTTTATGATCTACTATATATTATAAATTTATTTATTCAACAATTATTTTAATATTATTGATATTAAGTTGAAGTTCAAGTTATAATATACATGTATAGTACAAATGTTTACTGTATATTATAAGTTTCAGTGTAGAATGAAACATGAACAAGATTGAGTGCTATTGTTCATTTTGTTTCTCATCCATTCACATAATATAACAATAAATAAATTACATCTATTGATCCTAATGTCTTGCAGGCTTATGCCTGTTTATAGAATAACATATAAACAGAAATGACGCATACAGGAAGAATATTCCTCATTACCATAAACCATTTTTGAAAAGTAAGTTGTCGTTCCATACAGGCGGAATAATCCTTATTAGAAATTTATTTTTTATTTTTTATTGCCCTTGTATGCAGACGAGCATACGGTCCACCTGATGGTGAGTGGTTACCGTCGCCCATGGACTTCAGTAATGCCAGGGGCAGAGCCAAGCCGCTGCCTATCGAAATTTAAAAATAAGTTGTCGTTCGTATCTGTGTCTGCAGGAGAGCGGCGCGGGCACGGCGCTGGCGGGCAGCGGCTGCGTGGTGCCGCCCGGCGTGACGGTCACGCCCGCGCCTCCCCCCGCGCACCAGAACAAGCGGCCCGCCCCCCGCCCCGCCGCGCGCCCCGCCGCGCTGCCGGGCGGCGCCACGCTCACGCCGGGCTCGTACCGCGCGCCGCCGCAGGCCGCCGCCGTCACGCCCTCCGTCACCATCACGCCCGCGCCGCCGCCGCCCTCGCACCACCAGCCCGCCAAGGTAACACTGTGCTTCCCCACGTTTGCGGCTAGGGGCGCTGTTCTAATTCCAATTCCATGATTTAAAAAAATATTCACATTCTGCACTTCTTCTCTATATTCTGTATAAATGTAGGAAATTTCATGCTCCTCCGTCCACGCAATTTTTGCAAAAAGGGGGACAAAGTTTTTGCTCACGTATTAATTTATAGATAGATTAAATATATATTTAAAAATTTATAGACAGGTTATAGATAGATTACTAATATATAGAATATAGAAAGATATGTTTGTGATTACAAGCCGACTCAGGATAATTCATCCGTCACGAGTAGCACGAGCGATGCAGTGAGTATGCAAATGTGATGTCCTCATTCAATTTTAAATGAGAATAATTACTAAAAAAGGCAGATAGTTTATATTAGTTTATTTTATTTTATAAAGTATCAAAATTAGTTAAGCCGCTGGAATTGTTTCATGCGAAACGTGTGCATACAGCGTGTTCCTTTATGAAATTATTTTTTCGTTGAGTTCGCGAATAACGCGAAGTGTGTTCACGAGTGCTCACGTCCAGTAGTCACCTAGCAATATAGTAGCAGTCGTAAAAAAAATTTTTTTTCGTTACGCTTTCTGTGAAATTAAAATAAGAAAAACCGCTGCTTTTGAACGCAAATCAAAAGAAGCTGCCCAAAACACGTCATTACGGATCCTCCCGATCTATCAACGGTGATTTTAGGTACCACAAGCACCGGTCACCGTCCTCGTCGAACCCGTCGCTTGCGACGAAGGGCTCGCGAGCGAATAAACCCATAGACACAGCCCACTGAGTTTCTCGCCGGATCTTCTCAGTGGGTCGCGTTTCTTATCCGGTGTAAGATTCTGCGAAGCATTGCTCTTGCTAGAGCCAGTGTTAGCAACACTCCGGTTTGAGCCCCGTGAGCTCACCTACTAATTAAGGTTACGCTGAAATAGCCTCTCAAGGCTCTCAGCTTAGGTAGAAAAAAAAGATGTTTCCATACCATAGCCATTAATCCCAGCGTCTTAGCTTCCTATTGATGTCTTGTGTTGTCCCCTCAGGCCAGCACGCGCAGTTCCGAAGACACCCAGACGCCGGCGCAGAGGCAGGCGGCCGCTAAACTGGCCCTACGGAAGCAACTAGAGAAGACGCTATTGCAAGTAAGTTTGGTAGGCAGCGGCTTGACTCTGCCCCTAGCATTGCTGAAGTCCATGGGCGACGGTAACCACTCACCATCGAATAATATAAGCCATAAAATAGAAATAAGTTCCAAACGATATTCTGTAACAGAGTTATTAATAAACGAGCAAAACTTTATTTACCCCGGAAAATAAAACACAGTAGCAGATTAAGCTAGTGGGAGTCCCACCCGGCTTAGAAAGAAAGATGGTGAATGTAAGAAAGACACAGTATGAAGCATGTAAGTGCGAGAGGCATGAAAGAGAGAACTGGAGTGAATGTGTTAACTAGAATAAAAAGGGCCCGGTGATATCCAAGACCGGGGAAAAGCAGGAAAAAATATATACCACTCACCATCAGGTCGGCCGTATGCCCGTCTGCCTACAAGGGCAATAAATAAATAACAAAATTGGTGTGCGTTACGTAACAAATCGTTTCCAGATCCCTCCCCCGAAGCCTCCGCCGCCCGAGATGAACTTCATCCCCTCCCCGAGCAACACGGACTTCGTGTACCTGGTGGGGCTCGAGCACGTCGTCGACTACTTGACGAACGAGGACCGGTCAGTGCCGTCCGCTCTATTAGCTTTTGTTATCTGTGGACTGTATTAATGGTAGTAGTAGTAGGGGACTTTTTAGCGGGAGCGCGATGGGTGAAGTTGTGTGATTTGGTTTTATTTTGTCTATTTAGTGTTTAAATGCGTAATAACGGTGTTTTATTAACTGTTTAATATCTGTGAAAGTGCACAAATGTGGGAAAATGAAACAAAGCCGACGTAACTTCTCAGGATCCTCTAAAAAGTCCACTGAAAAAATCACAGTAAATGACCACCATTTTAGTGAAATTATAATTCATCCCATATCATCTCATCTCATTTCATTTAATTTCATCCCAGTTGATCAATGTCTCAAATTAATCATCTTCATTTCATTTCACTCCATATTATCACTTATCATAAAAATTAGAATATAAATTATAATAAGACATGACTTAAAGGTCTTAGTTACCAGGTCATAAAATCCCTCAAAAAAAAAGTTTTAGTAGTATTAAGGTTTTTCTCGAAGAGAAACGCAATGGGACAGCCAATTCTTAAGTTTTACATTTTCATATCTAGTTTGATATTTCAAGACAAAAAAAACAATTCTTTAGTATTCTTCATTTATCTTTTTCAAATCTGTGTAAATGTCCAGTCAGATTTTTTTCTTCCCATTACGTTTCAGTTGAGAGTTGTCGCATTTATTTTTTATTGCTGAGATGTGTGGACGAGCTCACAGCCCACCTGGTGTTAAGTGGTCACTGTAGCCCATAGGCATCTACAACGTAAATGCGCCACCCACCTCGAGATATAAGTTCTAAGTTTTCAGTATAGTTACAACGGCTGCCCCACTCTTTAAACCGAAACCCATTACTGCTTCACGGCAGAAATAGACGGGGGGTGGTACCTACCCGTGCGGACTCACAAGAGGTCCTACCACCAGTTATTACGCAAATTATAATTTTGCGGGTTTGATTTTTATTACACGATGTTATTCTTTCACAAACACCGTTGCATCGCTACACACGAATGTACCGGACGTCTTATCCTTTAAGCCACGACGACTTCGCGGCATATCAGTTTTTTTTCCTACCTAAGCTGAGAGCCTTGAGAGGCTATTTCAGCGTTACCTCAATCAACCTTAACTAGTAGGTGAGCTCACGGGGCTCAAACCTGACGACGTTGCTAACACTGACCCTAGCAAGAGCCGTGCTTCGCAGAATCTACCACCGGATCGGATCCGCGACCCACTGAGAAGATCCGGCGAGAAACTCAGTAGGCTGTGTCTGAGGGTTAATTCACTCGTCGAGCCCTTCGTCACAAGCGACGGGTTCGACGAGAACGATGACCACGCATATTAGAGCTTTTACTGTACTGCATCGGTTAATACGAGCGTGTGTGTCGGGGCAGCATGCCGCGCTCGAGCGTGCCGGCGCTGTGCGCGCAGTGCGGCTGCGACTTCACGCCGGTGTGGCGCTGGGAGCGGCCGCCCGCGCGCCGCCAGGACGCCACGTTCTGCGTGTCGCCCGCGCCGCACGCGCGCCGCCTGTGCGAGCTCTGCGTCTCCGGGAACGTCAAGAGGGCGCTCAAGGTCAATGTCTGTTATATGAACAAGCAGTACATGTTATATATTGTTTCGTCACTCCACTAATTTGCTTAGACAAGCAGTGTAGGTATAAAAACCGAGGCGGCCTGGTGAGCGCTAGTCGCAGTCAGTCTGTCACATTCAGTCAGTCAGCCGCAGTCGGTCAATCAGTTAGTCAGTCACATCCAGTCAGTCAATCACAGTCGGTCAATCAGTCAGTCAGTCACATTCAGTCAGTCAATCAATCACAGCCAGTCAGTCAATCAATCACAGCCAGTCAGTCACAGTCAGTCAGTCGGTTATAACTAGTCAGTCAGTTACAACCAGTCAGTCAAATTCAGGCAATCAGTTACAACCAGTCAGTCACATTCAGTCACTCAATCACAGTACAGCAAGACTGTGCTGACAGCCATATGGAAAGTTACAGCACACTTGCGGACCGAAATCGCACTGAGAATTAAATTATTATTAGATTAACACATTATCCCATAACTTGAATGTGGCGTTTGGTACATGTGTTATATATGTACGCAGGCGGAGCACACGGCGCGGCTAAAGACTGCATTCGTTCGCGCCTTGCAGCAGGAGCAGGAGATCGAGCGGCGGCTGGCGGCCCCCTCCCCGCCGCCGCCCGCGCCCCCGCCCGCGCACGCGCCCGCCGCGCGCCCGCACCACGCGCCGCCCCCGCACGCCGACGCCGACGCGCGCGCGCCCCGCCCGCGCCCCCCGCCGCAGGTACCCGACTCGATCTACGCGATAAGTACTAGATTAAAAGTCAACAATGAATACTGGTAACCCTCCTATAACACGGTACCGCTACAACACGATAACGAGATGTTTGTTTAAAATTATTTAGAAAGTTACATGATTGTCTAGAAGATTGCACAAAGTGGGAATGAGTTGCTCGCTCTGGGCATTTCAATATTGCAATAATTTGTACGTTCTAATACACATTGTAAAAATGAATATTTAAAAAAAATCTATTATTTAAAAAAAAAGACATGCCCGCTGAGTTTCTTGCCAGTTCTTCTCAGGACGGAGGCTAGTTCTTGTGAATTGGCGGTAATTCTTTTGACGTTCAACAAATATGTACTTTCATTTATGTTGAATTTTTTTTTTTTTTGATTTGATTTAATTTTTGGGAATAACCGACATTTTGCTGATTATTTGTTATATATGAGTCGACTATTATCAAAGTCGGCAATGTGACTTTTGGACAATTATTGGTAAATCAGAAAAACGAATTATTGACTTTGTATTCCATTGGCAGTCACAAAACTCTTCTGAACGACATCTTAGATAAATAACAGGTTAAGTATTAACCTTTATTTAATGCAGGTTTTGAACCGTATTCTTTGAAGGAGACGATTATATTCAAATCAATCTGTATTGACATATCAATAATTTTTTTTTGTCCAAATGCACAGATTGCCACCTTTGATAATAGACGACTCATATACGCTAAAAAAATACCGGCATAGTTGAGATTTATTACTCAGAAAAAATACCCGCCTTTTTGTACTAATTTCTAGTCTTATGTAACACGGTTTCGCACAACACAGAAAGCTGTATGAACGTATCTATCGTGTTATACGAGGGTTATTTGTGCAGAGTTTTCGTCATGAGACAAAGGACCACGCACGGTACTGTTATAACCCTACCATGAAGGCTATTGGGTTGACAGCTCTAACCAAGCTGCACGATCAGCATTCCCGAGTCCTCTTGTTTCGTCCGCCCCGCGAATGAGCACTCAGCTCCTGCTCCTATTCTTTACTGGTGGTAGGACCTCTTGTGAGTCCGCACGGGTAGGTACCACCACCCTGCCTATTTCTGCCGTGAAGCAGTAATGCGTTTCGGTTTGAAGGGCAAGGCAGCCGCTGTAACTATACTTGAGACCTTAGAACTTATATCTCAAGGTGGTTGGCGCATTTACGGTTGTAGATGTCTATGGACTCTTATAACCACTTAAAACCAGGGGGGCTGTGAGCTCCTCCGCCCACCTAAGTAATAAATAAATAAAAACTCCGACCTAAGAGGTCGACTCTCAACTCTGAATCAGTGCGCGTGACCCACCATTGGACCTTCATAACTTAGTATTTCATTTTTTTTTATCTAAGTGGCGAATCCCGCTATAACAGTACACTCATTAAGGCAGTTCGTATGTTCTGTGAGGAGTGATAGTTGTGACTTTGTACATTGCAGCAAGCGTCCCGCAGCGCGTCCCGCGGCAGCGTGCCGGCGCCGCCCTCCCCCGCCCCGCCGCCCGTCACCTCCACCACCAGGTACCACGAACCAAGTATACTAACTACTGCTCCCTCGACGATCCAAATTCGACCGTAATAATATGCACGACAAGTTTGAAATTTTTTTAAAAAATTTTATTGCCCTTGTGTGCAGACGAGCGCACGGCCCACCTGATGGTTAGTGGTTACCGTCGCCCATGGACTTCAGCAATGCCAGGGGCAGAGCCAACCCGCTGCCTACCGATGCTGATTTATTGCTTAGTGCTATAGTCTTCTCGCATTAAAACTGTATAATCTTAATACTAACTAATTTTACAGGAGAGTGTTTTAAAAGTTTAACATGTGATTTGTTTATATTGATCATGTTTGCAACATTTATTTTTTAATTTTTACCAGCTAGTTTTTATCTGTCTTTTAAAGTAAGATAAAATTATGTATTAATTTTGTTTATGGTAGTCAAAATATTGATAAACTATAAAAAAAATATAAAAAAAATCAAAACTAAACTACGCTCTTTTAACAGTATTTATGAGAAAAATACTGGTGGATACCAAATGATTCCGAATATTAACTCAATTTCGAATATTTTTGGAAATTGTACACTTTTAATGCGAAAAGACGATATATGGACGAGCTTACTCATGAAAATGTAATGTAAGTGGTTACCGGAACCCATAGACATCTACAACGTCATCATCATCATCATCATCTCAGCCTGTCCATTGTCCACTGCTGAACATAGGCCTCTCCAAGTGATTTCCCGTGCGGCCGGTCCGTTGCCACCTGCATCCAACGTGACCCAGCGGTTCTTACCAGGTCGTCGGTCCATCTCGTAGGTGGCCGTCCTATAACGTAAATGCACCAATTTTAGAGAGTTAAAGTGTTTTTTATGATGTATTTGTTTTAGGCCGTTGACGTCATCGGAGTCGCTACGCAGCCACCACTCAGAACGCGGCAGCCGCGACTCTAGTGAGGTGGCTGCGAAAAAGAGTAAAAGTAAGTTCGTTATGCCTAAAAGTATAAAGAAATCTGTTATTAGGCTAATTTTATCTTTCTTATCACATACATGTTACGAAAAAAAACCCAAAAATCTAATAAATAATATTCTCGTGTTGCGGTGTTTGTTGCCAAATTGCTCCGAAATAGCTCAACTGGTTCTCGTGAAATTTGAATTTTTGATTTTTTTTTAAATTTGATTAGCTTACTTTAGTTGTTATTGCACATGGGCCGACTGTTTGATTCGATGGAATGTAGTGAAACTAAGGATTAGCAGGAGATTACGATTGGCAAACTAAGATGAGGGTACTGTAATAATGTTACGCGCTGGGGTTCGTGATAATATTCCACCAAAGTACAGCTAAAAACTGTATTCAACACTTAGAACACTTAAAACTCAACAAACACTTTAAAACTCTCAATTCGCTTGTTCCGCTTCGCTTCAGGTGATCGTTTCGCTGCTTCGCTTCGAGTAGTTTCGATTACTGACTGATTGCGTGCCATCTCTACAACGCCTTTATAGCCGATACCTCGTACCTAGAATTATCGAGAATGTTCCACACATCTCTAGTAGTAGTTTCCGCTATCTGACAATAGATGGCGTTGTACTTCTCGAGCGTTCTAGATGCTACTAGGTCCTTCAATATTCGTTCGACTATTCGGCGATAGATGGCGTTACTCTTACCGGCGTAACAATAATTATTAAATTACTAGCTGACCCGGCAGACTTCGTAGTGCCTCAATCGATAAATAAAAGACCTAAACTTTTGTATCAAATAAACCTATAACAAACAAAAGGAATCCGTCCGACGAGGGACACATCAAAGGAAAAACAAAATTGTTATTTTTATTTTATTCCGAGCATTTTCATACTTATCTACCTTTTAAACCTTCTGTGCACTTCCACAAATAATTAAAAACCAAAATTATCCAAATCGGTCCAGCCGTTCTCGAGTTTTAGCGAGACTAACGAACAGCAATACGTTTTTATAAATATTGATTAATGCAGACAGACAATTAAAAAAAAAGGTTTAAATCATGTTTGTTTGTGTTGCAGGTTCGTCTTCGAGTAGCACCACCCAGGGCAGCACCAGCAAACAGCATCAGGTACAATATGATTATTATTGATTATATTTTTAACCGACTTCAAAAAGTAGGAGGTTCAATGTTCGACTGGATGTTTTTTTTTTATAAATGTATGTTCACTGATTTGTCCTTTTATTTCTCATATTTTTTTTGTTTTTGTAAATCTATACCCTGGAAGTGATCTTATTTAAAATATTTAATTGATGTATTTATATTAATACGCTTTTATTAGCTTCAGACGTGTATGTATGTTAGTATGTAACGGAATCTTTGAACTTGGTATCAGTAGTTATATTTTATGAACAGATATGAGTAGAAGGGTTATTTTGATAATATCCTGAAAAGCACTCCACGCTTTTTTTTACAATAAAATCATTTTTTCTACACTATTTTTAAATTAAAAATTATTTTCTATTTTTAGTTGGATTTTTTATAAAAGCGTATTTTGTTAGTTTTTTTTATGCTATTATTTATTTTGTGTAGGCCACGGCTCAAGGTGGATCACTATCGCCGCGCTCTTTTTTTTATTTTTATTTTTTATTGCCCTTGTAGGCAGACGAGCATACAGCCCACCTGATGGTGAGTGGTTACCGTCGCCCATAGACTTCAGCAATGCCAGGGACAGAGCCAAGCCGCTGCCTACCGCTAAATGTGTCTATGGTCACTGTTAAGTTTATGGTTTCGTTAAGGGTCCTTTTGGTTCCAGCAACTGGCAGCCGCGGCCGCCGCGCAGATGGCCTTCGAGCAGCAGAGCGCCGCCGCCATGCAGGCTCTCCAGCATCAGCTGCTCAGAGGCAAGTCCCGACTGGACTCGACCGATACATCGACTCTGATAACCTTTTTTAATAAATGTGGTGGTTTTTACTGGTGGTAGGACCTCTTGTGAGTCCGCGCGGGTAGGTTAAAATTTAGAAATATAGTTAAAAAGTAAAGTAGTTTAAAATTTAGAAAAAAAACTTGAATTATTCGAACGTAGTAATAATTGAAGTTCAATTAAAAACATCGAACTGTTGATACTAATACCAAATAAAACGCACTTTTAATTACAAAGTAATATTACTTTAATTAAACTGGATAGATAGCCTTTCACCCTCGATTTTTTTTATTGCTTTAATGGGTGAACGATCTCACAGCCCACCTAGTTGTTAAGTGGTTACTGGAGCCCATAGACAACTACCTAAATACGCTACTCACTTTCAGATATAAGTTCTAAGGTCTTAGTATAATACAACAGCTGCCCCACCCTTCAAACCGAAACGCATTACTGCTTCACAGTAGAAATAGACAGGATGTTGGTACCCACCCATGCGGACTCACAAGACGTCCTACCACCAGTAATTTTGTCTCTGGATGAATGATCGTACTTTATTGAAGTATTGGTTGTGTAATGGTCCTGATGTCCTCGGGCAGGTCTGAGCGGCGCGGGCGGGTCGGGCGGCATGTCTGCGGCCGCGGCCATGATGCAGTTCACTCCGCTGCTGTACTCCTACCAGCTCGCCATGGCGCAGGCCTCCGCGCTCGGCAAGAGATGTACGTACCGAACCACTTACCGCTAGCTTAACTTGATGTGAGACACGTTATCACAACTACCTATGCTGATAGCTTTGAGAGGCTATTTCAGCTTGGCCTTGACGTGTAGGTGAGCTCACGGAGCTCAAACCAGAGTGTTGCTAACACTGGCCCTATCCCATTGAACACCTATCGTCTTCTCGCATTAAAACTCTATAATCTCAAAACTTACTAATTTTACAGAAGAGTGTTTCAAAGGTTTAACATGTGATATTTTTAATATTAATCATTTTTGCAACATTAATTTTTTATTTTTTTACCAGTTACATAATCTGTCTTTTAAAGTAAGATAAAATTATGTATTAATTTTGTTAATAGTCGTCAAAACATAGGTAAACTAAAAAAAAAGATGTGTGGTAGGAGTGGGTGATATAAATCGTATATAGATTCAATATCTATATATCGCAGCAATATCGTTGAATCCGATATCGCCCCGCACGAAATCTATATATCGATATCAGCCGATACACGATATTGCTCGATGTGATGCGCATCGCCATATCGGACCGATTCGTGAATCGAAATCTATATTTCGATATCAGCCGATACACGATATTGCTCGATGTGATGCGCATCGCCATATCGGACCGATTCGTGAATCGAAATCTATATTTCGATATCAGCCGATACACGATATTGCTCGATGTGATGCGCATCGCCATATCGGACCGATTCGTGAATCGAAATCTATATTTCGATATCAGCCGATACACGATATTGCTCGATGTGATGCGCATCGCCATATCGGACCGATTCGTGAATCGAAATCTATATTTCGATATCAGCCGATACACGATATTGCTCGATGTGATGCGCATCGCCATATCGGACCGATTCGTGAATCGAAATCTATATTTCGATATCAGCCGATACACGATATTGCTCGATGTGATGCGCATCGCCATATCGGACCGATTCGTGAATCGAAATCTATATATCGATATCAGCCGATACACGATATTGCTCGATGTGATGCGCATCGCCATATCGGACCGATTCGTGAATCGAAATCTATATTTCGATATCAGCCGATACACGATATTGCTCGATGTGATGCGCATCGCCATATCGGACCGATTCGTGAATCGAAATCTATATTTCGATATCAGCCGATACACGATATTGCTCGATGTGATGCGCATCGCCATATCGGACCGATTCGTGAATCGAAATCTATATTTCGATATCAGCCGATACACGATATTGCTCGATGTGATGCGCATCGCCATATCGGACCGATTCGTGAATCGAAATCTATATTTCGATATCAGCCGATACACGATATTGCTCGATGTGATGCGCATCGCCATATCGGACCGATTCGTGAATCGAAATCTATATTTCGATATCAGCCGATACACGATATTGCTCGATGTGATGCGCATCGCCATATCGGACCGATTCGTGAATCGAAATCTATATATCGATATCAGCCGATACACGATATTGCTCGATGTGATGCGCATCGCCATATCGGACCGATTCGTGAATCGAAATCTATATTTCGATATCAGCCGATACACGATATTGCTCGATGTGATGCGCATCGCCATATCGGACCGATTCGTGAATCGAAATCTATATTTCGATATCAGCCGATACACGATATTGCTCGATGTGATGCGCATCGCCATATCGGACCGATTCGTGAATCGAAATCTATATTTCGATATCAGCCGATACACGATATTGCTCGATGTGATGCGCATCGCCATATCGGACCGATTCGTGAATCGAAATCTATATATCGATATCAGCCGATACACGATATTGCTCGATGTGATGCGCATCGCCATATCGGACCGATTCGTGAATCGAAATCTATATTTCGATATCAGCCGATACACGATATTGCTCGATGTGATGCGCATCGCCATATCGGACCGATTCGTGAATCGAAATCTATATTTCGATATCAGCCGATACACGATATTGCTCGATATGATGCGCATCGGCATATCGTACCGATTCGTTAATATCAGCAATATTCGTTTGGTTCGTATCGAATCGGCCAGAGTGAGTGAGCGCACGATAGGGATATCATGTGATGAATGAAACAGAAACAGGCATTATCCATACAATTGTAAACCTTATATTTAAGTCCATATGTCTGTAGATTATTCTTAGCGTATCAGCAGGATACAATTAAGGAAAGAAGTTTCAACTTTCGACCCTAACTTGAATGCAGTATAGCCTATTTGCATCGTTGAATTTAATTTCACGCGCTTTGACCTTGAACTAGAATTTTTGGACAAGTGTTTATAAATACTTAAAAGTTTTTTGTGTTTGATTTTTAAAGTACACATTTTTCTATTTTTAGTTGAATCCAAATAATTGAGTTTATTTCTTGTGTTTGTATTAAACTTTTGAAATCTACACTCTTTTGGTATATTTTGTAATTTTAAATTAAGACACAAAATACTAAAAACTGAAAATAATGTAGCCAGTCCTAAGCCTGGTAAAAGCATGAAGGAAAGTTTTTTTGATATTTTTATTTTCATGTTCTTTTTATTACTTTAAGATCATATTATAAATTGATATCAGAAAACCAACCGTATAACGTTGACTTAAATCTATATCTACTACGATATTATATCAGCGTATCGTTTCAAATCTCAAATATCATGAATCGAGAAAATCTACTAGCATCCATCAATATATAGATTCAGAAAATATATAGATTCAATATCCGATATTGATCCTCGATATATAGATACGATTCGATACGCGGCAAAACCGATATTACCCACTCCTAATGTGTGGTGTCGCGGGACACCGGAGAAGTTCCTTAGTATAAAAATATTAAATTTAAGTTCTATTCGAGGTATAAGGAAAATAAAACTGGAGGTTTCGCAACAACCCACGGCCATTCGGTAACGTGCGAACTTATTGTGGTACACTTCATTCACGGTTGTTTGCAAAAGAGTAAGTATTGCGCAAACGAACGCTCTGAGATCGTGGTCAATAAACAAATATGTTTTTTTTTGTACGTTATTACAAAGTTAAGTCGTACTCTGTGTGCATTACTAATAAAAATCTTACGTTACGGACGTTTTTTCCCGATTAGGGTACCCCTCCGCATCGTCCCATAAGGAACTTCGTTCCAAAAAAAATCAAAAACTAAACTACGCCCTTTTGACAGTGTTTATTACAAAAATTCAGGTGATACCAAATGATTCCGCCTATTTACTCAATTTCGAATATTTTTGGAAATTGTGCACTTTTAATGCAAAAAGACGCTATGGGACGAGCTAAAGATGCGTGTTTGGGCTCGTCAGCTATTTGCTTTTATTTTTTTGTTCCTACCTAAGCTGATAGCCCTAGGGGCTATGTCAGCGTAACCCTAACTTTAGTAGGTGAGCTCACGGGGCTCAAACCTGATGACGTTGCTAACACGAACCCTAGCAAGAGCCGTGCTTCGCAGAATCTACCACCGGATCAGAAACGCGACCCACTGAGAAGATCCGGCGAGAAACTCAGTGGGCTGTGTCTGAGAGTTAATTTACTCGTCGAGCCCTTCGTCGTAACCGACGGGTTCGACGAGAACGGTGACCGGTGCTTGAAGTACCTAAAAGCACCGTTAGTGGATCGGGAGGATCCGAGATGACGTGTTTTGGGCGACGTCGACTGCTTTCGATATTATTTGCACAAACGATGCAAGAGCTGAAAACTGCCATGGGAGAGGAATGGGAGATTATACCTCAGAATTACATAGCGAGACTGATTAAGATTACACCTCAGAATTACATAGCGAGACTGATTAATTCTATGCCGAATTGCACCTGTCGTAGGTGCCTTTGGAGGTAATACTGTGGCGGGTAGCCATCATACAACGCATGATATTTGACAGATGCTTGAATGCTTTTTACTGGTGGTAGAATCTCTTGTGAGTCCGCGCGGGTGGGTACCACCACCCTGCCTATTTCTGCCGTGAAGCAGTAATGCGTTTCGGTTTGAAGGGTGTGGCAGCCGTTGTAACTATAATTGAGATCTTAGAACTTATATCTCAAGGTGGGTGGCGCATCTACGTTGTGGATGTCTACGGGCGCCAGTGACCACTTAACACCAGGTAGGCTGTGAGCTCATCCACCCATATAAGCAATAAAAAAAAATCTTGACTACGACATTTTCAAGATTTTTCAAGATAATACCTGAAATACTTCTTATTAATTAAACATTTCATTGGGATAAAACGTTTGATGTCTTTAAAAATCCAAACTACTACTCTTGCCCTTCACCAAAGCGCATACTTGACTTCATCATCATCAGCCTGTATCTCTCCACTGCTGGATGTAGGCCTCTCCCATAGTCCGCCACAATGAACGATCCTCCGCCTTTCGCATCCAATCTCTCCCAGCATATCGCCGCAAGTCATCGGTCCAACGGGCAGGGGGACGCCCAACGCTGCGCTTACCGGTACGCGGTCTCTAGTCCAGTGTGCTTAGTGCGAGTTTTGTAACGTTCTCGATAGCGAGCCAGTTTGCTCAAATTTGTATGCAATTGGAACAGCGCCCCTAGCGGCAAACGTACCCGGTGTTATTTTGTGAGTGCGAGTTCATATTAACGTTGTGATCTCGTAACCGAGTAATTTTACCGAAATGAGTACCACGAATGACATTTGTGCGAGTGCGTGTTACAAATTAGTGGATTTTAACGTTTCGATCGAGTATTTCTTTTGTAGTTCTATTTTTCCAACTAGAGAGGCAAAAGTATCACGCCATAGAGCCTAATCTTTTTTTATGAAAAATGATAATATGGAGTGAAATGGATTTGATTAATTTGAAACATTAATCAATTGGCATGGAATGAAATGAAATGAGTTCAGATAATATGGGATAAAATATAATCCTCAGTAAAATAGTGATTCTTTACTGAGATTTTTTCAGTGGACTTTTTCGAAGACTTCGAGAAGTTACGTCCAGCGGTTTGGTTTCATTTTTTTACATTTTTGCACTTTCACAGATACTAAACAGTTAATAAACCAACGTTTTTTTTTTGCATAGATGGGTGGACGAGCTCCCGGCCCACCTAATGTTAAGTGGTTACCGGAGCCCATAGACATATACAACGCAAATGCCGCCTCCCACCTTGAGATATTAGTTCTAAGATCTCAGTATAGTTACAACGGTTGTCCCACCCTTCAAACCGAAAAGCATTACTGCTTCACGGCAAAAATAGGCAGGGTGGTGATACCTACCCGTGTGGACTCACAAGACGTCCTACCACCAGTAATTACGCAAATTAATTTTGCGGGTTTGATTTTTATTACACGATGCTATTCCTTTACAGTGAAATTCAATCGTAAACATTTGATAAGTAGGTACGTATTTCATTAGAAAAATTGATACCCGCCGGCGGGATTAGGACGCCGGTGCATCGCAAGATACGAATACACCGGACGCCTTAACTTTTAGGCCAGGATGATCTCAAAATTACACTTATACCCGAA
The DNA here is from genome assembly GCF_030267445.1 of Bombyx mandarina. Classification (NCBI taxonomy): domain Eukaryota; kingdom Metazoa; phylum Arthropoda; class Insecta; order Lepidoptera; family Bombycidae; genus Bombyx; species Bombyx mandarina. The sequence continues at coordinate 3,264,915 of NC_143233.1, forward strand.
GAAATATTAACTACGCATTAACTAAGAAACATTAAATAGACAAAATAAAACAAATAGTTGTTCAATTGTAAATGAATAAATCAAAATCAAATCGAGTTTACGTTCTATACGGTGAAAAATGAAGAATTGTGAGTGTCGTTTATTCACCGAGAGCAGCAATAATATGATTTCTCGTATATTGGTAGCACGTGGTGTTTTGGCATTAGACCGTCTAAATGAAATACAACGGATTTTAACAGTATTTTAATGGGAACATACTACTTTCAAAATTATTCAGGTAATGTCACGTGTTCAATACTATTTTGTACCTTTAGAATTAAAGTGGCTCAACCCAAAATTATTATTTTCTGGTAAACTTCAATATTGTAATACAATAATTGTATTTTTTTAGTTTTTCGCTTTAAACACTTTAAGGCATGAATTTTATTTGAAAAAGACAGAAAGAGTACTTTGTCCTTTTCTAGACTAAAAGATACTGTTTAATTTTATAAGCTGATAAAATAATATAGAAAAGAATAATAGGATACCCTCTAATCGTCACATTGGAAAAAGGTATGGCTTTATCATTTTATCATTTAAATTATTTTTTATTGCACTTATAAAACTAATTTAATTTACATTACTATATTAATCCGTACTTGTCAAAATCCTCATAATTTGTCAATATTCTTAATAAAATTCCTATTAATAATATACAAGCGCGAATGTTGAGCTGCTTGCCAGAAATGATATAATAGTGCTTTGTGTTTTTGTTGTTTCCTTGTAGGCTGCCTGTAATAATCTAAATCTGTGTGAAAGGCAATAAATGATTTTATTATTATCTACTAATGGTAGTCCAGTGGTCGAATTTCGACCATAGTTTATTTAAATTTTAAGTTTGAACATTATTATAGCTCTATTGTCACCTTTCTATTATCATCATTTCTATAATAATCATTGCTTTATAATTACAGATGTCGCCAAGGCTACATTATAGACAAATAATATTAAAAACAAAAAATATTAATCAATTCTCAATTTGACCACAGATTGATAAATCAATAAACAAAAAAAGTATAAATGCATGTGTGTGTGTGTGTGTGTGTGTGTGTGTGTCAAATACATGGTAATTGTGTAAGATTTTTTTATTGATTTAGTTTATTTTTATTGTTTATTCATAATAATAAAAAATATCAATCTGCACTACTTCTTTATATTCTCTATAAGGGTCGATTCGACCAAACAAGAGTAAATCTTATTCCTAGAATAACTCGTCAGTTAATCGAGAGTAAATCAATTTTACGTTTTACCATCTACAATTCTAAGAATAGTGGGCCTATTCGGGAATTGTTACTATACCGCCGTTTCGCACGGAATAACGGAGCTATTCGTAGAATAAAGTAATGGCGTCAGTTAGTCCAATCATCTGATTTCTGTCATTTCATAATTATTTTTTCTGTGTGTTAATTTCAAGTCAACGCAACGCACTAAATTATATGCAACGTTTAAACAATTTGATTGACGATAGTGATAGTGACGAGGAAATTATTAGACGTCCAAGATGGTTAAAAGAAAGAAAAGACTTATTTGAATATTATGATGACCATGATTTTTCGATGAGGTTTCGTTTGAGCAAAGAAGCCACTTTGTTTCTGCTATCGAAAATTGAACGTAACTTGGAATATATTTCCGACCGGTAAGTGTACATTCTTTATACCTGCGTAGTTTTTTTTGCACCCTTTTAAGTGCACTCTGACCGTAGATAGTGCCGATGTTACTGTATTTACCTGCCTACGTAGATAGGCTATTACCTGTCTGTCGAGTATATGACTAGGTAAAAGTTAAAATAAAGATAAGATAGATTATTTAACATTATTATTCTTATAATAACATGTAGCTACCTAAGTACATTTTCTAGTAGCTATGCCAAATTAATTAATTTAATGATAATTTTGTTCTATTTCAGCAACTTCTCCATTTTCACCTATAAATCAGTTGCTAGGAACTTACGATTTTAAGCAACCAATTCGACTCAAATGACCATTGGCGACACCTGTGGTTGGAGCACTCCTACTACAAATAAAATAATACACAGAGTCAGTGTCAATTATTGCTGCACTACATCGTGAATACATAAAGTTCCCCAGTACTCAACTAGAAATAAGGACAGAACAAGACAATTTTTATCACATTGCTCGATTTCCAAGGGTAATTGGTGCTATGGACTGCACGCACATTAAGTTATCTTTTGTCCCTCTCCGATCTCAAGTAGGAGGTGAACAAGCAGAATTATACCGAAACAGAAAGGGTTATTTTTCTATAAATGTGCAGACCATATGCAACTCCAACCTAGAAATCACTGACATCGTGGCAAGATGGCCAGGGTCATGTCATGACAGCACAATATTCAACAATAGCATAATTAAGGTAAAGTTTGAAGATGGATGTTACGGCGATGCACTATTAGTAGTTGATGGTGGATATGCCTCAACGTGTTACATGATGCCTCCATTAGAAAGCCCGAGAACACAGGCAGACCAACTCTATAATGAGTCACAAATAAGAACCAGAAATCCCATTGAAAGGAGTTACGGTGTATGGAAAAGACGATTTCCTGTGTTGGTATTTGGGATACGTGTCAAATTAGAAAAAAGCATTGATAATTATAGTGGCCACAGCAGTTTTACACAATATTTTACGCCGTAGAGAAGAAACATTACCTCCAGATGACCCAGAACTGCATTTACCGGCTCCATGGGAGCAAATTTTAAGTGATGGTCAAATACCTCAAAGTCAAAGCACTGAAAGTGAGCGAATACCTGGCCGACTTCATAGAGCTCGTGATGCTCTTATTGCCAATTATTACCAAAGTTTGTTGAATAAATAAGTTTTGTTGGTACATATTATAGTCTTTTATGATAGTTATTGTAGATCAAAGATTCTTTAAACGACACATCACTCACATCATATTTCTACTCTACACTGCTACATAATCACACGTCTATCATAAATGCGAAAGTAACTGCCTGTCTTTCTAAGGTAGAACTGCACTTATGAACCTGCTTGAACTTCAAGAAAAAGAAGGTAACTTTGTCACAAGTGATATTCACTTACTTTTACTTACAGAATCTACTTTTGCTTACAGAAATAAAAATTGTAAATTAATTAATATATTTATTTTGAGAAGTTATTTTGTAGTTTTTCTGCAAGCTAATAATCTTCTTCGCTTGATCAGTAACAAATTTGTTTTTATTTTCTCTTGTCTTAATATTTGTTTTTTAATTTGAATATCAAGGTCATGTAAAATCTTTGTTCTCTCCATTTCCTCCATCGCAAGTTTTTTTTGTAGCTCTATGGCTTCTATCTTCTTTTTATGTAACCGTTCTAAAGAAGACATATTTGTATGGATTGGCCTCCTCCTAGAAATCCAGGTCCCGCGATTTGGTTTCTGCTTCTCAATCATGTTCTCTATATGGTCAGTCACAGGAGTATTTTTTTCCACTGCACCATCAATTTTGAGTGCCTGTGACACCGGAGTCCTCAACAATTGCGGTGGGTAATTTCCCCAATCCTAATACAAAAATGTTTCAATTAATAAATAGTTTAAATAATATTGATGTTCATAATGATTTTTAACAAATATTTTAAAAGTAGACTACATTTTATTAAGACAGTTTATGTAGATATCAATAATTATTACCTTTGTCACAAAATCTTTATTCTTATTTTGTACTGTTGTTTCACTTGTCTGGTCGTCTACAATCACCAGAGTTGGAGGCAGTAAGAGATATATGCAAAAAAAATATATGATTAATAACTTAACCTGGTAGCAGTAAATAGCACATTATTGTTTATAATTTTATAAATATCGTCGGCTTATTGCAAGAACTCATTAACTGCAAAAAATCACTAAATGCGTTTTTATCTATAATGGGCTCATTTTTGCATATTCTACAAAATGCAAAAACACGCTAATTTCTAGCTGGCCAATTTTAGCCGTTACGTCTTTGGTAGAAAATTGATAATTGCAACTTTGGAAGTCAGGCATTTACAAAGATTCACTAAGCAGCACTAGTTATTTTTATTAAATGGATAATTATTTGAAAACAGCATACATTACATTACAGAACTCATTTTCAGCATCTAATTAATTTTATCAAAACAATGTAGTATAATATAACTTAAAATTGTATTTCGATAAAATTCATTATTTACATTTAGTTAGTTTCTGTAATGAATCATTTCATCAGAAATGCACAATAAGTAATCTTAATGATTTTTATCGATATTAATATAACATAAATCATAATATTAAGATTTCCATAAAATCATTTATTCTTTTTCATTATTTTTTCCATTTTGTTGATGGCATGATTTTAATAAGTTAACATCGATTAAAAGAACATAGTAACTTCTTGCAGGCTACGTGGTGCCTCGGTTGTAGTTTAGTGAGTTATAATTTAGGGTTTGGTGAAATGCGACAAAACAGCTTGTCTAGGGAACACGGGGCATAAGACGAACCCGACGAACGCGGGTGAGGGTGGGTTTGCGCAGGACGAAAGAGTACTGCTTCGCTCGCTCAGTTTGCGGCGAGATACGTTGATTACCACACCTGTTATAGAAGTTAATGATTTCTGACAAAATGCAACGAAATAAATGTTTCAAACAAGGACGAGGAAGCAAGATGTTGGAGCAATTGAAGTTCCGAACAACCTATTACTGGTGGTAGGACCTCTTGTGAGTCCGCACGGGTAGGTACCACCGCCCCGCCTATTTCTGCCGTGAAGCAGTAATGCGTTTCGGTTTGAAGGGTGGGGCAGCCGTTGTGACTATACTGAGACCTTAGAACTTGTATCTCAAGGTGTGTGGCGCATTTATGTTGTAGATGTCTATGGGCTCCAGTAACCACTTAACACCAGGTGGGCTGCAAGGCCATCCACACATCTAAGCAATGATTAAAAAACCTAGCAAGCAAACACCTGACCTACAATAGCATCATTCTTTCCACGAGTGTAGAAGACGTTAAATGATACACTGGAGAACGGGCAACATCGTTATCTGAGAATCATACCAGTGGACTACGATTGCCAACTTGTATTTACTGATAGGATGGTTGGTATGGCGTATGGAAAGCCCGTACAAGTTGGTACCACCATCGAAGCGAAACAGCATACGGAACAATTTAGATTTAGATTTCGGGTCTCAATATGGGTGGTGGCATTCACGTTGAGATCTCTATGAGCTGCAGTCATCACTGTAACACCAGACAGGCTTTTTTATATTTTTTTAGGATTGAAGGATTACTGGTGGCCCGGAGGCTTTTCCAGATTCACCAGGACATGTGGGCTATCAAAGGCCCAGCCAAGAGGGGTGGGATTTGCTAACAACTGTCCGTGCGCCTCCGAAAAAGACCTAACAACTCAAGAACAGCTGCTTCGCGAATGAATCTACTACCGGATCGGAATCGCGACCCGCTGAGAAGATCCGGCGAGAAACTCAGCGAGCTGATGCAAAAACGTAATCAGTTTCTGTTATGCTTAATGCTATACTTAGTTCAAGTTACCCACCTTGAGGTGATTGAACATAAGTATTTAGAATTGGGCCATACACAAATAATAATATGGAGGTCGATAATATGCATAGTTCTATCGAGAATCAAATGCGTCTTATGCCAATTTTTTCTATGATAGACCTCTGTAATGTTTTAAGATTGACTAGATCGAACAGAAAGCTAAACAAGAAAAAAACAGCAAAGAAGCCGTATGAACCTATGAGCCGCTCTGATATCTTGAACCTAAAAGAGTTGAGAAACAAATTAATGTATAATAAATCAAACCGGCCTAACATTGTTCAATATAGGTATGACTACGTTTCCAATTTTAAGGACCTAGCCTGCAGAGCTACAGCATTGGTATAATAATATACCTGATAAAGAAGGTCCAAATTATCTTAATGAAGAAGAAACCTCTGATACAGTTTTTTTAACCTAACTCTTTTTTTATTTGTTTTATGTTTTTGTATGGTGTTTAAGCTCAGTTCCTAATTTTCATAAAAAAATACATGGTTGAATGAATACATGAGTGATTGACTAACAGGGAGAAGAAAATAATTTTTAGTTTATTATTGAAGTCGTCCTGGCCTAAAAGATAAGACGTCCGATGCATTCGTATCTAGCGATGCATCGGTGTTCGAATCCAGCAGGCGGGTACCAATTTTTCTGATGAAATACGTACTTAACAAAATATGTTTACGATCTACTTCCACGGTGAAGGAATAATATCGTGTAATAAAAATCAAACTCGCATAATTATAATTTGCGTAATTACTGGTGGTAACATCTCTAGTGAGTCCGTACGGGTGGGTACCACAACCCCGCCTATTTCGGCCGAGAAGCAGTAATACGTTTCGGCTTCAAGGGTGGGGCAGCCGTTGTGACCATACTGATACCTTAGAACTTATATCTCAAGGTGGGTGGCGCATTTACGTTGTAGATGTCTATGGGCTCCAGTGACCACTTAACACCAGGTGGGCTGTGAACTCGTACACCCATCTGAGCAATAAAATAAAAATAATATTATGTAAAACTTTTGAGACTGCGAAGTTGTCGTGAGTACTTGGCAATATTAGCTATTGCAAGTTCTTACGTCAACTGTTATGAAAAAAATGTTTTTGATTATTATGTTATTATTCGTTTTTGTTTATTTCAATAAGGTTTGATAAGTATTTTGTTGTTTTATTTTAATTTAAGAAATAATTAATTCACATATCAAACTGACTTACAGTAGCAAGAAGTCATTAACTTTTAGTTTTAGTTTATAAATAATATATAATGTTATATAACTACCGACTCTCACTTGTTTTAATTAATATACATATTAAGCAATCCAAAACATTCAATTTTTCTCACAGTAATTATGTATGAAGGATAATATGGGCTAATCAACATAACCACTAACTAATTCCAACTAAAATGCCGTTTTCCCAAAATATTGAATATGTCACATAATGACTTCTTGCAATAAGCCGACGATATGTATATAGGCTTAAAATAAAAGTAAAAGATTCTGTTTTTTCTTTGATACCTTGATGCTGGCACAATCATTGTCAACATGATGATGGATATAAAAGAAGAAGCCTGGGATTACTTGTAATTCATTTGTGTAATATACCTGTACATAGGCTGCACTAAAAGTATCGGGAATGGAATATTTCCACTGTTCCTGTCATATTAAAATCTTTTTAATTGAAAACTCCTTGGTTTTAAAAATCGAATACCATTTATTTATTTAAAAAAATATTCTCGGTCTTGTCACGAGGTTTTGTCAAACTTGTTTAGTCGTTGAGAAAATGGAATTGACTCTAGAAAATTCAAGAGCGATGATTTATTATGACTTTCGAAGTGGTTTAACACAAAAACAGTGTGTTGACCGGATGATTTCTGCATTCGGAAGCCCCATCCAAAACCACAATTTATCGCTGGTTTGCTGAGTTTCAACGTGGACGTGTCAAGCTCAGTGATGATCCCCGTCAAGGTCGTCCAAAAACTGCAGTCACCCAAGAAAACGTTGATGCTGTGCGTAAGCTGATTGAGGAAAATCGACATGTGACATACCGCGAAATTCAGGCAACTTTAGACATTGGCATGAGTCAAATACAAATAATCTTGCATGAACAATTAGGTGTAAAAAAGTTGTTTTCCCGATGGATACCGCATTCGCTCTGTGAAGAGCAAAAAGCGGCTCGCGTTACTTGGTGCGTCAGAACTTTCGAAAGATTCCACGCAGGATCCTCAAATGCTGTATACAACATTGTATCAGGTGACGAATCCTGGATATACGCGTACGAACCCGAAACAAAAAACCAGTCACGAGTTTGCGTGTTCGAAAATGAGTTAAAGCCAACAAAAATTGTTCGTTCACGGAGTGTTGCAAAAAAAAATTGTGGCCACGTTTGTCTCCAAAACCGGCCATGTTACGACTATTCCTCTTGAGATACAAAGAACGGTTAATGCAGAATGGTATGCTAGCATTTATTTGCCACAGGTCGTTTCTGAACTCCGTAAAGAGAACTGCAACCGCCGCATCATCCTCGATTACGACAATGCGAGTTCTCACACCGCGCACAGAACAAAAGAGTTTTTAGAACAAGAAAACATAGAATTATTAGACCATCCGCCGTACAGACCCGACCTTTTTTTTTTTAACGCTGGGGAATCCATTTACGGATACCCGGTCGAGGGGGGTAACGGACCGGGTTATGTCGGACTCCGGCGCCTCCTGAGAGGAAGAAGGGGAGAAGAGAAGGGCCGAGGTCCTTCACCTCCCCTTCTCTTCTCCCCTTCTTCAGTACAGCCCCGACCTAAGCCCTAATGATTTCTATACTTTCCCTAAAATAAAGAATAAATTGCGTGGACAGAGATTTTCATCACCTGAAGAAGCTGTGGACGCCTACAAAACGGCCATTTTGGAGACCCCAACTTCCGAATGGAATGGTTGCTTAAATGATTGGTTCCATCCTATGGAAAAATGTCAAATTTCGCGGAGAATACTTCGAAAAGTGATAAATACATTTTTAAATAGTAATGTTGTGTCACTTCGTTAATTCCCGAAATTTTCAGTGCCGCCCTCGTATACTATGATGACAACTGTATACTATGATGACCTACTGCAAAAAAGGTTATGCTAACCTTTATATTGTGCTGGGGGTGGTTCTGGGAGATCCTCAGTCTCTAGAGAAGGTATTGCAGTTTGATCTTGCACTGCAGGAATACTATAATCACTATCATAAGGGTTAAATAACCCAACAGCACTGGTGGATATTAGGCATAAGATCCGCTGAAGAAAGGGATCTTCCTTTTTAGGAGGTATAGGGGATCCACCTCCTGAAATGATAAAAAAAATTACACATTTAACCTATAAGTTGCCTACTATTTTACACATATTTTTGGATAATAGGTACCTATAATATTATACTAACCTGTTTGAATCATATGTCTCCTATTATTTGCTGCATCTTTTCTAGCTACCTTTTTCATACTCTCCCACTGGGCTTTTAGGTTTCCTGCTGTGCGAAAGCAGTGGCTTGTTCTACTATTGTATTGGTCTGCAATAATTTGCCACTGAGCTAATTTTGATTTTACAGTAACTCTATCAGTCTTTTTATTTTCTATAAAATTAAAATTAAATTCAACTAGGCTCAACAGAAGTTCCTTTTCAGACGATAGCCAATTAGGACTGCGTTTACGCTTATCCTCACTCATTTTCAATTGCTAACGAAAAAAGATAAAACCACACGACAAAACTTGACAATTCCCTCAAACAAACAACAATTATAAACACTGAAGTAGGAAACATATGGAAATGAAACGTCAACAAAAAATTCGTGCCACTGTGACGTCATCTGGCCACAAAACATGGCGGTTTTAGTGCTGCCCAGAAAATTTTAATGTTAGTAGGTTTTATCGATAAACGTTCTTGGCTCATTTTATTTTAAATATTGTTGAGGAGGTATGAATGTATTTGTAGAATTTATACTTTAATAGGAAGTAAGTATATTGTTATGTGCAAAGATGATGTGATTTAGATATTATGTGAAATCTAAGACGAGTTCGTGTTTCAAATTTTCCAAGTAAACGATATGACGATTTTTAAAATTTGCTACACTGATTTTATAAAGTTGTCGTTTGCCGCAAAACATAAAGATATGGCATAGTACAGTGCCATCAGCCCATTTCTAGCATGCTGAATGTTATCGTATTTTGAGTACGTGTTTTTCTTAGACTATTACAATCTATTTTAATTGTTTTGCTGACTCTTAAGTCCATAACACACTACCGCAGCGCACCTCAAGGAAGGCGCACCGCACTACCGCACCACATGCAAATTTTAAACTTATCAAGGGACCGCCTGATAAAAAAAAAACACCTACAGAACATTTATTCGTTAATGAAATTACAAACGTCATTCCTTGTGACTTCTTCTCTAAAATCACTTAATTAATAAATATTTAACGAATTTACAATAGTGTTTTACTCATTGCGGAATAAAACTATTTTATTTAAATAGTTCCGAAGAGATTTTGTCGGTAGCCTTTTTCCCGAAATATCTAAACAGAATGTCTAAATATGTTTTGATGACATATTTTAAAGAGGTATTTATGATTAGTGTCATGATGAATAGATTCCGACCGATAAATGGTGTCCGATATTTCGGATTCAAATATATTAAGTGTATAATCTATGTTTCGGATGAGGGCTCCATAATGAATTTAAATATATATAGATAATAGTTTTGGGGCATCGACTTTCTTGAGATCCTATAAAATATGTTTTAATTATTATTTTTGTATGTTTTAAGCATGATAAAATTAGAAATTTTATATAAGCAATCATATTAAATCGATATCAAAGTCAATAAATAATGTACAACCCAAAACAGACGGCCGAACTGACGTGACAATGACATTTGGCGCGCTAAACATGGCGGATTTTCGGCCTCATTAGACGGAGACGGAGACATTTACGTATATTCATGTTTCATTTTATGTACGCACTGAAATACTGTTATATTGTTTTCCTGCGAGTTAAAGTGCTGAGTAAGAACGAGATAGATATATGTTTATGTGTGTGCCTTCAAAATGGGTGCTATTTATATAAGCAATTGTACGTATAGAACAATGTGTCGTGTCCCTACTATATAGGTCTATGATTATAAATAACACGTTTGACAGCTAGATATCTTACACTACAGTTACTTTTTCACACTAAAATACGGTAAAATCGAGTTGACTCCTTGTATGCTCTTACACTATGCCGTTGTATAACAACATTTATTTGCTGGATTTTATTTTCGTTCACCATTCACTCTGCTATTCGCGTATTGCTATTCCTAGCGCAAGTATACTATCGTTTACGTGGAAAAACGACTATGGATTTACTCGAGATTAAAATCATGGAATAGGTTATTCCTCGTACTCGAGTATAAATTTAAGTTTGGTCGAATCCACTCTAAGTCTGGTAAATTTCATACTTCACCGTCAGCGCAATTTTCGTAAAAAGGGGTACAAAATTTTTGCTTCACGTATTACTTAAAATATAGTTTCTTAATAATAATACATAAGTGTTTTAAAATATAAAACTAATTATCTTAATTGTTTTAGTTATACCACTTTAATTCTAAGGTTCTGCTATTTCGTAAACAAACTTTGCCGTAATGGCGTAACATTTAAAATACACGAAAACTGCCCAGCATAAATTTGATTTTTTAGTAACTTTAATATAAGTATTAGAATTAGAGATTTATTATAAAATTTAATTTAATTGTAATGACATATTTAGACATACTTAACATAATTAACCTTGAAATAGGTAATTATTTCAGCTTTTTTTTAATGAAAGAAATTATGTTTTATAAAGAGAAATAGGTTTAATCATTTACCCGTTAAACGTTTATAAAATGATTGTATTTACGGTAATAGTGTTGATGATCTTCATTAGGTGGTCCAAATATACTAAAATTATTACGAGCATCCAACCTTAATTAAAGAAGCAAAATTATAAAATTTTACATTGTTCAAATTTCTATATCTATATCTATACTTAATATTATAAAGAGGAAAGTTTTGTTTGTTTGTTTGTTTCGAATAGGCTCCGAAACTACTGGACCGATTTGAAAAATTCTTTTTCCATTAGAAGCCGACATTGTCCCTGATGAACATAGGCTACTTTTTTTTTATTTTTTTATTTTTTTTGGTTTCATGTGTGTTCGAACTCACAGCTCACCTGGTCAATAATAAAATTTAATGTTTCCGAAGCGAAGCGAGGGCGGGTCGCTAGTTATTTATAAATATATATCTGTATGTATGTTATTTGGGTATGTATGTATGTATGTGTAAATATGTATAAGCATGTCTATATGTGTATGTACATAATATATATAGGTATGTACATGTGTGTGTATATATTTCAGTAGATAGGTACACCGTGTGCAATTCATTTCGAAATTATTCTTGCCCATCTCTAATCTAATTCTCTAATGGTTGTCTGGAAGAGATCGCTGTTAGCAATAAGACCAAGATTTGTACTCTTTTTTTTGTTGTTAATATTGTTTCGCAATATTTATTCATTTTGTGTACAATAAAGAATACTCTATCCCACTCCTTCTCTCATCAAACAACTCTTTAAAAAAAAGCAATGATTAATATTTACAACTAGCTAGACGTCGATAAAATTTTCTAACCGAAAAAATATATGTGTAGGTATAAACCATTAGAATAGATAAAAGCTTAAAAAACAATATTATTATTAAAAACGAAAGAAAAAATCTTGATATTGTATTGGTTTCACGGCAAAATTTTTAGTGACTACGTAATTTGCTTGAAAGTGAAGAAATACTCACAAAATCAATTAATTTGTAACTCGCACTCGCACATACAATAATTGAGAGGCTAACTTCAGTAAAGCTATTCGATACATGAGACAGCAACATAAACAAACCTTCTCTATCCCACAAAATGGGATTCATAAGTTTACCACTAGGTGGCACTGATACAACCTCACACAAATTAAACATAACATTAACATCGACTGAGTAATTAAAAAAACTCGAACTAAGCACAGGTACATTACCCATTACCCGACTAACTATAAATATCGTTAGAAAGCTTGGCATTTCAATTAAACGCCTTAAAGAAAACCTTGCGTGCTACCAATATAAGAAGAGAAACAATTATCGCTTCTCAAGATGAATAAACGTCCTACAAATCGAATAACTCGCACTCAGACCTCCGCACGTTTCACCGTGAAGAGCGTACACTCGATGCGAGTCATTCGATTCGATTTTTGAAACTCGCACTAAGCCTACAGAATACGTCTGCTCCATCGGCGATCGGTTCTGCGACACGTATGTCCGGCCCATTGCCACTTCAGCTTGCTAATCTTTAGGGCTATGTCGGCTACTTTGGTTCTTTGACAAATTTCATCATTTCTGACTCGATCCATCAAAGAAACTCCGAGCATAGCCTTTCCATAGCACCTTTCCATAGCACGCTGAGCGACTTTGAGCTTACGGACCAAACCTACGGCAATGTCCACGTTTCAGCGCCATATGTCATGACCGGCAGCACGCAAGTGTTGAAAACTTTTGTCTTTAAGCATTGCGGGATTGCTGAGTTCAAGACGTGACGGAGTTTTCCATACGCAGCCCAGCCCAACCGTATGCGCCTATCAGCTTCCTTCTCAAAGTTGGCCCTGCCCAGCTGAATAATTTGGCCTAGATAGGTGTATTCAGACACAACTTCGAGTACCGCAGATTCGACTATTACCGGTCCAGGAATGATATGGTCGTTGAACATGACCTTAATTTTGTCCAGATTCATTCCCAGACCAACACGTCGTGACGCGGCATTGAGCTCACCTAGCATACAGCTGAGATCCTCTAGCGACTCTGCCATTATAACGATATCGTACGCAAATCGGAGGTGTGAAAGATACTCGCCATTGACATTGATGCCCAGCTTACTCCAGTCCAGAGTCTTGAAGACATCCTCGAGAGCAGCAGTGAACAGCTTCGGCGATATAACGTCACCCTGTCGCACCCCTCTGTGAAGCTCAATCGGGTTTGTCTGCTGGTTTTGGATCTGAACTGTCATTTTGGCGGCTTTATATAAACTCTTCAACACCTCAACGTACCGATAATCGACTAGGCATCGCTGTAAGGATAACAGCCCAAGTTCCGACGGAGTCGAAGGCTTTTTCGTAGTACACAAACGAGAGACACAGGACGATTGTATTCTTGTCTTCTGAATAACCTGTCTCAGCGTGTGGATGTGGTCTACCGTACTGTAGCCTTTGCGAAACCCAGCCTGCTCCGGAGGTTGGAACTCGTCAAGTCTAGAGGCCAAGCGATTTGTAAGGACTCTCGAGAACAGCTTATAAATATGGCTAAGAAGTGAAATAGGCCTGTAGTTCTTGAGCAGAGCACGGTCTCCCTTCTTAAAGAAAATAATGACAATACCCTTGCTCCATTCTTCCGGTGTAGTAGTTTTTTGGATGACGGTGTTGAACGTTGTGCATAATTGGTTGAGAACTGGTGTACCACTTGCTTTCAACAATTCTGTACTGATTCCGTCATCCCCTGTAGCTCTGTTATATTTTCTAAGCTGTTCCAAAGCAGCCCTTATCTCCTCTATACTGACGTCGGGCAAGTCTTCCGTATAGTGGCGGACTAAAACGGCTCGGTGATCATTCTCTGGGCGGGCAAAGGGTTTGGGAGCATGTGAGGCATAGATACTACGGTAGTAGCTCTCCACTTCAGTGAGGACTTCTGATCTTGAGTCAACAATTCTTCCATCGGCAGTTTTGAGCTTCGGCCTAGTTGTTGCTGCCGTATAAACACTTTGGTGCCTTTGTTTTGTTCTATTGCCTCTTTTATCTTTGTTGTGTTGAATAGGCGAAGGTCACGCCTAATCAGCTTTCTGATTTTAGTGTTTATAGTTTTTCCATCTGACGGAGCAGCATCTGCAGTTTCCCTTCGCTGTTTCATCAATAGCAGGGTCTCGTTGGAGAGTTTAGTGTCTTGGCCTTTTCTGCTACGCTGAAAGTATTTATTGCCCACTAATGCCCACTTCTCTTAAAATTTTCACCATTTCGTTAGTACGCTATCTCCACATGGCAGTCAGTTTCCAACATGTCAAACCTGTTTTTGACTTCCAATTGGAAGTTTTCTGGGGGCTCCGAGATTTGTTGCCTAGTTGGTCGCAAGCCAGACTTTACCATACGCGATCTCTCCAGCTTAATGTCGATATTTAGGGGGCCGCGTACCAGCCGGTGATCACTACCAGTCTTAACCCTTTAAACCTTAAAACTCGAGAACGGCTGGACCGATTTGGCTAATTTTGGTCTTGAATTATTTGTGGAAGTCCAGAGAAGGTTTAAAAGGTAAATAAATATAAAAATGCTCGGAATTAAATGAAAATAACAATTTTGTTTTCCCTTTGATGTGTCCCCCGTCGGACGGATTCCTTTTACGTCTTTTATTTATCGATTGAGCCACTACGCAGTCTGCCGGGTCAGCTAGTAATACAATAAAATAATTTTTTCTTACACTATTTTTAATTCAACTTTATTTTCAACTTTTTAGTTGAATTACAATTTTTTTTTATTTTTTTTAAATATTGATTTGTCATCGGTCCTTAATAAGTATGCCAAATTTCGAGTTAATCCGACGTTTTGAAGGGAGTCATAATCATGTTCATAAATTCCGTTACATACATACACGTCTGAAGCTAATAAAAGCGTATTAAAAAGTATTTATTTCTCAGTGGTGTAGTTTAACGAACGTGTTTTTTTTTTTAAATGTAATATATCGTATGTACGGAGTGTTTGTTTGTTTGTTGCAGCGGGCAAGGGCAGCTCGTCGGGCGGCAGTAACGCCGCCATGGCCGCCGAGATGCAGCGCGTGGCCGAGGCGCAGCGCCAGTACCTGCTCGACCTGATCCCGGGACAGCACGCGCGCAACCCCTGGACCAAGAACTGAACGGTAACGGAGCAGCTGATGCACGAGAACACGACCTCCCTCTCACATGTCCAATGAATCGATAGGTGCTCCTGACCCTATTCTGCCTAAACCTTTCTCCACCCATGCAAAAAAAAAACTACCTGCAGCAAACGGCCCACCTGATGGTGAGTGGTCACCGTCGCCCATGGACATCAGCAATGCCAGGGGCAGAGCCAAGCCGCTGCCTACCGCTGAAAGTATTAATGCTGTACAGTTTTGCAAATTAACTAAGAGTTGCTCGGTAGACCGACGCTCTCAACGAGGCCTTGTATGCGCTGCTGAGTGTAGCGTACACAACTTGAGATTTATATAGGGAGAAATCATCGATAGTCAAAGGATATCCGTTTGTTATATACTTCGCTAACAAGATTTTTTTTATTTTTTTATTGCCTCTGTAGGCAGACGAGCATACGGCCCACCTGAAGGTGAGTGGTTACCGTCGCCCATGGACTTCAGCAATGCCAGGGGCAGAGCCAAGCCGCTGCCTACCTATGTATGTTGATATGGCGAGTACCGCTGTATATGAGTGTTGAATGTGTACTGACGCTTTATACTACGGTTTGAGTAAAGCGATGTAAAAGTGCTGATGTGAATGCGCGCGTGCCCTGTACTATACATGACTATATAGTACAAATGTAGAGACATGTTTTTCTTTAATTTTTCTTTATTGCCTAGATCGGTGGACGAGCTCACAGCCCACCTGGTGTTAAGTGGTTACTGGAGCCCATAGACATCTACAACGTAAATGCGCCACCCACCTTGAGATATAAGTTCTAAGGTATCAGTTGTAACAGTACAACGGCTGCCCCACTCTTCAACCGAAACGCATTACTGCTTCACGGCAGAAATAGGCACTCACAACGGACTCGCAACACGTCCTAACACCAGTAACATTCTGACCCCATTCTGCCTATTCAATAAACTTCTCTCCACCCATGTAAACATTTTTTCCTACCTAATCAGCATTACCCTAGAGTGTAGGTGAGCTCACGGAGCTCAAACCGGAAGTATCGCTAACACTGACCCTAACAAGAGCAGTACTTCGCAGAATCTACCACCGGATCGGAAATGCGACACACTGAGAAGATCCGGCGAGAAACTCAGTGGGTTGTGTCTGAGGGTTAATTTACGAGGTTATTTGCGAGGACGGTGACCGATTTTTTTTAGTAAAAACCACTATAGACCGGTTATTGGCGTCGAATTATAAGCCCACACGAGTAGGTGCCACCAACCTTCCTCTTTCTGTCATGTAGCAGTTTGGAAGTTGATTACTGGTGGTAGGACGTCTTCTGGGTCCGCGCGGGTAGGTACCACCACCCCGCCTATTTATGCCGTGAAGCAGTAATGCGTTTCGGTTTGAAGAGCTGGGCAGCCGTTGTTCTGTTATAAATAAAACCTTAAAACTTTTGTCTAGAAGTTGGCGGCATTTACGTTGTAGATCCGGTAACCGTTTAACACCAGGTGGACCGTGAGCTGATCCACCCGTCTAACCAATAAAGAAAAATCAACAAATTTTATATTTCAAATTATTGAAACTCATGTCTCAAGATCATCGGCAAATTCACTTAACGATTTCTCTGGAATGCGCTAGCCACTTAATACTAGATGAGCCGTGAATAAATCGATGCCTCCAATGAACACTACTCTTAACTCAAAATTTTGAAATTTTCATTTCTCACGCAAATCGCTTCATTATGTTAAAAGTATTATAATTAATCATTATTGATGGGGTTCGGAGCAAAAGTAAATCAGCTAGTTACAAAAAAAAAACCATAAATATATCTGCAATAATAAAGATTTTATCAACTTTTTCCGTTTAAACGCTCCTCCTGTAAAGCTACGAATTTGGAGTTAGCGTAGTATTCATTGGAGGCATCGAATAATAGTAGTTACAATCATGTCTCTCATTCTAAACTTTGTTCTTTTCAGTTCATCGGAGTCAAAAAGCGGATGCATTTTAACAATATAAAATATATATCTTAATTTTAAGATAACTCTTAGGTTAAGACGAAGAATTTTCGAATGTTTTTCTAATCAATGTTTTGCACAAAATAAGAATAAAAACAATTAAATACGTAAGTAATGCTTAGATAAGTTATCGGTTGACAGTGCTGTATTAAAAAAAAATGAACTAAGACGCGTCAGCCCTAATTGAGAGCTTTCATCTTTACTCATGAAAATCATTTGGGTTTGGAAAATAAATACGCTGTACGTATTTATTAATAAAGAGGAGTGTTGAAAAAAAAAATCGATATTATATCGATGTTTATGTTCTGTTCGAAAAAAAATCGATGTTTTAAACATTATCGATATGTAATCCATGAGTGTTTGTGAATTTGGACAGATTCGTTTACAATGTAACCGTTGATTCTATAATTGCACCTCTAGAATGAAAGTGGCTTAACTAAAATTTTTAAGAAAATGAGTTTTATACTTTGAATGGCCGTTAAACATGTCTATGAGTTTATTAAAATCAAACAGCCTCTTTTAGTTTAGAAAAGAACGCTAAGACGCATTAAATGAAGCGCTTACCAAAGTATTATAATTGAAAAACTAAAATAAAAAAAAATAAAACTTTAATTATTTTTGGTGTTTACCAAAAAAATATTTTTTTTGGATAAGCCACATCAATTGTAAAGGTGCGTAATGTTTTTCTTTTTAAACATTTCAAAAAATATTTTACATTCAAGCTCTTCAACAAGGATACGGATCATGCAGCGAAACACTTTACACTTGTAGGGCAGGGCTACCCTTGCATATTAGTCATGACTTCGGACCTCAAGGCGGGTGACGGTATTCACGTTGTGATGTCCATGGACCGGTGACCATTTAATATCCGGTAGAAAGTGAGCTCGCAGCTAATTCGTAGACAAAAAATTATTAAAATTAATATTCGATTTTTTTTTATAAAACCATCAAAATAACATTTATTTTAATTTTGTCTGTTTGTTCCGGCTAATCTCTGGAACGGCTGGACCGATTTTTACGGGACTTTCACTGATAGGTAGCTGATGATATAAGGAGTAACTTAGGCTACTGCTTTTTAGACTAGCTTCGTACCGCGGTGTCACACGCGGTTCGATAATAACCGCGGTTAACATCGCGGGATTCAGCTAATTGAACATAAAGCCGATGTCACTTTCCGATGGACACTTAGCATCGGGTGTACTGTGAATTATCGCACGTGTGCTCTATAGTAGAAATGTTTAATTTTAGCGAAAACGGGGAAACTTGATTTCGGTAATTATAATACTAGATGATGAATTGCCCGGTTTTTTTTTTTTATAAATTGTGTTTTTTTAGAAATTATATTTAAATACGAATTACATATTGATAAAATGATGAAATATTCCAAGATCGTTTAGGCATTTTTAAGTGAACATCTTACCAACCTCTCAACCTTAAAACAAACACTCATTGGCTTCGGGTGGCTTAACAACGCCATCTGCTGAAGTAGCTTTAGTGTTATTGTGTCTTTAAAGCAGTTAGTTGCTCTCAATTAAGAAAAATAGTATTATTATTCGCCAATAGATGTCGGGAAGAGTCATAAAGTTGATTATCGATAAAGTTGATTATTGAAAACACGAATAATTTTCATTTCACACGAAAAACATTTCCTGAAAATAGATCGTAGCTAGATCCGACTTATCGCTCCCGAAATCCCCTGTATACTAAATTTTATGAAAATCGTTGGAGCCGTTTCCGAGATCCAGATTATATATATTTATATACAAGAATTGTTCGTTTAAAGATATAAGATTAGTGAGGTAACAGCTTATTATCGATCGCGCTGCGAGCTCACCGCGCCCGGTCCGACGTACCACTAACGTAAACAGCACTGTTCGTTTGTCCGTACGCGTGAAAGTCGAGAAATGATTTTTGTATGATTTTTATTTAGTATTAGGTAAATAAAAGAGATTTGTGAAAATTAAATGCGTTTTATTTTTATGTATACGTATAAAAAGGTGGTGCGGGCGGTCCGTCAGTCCTTGAGCATTATGGCCGATTTGACGAGTTCCTGAAAAGGTAATTAGTTTTATAGATTTTAGTTAAAAACAATTTGAGAAGCATCCATACTTTGACAAGAATGGTATATAGTATATATTTTAAATAGATATTTATTGCTAAGATAGGTGGACGAGCTCATGGCCCACCTGGTGTTAAATGGTTATCGGAGACCATAGACATCTACAGCGTAAATGCGCCACCCAGCTTGAGATATGAGTTCTAAGGTCTTAGTATAGTTACAACGGCTGTCCACCCTTCAAATCGAAACGCATTACTACTTCACGGCAGAAATAGGTAGGGTGGTGATACCTACCCGCGCGGACCCACAAGAGGTCCTACCACCAGTAATTACGCAAATTATAATTTTGCGGGTTTGATTTTTATTACACGATATTCCTTCACCGTGGAAGTCCATCGTGAAAGTTTCTTAAGTACGTATTTCATGAGATAAATCGGCACCCGCCTGGGATTCGAACACCGGTGCATCGCTCAACACGAATGTACCGGACGTCTTATCCTTTAGGCCACGACGACTTCAATTACGACTATTTACCTATATATTTATGTAGAACAAATATATACTATGTACCTGGTGATCGTCCAGGTATTGAAGGTCGGTATCGGCTCCTAATATCTGAACTGCGTCTACGATAACATCCGCAGCCTTCTTAACGTTCTTCGAGAATGTTGCCAGAACTTCGCTCACCGAGACCTGTGTTACGACGCAATAAAAAAAAAGTGTGTGTGTCCGCTCCGACGCACGACTGGAGTTTACTGGATATAAAAAATTAAACGAAACAATACGAGAAATAGTTCTATATTACGACAACACGATACACAACAGATTATTAACAAATTAACGAGACACAAAACAAACGACTAACAAATATATGAAAATACAATAATGAGAGAAACGTGCGATCAGTACGAGGCTTTGTGGCGGACTGCCGGCGCAGCAGCCCGGCGTCACCTGCGATAACGCGGCCGCGCGTTGGCTCCTGATTGGCGCGCGCACGCATCACGCAATCAGGAGCCAATCAGGCGCATAAAGCATTTCGTGTGACATGCTAGGCGCATAACGCATTTCGTGTGACATGCTAGTACGATTTTGGTCCCCATAATTTTCATACCCCGGGCCTATATATGTAAATCGATTCTAAAGGAGTAAACTCCAAAAACTTGCACTGTTAATGTATCTGTGTGCTTAGTGCGAGTTTTTTAACGTTCTCGATAGCGTAAAAGTTAAGCCAATTTTGTAGGTATGCAGTTGGAACAGCGCCCCTAGCGGCAAACGTAGGCAAACGATCCTATTCCATACGAATATGAGCTAACTTTTACGCTATCGAGAACGTTAAAAAACTCGCACTAAGCACACTGTTGTAAAGTTTACATACTTTTTTAGACGTGGAATTTCAAAACATCACTGGTTAATAGGTTGATTGTAGGTTGCGTGCGTCACACACAAGCATACCAGACATAGAAAAATTAGAAATTTCGAGAATTAGAATTTAGGGTTCCCGAAGAGTACTTATTGGGTTGCAAATTGTAAATTTCTAAGTTCACTGGTAATTAGGGGTACGAATAAATCTTGATAGTCAGTGTACTTATTAATTTTACGATGAATGTAAACGTCGATTCAGAGTTATATTTTTGTATATTTTTTAAAGCTATACTTACGGATTTTTCATTTTCCCTCCAACAATCGTAATCTGTGACTAGTGCCACGGCAGCGTAACTCAAGCCGGCTTCTTTAGCTAACACAACCTGTCAATGTCAAAATGAAAGTGAATACAACACAGAACCATGGCGGGTAAGGAGCACCATCTCAGTGTACTAAAAGTGTCCGCTAAAAGTGAGCAAATTAAGGTAGCGCGACAATAACAAGTGGAAGGTTTTGAAGTTATACTTCTTTAGGTGCGTTAGGAAAAATTCGGAATATAGCCGCAGGTGAACTTTCCGAACCGTACCGAGAATTACCGAATTTATACGATGTCAAGAAAAGGGATGTCCAATATGCGTGTTTGAGGATGTTGTTTAATCGACTTTTTTAAAATTTATTAAAATTTAAATAAAAAAATAAATAAAAAAAATTAATAAAAATAAATTATAACTTCTTACGCGCGAACGTAAGTACACGCAGCCTTTTTTTTTAAAAGGTTTTAATATAATTATCATATGTGAGGAGCTCACGAATATTCAAAGCGATTAGATTAGCTGTGACGTCATCAAGAGTGTGTCCTGTATTTTTTCATTAATGATAGCTAGGTATCGAAATGGTAATTCGAATTTTAAAAATGAATATTATTGAGTTTTGCTTGGTTTTTAAGAAGACAAGTACAATTATTGGTAGATTACCGAAGTTCTTAGTCGTTTGTGGCCACGAAAACTGTGAAATATTCGAAATACAGGAAATCATAAATAGAAAATAATCTACGCAAGTTTAAGCTTAAAAAGTTTAAATACGTCAATACTTACCTCAGGGACAGTTGTCATGTTTACAAGATGGCCACCCCATTGTCTATGGACCAAGCTTTCGGCGCGACTTGAGAATCTAAATTCAGAACAAAATGAAGAGCATAGTTAATATACAGTTAAATAAAAAGTCACTCATTTGTTTTGTTCATACTTAAAGGGTTTCTTTAAGTTTTAACTCGTAATAATTATGGCTTATTAACCGTATAACAATCTGTGAATGTGCATCGGTATGCGTAAATGAAAGAAAGTCTACTCCGACGAAGAGTTCGACGTGTGAATTAGCTCATAGACGCAACTCACTGAGTTTTACGCCGGATCTTTTCAGTGGGTCGCGATTCCACTTATTTAATTGATTCTGGGAAGTACCTACTGCTCTCGCCAGAGCTAGTGTTAGCAAATTCTCTCCGGTTGAGCCCGTGATCTCACCTACCGGTCCACGTGAAGTTGGAATAGCCTCTTAATCTACCAACGATACGTAAGAAAAAAGGCCACATCCAGCCAGGGCATGGCTTCTCGCGTACTTCCAAAAAATCCATCGAAATAATACTGAATTCCCATAATTTTACTAGGATTTTATTTTAATTCATCTCTCTTACCGATTACGGCCATTAGTTGCTCGATATTTTAGCCAATTGTTCCATTTTTCAATCGACTTTTTAAAAAAAACATTCGAATCACTTACAAATACTAAAGTTTTATAAATATTGATAGTTAAGTGTTTATTTTTCCAAAATATATCTACGTCATTGAGAGTTTTAAAGTGTTTGTTGAGTGTTTAAGTGTTCTTAGTGTTGAATACAGTTTTTAGTTGTACTTTGGTGAAATTTTATATATCCCGAACCCCAGCGCGTAACAGTATGTGTAAATGAATGATATATAATCACCTGGGTCCCTGTATGACAACCGCAGTGCCGGTTTCATGGCACGAGTACCCTCTGGACTTGGCCGCGCTGTACAGTGCGGCGCGCGCCCTCTCACAATACGCCGGCCGCATGGGCAAGTGGCACACGCCGCGCGGACCCCCCTCCGTGTTGTCGTAAAACGTGCACTTCCGACCCCAAGTCCTTGAAATAGTTTCACAATGGAAAATACCGAAACCGGTGTGCTTAGTGCGAGTTTCTTAACGTTCTCGATAGCGTAAAAGTTAACCCAATTTTGTATGCAGTTGTGCTTAGTGCGACAGCTTAACGCTCAGACACAGCCCACTGAGTTTTTCGACGGATCTTCTCAGTGGATCGCGTTTCCGATCCGGTGGTAGATTCTGCGAAGCAATGCTCTTGCTAGGGCCAGTGTTAGCAAGACTCCCGGTTAGGGCCACGTGAGCTTACCTACTTGTTAGATTACGTTGATATATCCTCTCAAGGCTAGTAAAAAAAAACTAGCTTTTAAGGTTCTCGATAGTGTAAACGTTAACTCAAATTTCTATGGAGTTGGAACGTTCGCCTAAGTTTGTCGCTAGGAGCGCTCTTCCAACTGCATACAAATTTGAGTTAACTTTTACGCTATCGAGAACGTTAAAAAACTCGCACTAAGCACTATTAATTTTTTTTAAACTCGTGTAGATTATCGCAAACGGTTTACTTGCTCAATTAAAAGCCATAAGGATTAGCGTCAGTGTTCAAATTTGAATAGAGGATCGCGGGTAGATGTGATCGGCTTGTCCACCGGTAAATTCTGGTTCGCGAACGTACTATGCTGAACAGGGCTCATGTCCATTCTCTAGTTTATCCCTTAGACGCCCTCTATGATACCCAGGAGTAGATATGGGGGATGCTATTCTAAGCCTACACAAACCACACACTGCCTTCTTTTGAACTTGCATGTAACAGGTCAAAGACAGATAAGCTAGGCAACGGCTTGGCTCTGCCCCTGGCATTGCTGAAGTCCATAGGCGACGGTAACCACTCACCATCAGGTGGGCGGTGTGCTCGTCTGCCTACAAGGGCAATAAAAAAAAAGGTATAAACAAACCTATCAATGAAATCGTCCAATATGACCAGATCCCCAGGCCTGTATTCTTCAACTAGAGACCCAGTGGCGGTCGTGGCGAGGATGTGAGTGCATCCGACTTGCTTCAGTGCCCAAATATTAGCTCGATAGTTAACATCGCTAAAATTAAAAGTATTTAGAGATATTATAGTATATAGATTAAAATTAAAACAAATTTTATGGTTTAATCTAGTTATTTTTAGTGTCATTATAATATTATATCATTTATTTATTATTTCGTCAGTGATGTCGGACGACTGGTACCACAAAATTAGTTTTAATCACGTATCTATACGAATTGTGGATATCGACGATAGTATTATATTGTACCTATATTCGATTTTTTTTATTGCTTAGATGGGTGGACGAGCTCACAGCCCACCTGGTGTTAAGTGGTTACTGGAGCCCATAGACTTCTACAGCGTAAATGCGCCACCCACCTTGAGATATAAGTTCTAAGGCTTCAAGTATAGTTACAACGGCTGCCCCACCCTTCAAACCGAAACGCATTACTGCTTCATGGCTGAAATAGGTAGGGTGGTGGTACCTACTCGCGCAGAATCATAAGAGGTCCTACCACCAGTATTACGTTTAGATTACGTTTAGGTGGGTTAAAATTTTTAGAGATGTACATAATATGCGTAATTCTACAAATTGTAATTTAATTATTAACGGTTGGTAATTGAAAAATATTGATTGCTCGTGCTATAATATATTATACTCCGACAATTGAAATAAGACGAGGCGAGAGTATGTATGCTCAGCGCCAATGAAATCGCGATATATTAACTAAAGTTTATAACCAACCTAGGTTGAAGTTGATGTTTTCTGCCGTGTCGTGCCAGCAGAACGCATTGGACCCGTTTGATTTGACCCTCTATCAGTACGTCCGAGGGTCTCCCAAACGGTGTGACCACCTCCTTTTCGATTTGATTCTCGAAAAGCGTCGGATCATCGAAGCCCGAACCTCCGATAATTCCGATCTGTTTGAGAAAACGAAAAAGAAAAACACTTAAGCTGCAAATCCTGCAATGCGCTTATAGGTATCAAAATATGGTGTTAACCCTTTGCACTCGAGAGGTGAGTATCGTTCACCGTATGATTTAATTAGAAACAACAAGAATAATGTTAAGGACAGATATAAAAAACGCTAACAAGATGCCAGTCATCAAATAAAAACAAACTATCCGGTCATCGTTCTCGTCGATCCGCCATCGGTCAAGGGTTCGGCAAGTAAATTAACAGACACAGCCCACTGAGTTTCCCGCCGGATCTTCTCAGTGAGCCGCGTTTCCGATCCGGTGGTAGATTCTGCGAAGCACTGCTCTTGCTAGGGTCAGTGTTAGCATCACTCCGGTTTGAGCCCCGTGAGCTCACCTACTAGTTAAGGTTACGCTGAAATAGTCTCTCAAGGCTATCAGCTTAAGTAGGAAAAAAAATTAGGATGCATGCAAAATCTAGAAGACACTTAAAAATAATAACGAAAACATAACGTAAATATAACGGAAACATTCCAAGACCTCTTCAACCAATTAGATACATTCGAATTCAAATGTGTTCAGATAATTACGACAAAATGTTCATATTAAATAAAACAACAAAATCTTTATAATAATTTATTTTTAAACAATACACAAACGAATATTCTATTTGATTTTTAATAAGTATATAATACTATTTTCCATCTAAGCCTTGTTGAAATTTAATCTCTTTCGTAGTTTCATGCGCCTTTTGCAAGCTCTGTGCAATTTCAAAGAATCGTTTCGATTCATCCTGGTTTTTCTCAACTCCGTCACCTTTTTTGTACATTAAACTGACATTGGCACAAGCAAACATATTACCTAACTCACAAGCTCTTTTCGCAAAACGGAACGCCTCTTTTTTGTCTGGTTTTATTAGATAATCTATGTTTTTATTTTTTTCAGGATTATGGGGGTTGAAATCCTGAACGTTTTTAGGTACACCAGTCAGATACATTCCGGAGAGGTAGTGGCACGCCATATCATCATTTTGATCGCAGCTCTTCTTGAGGCAGTTGTATCCTGAAATGGAATGATTCTATTAATGAACAGTGTTGTATTATTGTTGACAAAAATACCATATTTTTTTAAATATATTTTTGGAAAATCTTAACTCTAACTATTTTCCCAGGACAAAAAACACAAATAAAATAACAGTATAGAAAAATAAATTGGCGTTGATGGCAGTTTTTATAACACAAGCCAGCAGTTTAGAGCTTCAGTGCTATTGCTGTCACTATGTCCATTAACACAACTATTGGATCAATGACTCTTGAATTAACATGTCATATGGGAGAAACCTGTACTAATTTATCCTTTTTTGCCTTCATGAGGTTCTCGTTGTGGGGAATGTTGATATTAACCAATACTACTCGACGCACAGACGAATCTATAATCCTAATATCAGATTTATTACCAACAATAGGCCTGTTCATAATAATAAATTGGTCCTAGTAAAGTACATAGTATGGCTATATACAAAAACTTGTCAAGGTTGGTATTAGTAATAAGGTACATACAGCAGAATCAACACAACCATCACAATATTTCAACATAATATGTCTAATTCTCTCATGGATGGTGACATGCCACGAACCTAACATGAAAATAAGACTCTGAAGTAGCAGCTATATACATTAGAAGCATGATACGTACATAATTATAATTTGCGTAATCACTGATGGTAGGACCTCTTGGGAGTCCACGCGGGTAGGTAACTATACTTGAGACCTTAGAACTTGTATCTCGAGGTGGGTGGGCATTTACGTTGTAGATGTCGATGGGCTCCAGTAACCACTTAACACCAGATGGGCTGTGAGCTCGTCCATTCATATAAGCAATACATTAAAAAAAACCTGAGTTAACGTTAAGACATTTATTCCTAAATTAAAATTGTTATCCGTGCTTATGAAAACATTACAGTAATATCATGAATAATTAATATTGATTTACCTTTAGGGACATCTCTTTGTATGTTAACGCCCGGTCCAGTAGCCGTTAGCAGCATCCCGGCATGTAGACAAGCACCAGGGTCATTTAATTCGCAACCTTTTTCGAAATAAATTAGAGCTTCGGCCGGGTCACCCTTTTCCCTTCCCCTCCCTATTAATGTATAGTTTCCTATTTTCAGGCATGACTTTCCGAATTTATATTCTAAACAATTACTTTTGTACACTTTAGCGGCCTTTTCGAAGTCTTTTTTGATAGCTTCTAGATAATCGGCTAGCAGATGACAAACTTCCGGTTTTTGCTCCTTATAACAACCGAAGCGATACTCTATTCCAATGTTTTCTATATAATCTTTAACTTCATCTTCTTTTTTTAAGTCATAAGCCATTTTGATTTATTATTTAAACGATTTCACGAGACCTTAACTTGAAAGGTTAGGGTTAGGTAACACATGAAATGTCAAATAGATAAGCTTTATCAGTTTATAAACAAAGCAGTACACCTACTCTTTTCATAAAATAAATGAAATAAGACCAACATTATTTTGTAGTAATTACAAATATAACTAAAGAAGAATTTGGATTGAAAATGTTTATATGACACAGACTTATAACATGTATAGTAATTGAAATTAGCTTTTAAAAACATAATAATTTAGTTTTTTACCTTTATTTTTCTTACATCGCCCATATCGACAGAACTGTTCAACACTATACACACCGATACAAGACGTTTCCTATTTCAGTTAAATAAGTAACAGCTTATATTATGTGTTTACTTTTATAATTTATCTAATTAAGCACCGGAACTTCAGATTAATTAAAGTCAAACTCTTTGCCTCGAATTGTGAGAATCGGGAACTGACCGGAAGTTTATATTTTTTTACTAATATTTATTGGCTTAGATTCTAGTCCTTTAGCAAAAAAAATTGTCTGTATATTATGATAACTGAAAAGTAAGACAGTGCGGGTGTAGTTGATATAGTATGGGTTGAAATTGAATAAAGTAAAACGAAACTATTTATAAGCTATATAGTAGGACTAACTGTGCCCGCGACTCCGTCCGCGTGGAATAGCGACTTTGGGCAGCAGTTTTAGGACATATCTTTTGGTTCATAAGCACCGTCATTTGGGTATTTAGAAAAATCTAATTTAAAGTAATGCTTCTCTATACACAACATAGACGTATAGCCATCGGGGATCAAAGCATACAAGTTGCTAGGATTGCTAACATGTGACAGAGCTACATTAACCGTGTGACCGAGTTGACTGTGTGAAAAGCAGTTAACACTTATATCTACACCCACAACTTTTAGCGTCTGACCTTGGGCTTTATAAATTATCATCACGAAGCATAGGCTTGCTGGAAACGCGATCGGTAGTAAGTTGTGTTTCTTATTGTATTAGTGTCTCCCGAAGCTGGGCGAGCTTTTGCAGTCCGAACCCTCTGAGAGCTCAGACGTATTTCCCTATTAAAGGTCTCAGACTTAAGCGATAGTGCATGGGCCTCGCGATCGGCAGTGAGACGTGCTTCTCATTCTGCAAGTCTCTCCTGAGACTGGGCATTTGCTGTCCGAACCCTCTGAGAGCTCAGGCGGGATCCCCTATCAGTGAAAGTCTCAGACTCACGCGATTGTGTATAAGATTCACGATCGATGGACAAACTAGCGTCACGCTGTTCCCTGTTCACCCTAATTCGAGTGGTATTTTTTTGAGAACAATGCGAACTCAATCGAGATTCTCGCTGAGCCGAAGTTTCTCTAACACGAAACCTCGCCTGACGTTCCTGAGATGTAATGAGTATTGCCTCATGACCTGCTTCAGATTCCTGCGATCGAACTAATTTCATCCTTTTAGCATTGCTGATACACTGGGAGAGGTTGGATCATTTTCGAGGTATTCCTACAATAAGTAGTACCTACTAACACAACGTTGTTTGGTAAACACGTACTTATCATAAAATTAAATTATAAATACTTACAGATTATTATACAGTTTACAGTTTTTTAATTATTAACCACATTTAACCATAATTAAGCATCGGCAGAGCTGTTTCTGAGATTAGCGTGCACAAAGGCACAGACAAACAGACAAACAGATAAACAGACAAAAATTCTAAAAATCATTTTTTTGGGTTCTATTGCGTTCATAAAGCCCCCTGTAACAGTTTTCCTGAGATATTTTCCATGTACAGACAGCGACCAGTTACGATTTTATTATATGTATTGATTGATTTTGCTGAAACTTGAACGGATTTTTCGTAAGAACCTGTTATAATTTCAAATGTTAAAACTCGTTCTGTTCAATCGATACATTATATTTGGACAAACGTTTTTCGAACAGCCGTGCATCCATAATAGTGAGTACAACAAATTGGAATATTTCTTTTCGAGCAAATTACAGATTTTCATAACGGTCGATACACTGCTACTACTCAGTAGTTCAGTACACTATTTCACAAGCCCGCTGTACTTATTGTCTTGCTGGTCAGAAAGATTACAACACTAGCTTACTGTGGGTTCTTACTGCTGAGTATTATGTATATTAATAACGGTGGCTTATTAACTGTTTAATATCTGTGATAGTGCACAAATAGGGGAAAATGAAACAAAGCCGCTGGACGTAACTTCTCGGGTTCCTCCAAAAAGTCAACTGAAAAAATTTCAGTAAATGACTACCATTTTGCTGAGATTATATTTCATCCCATATCATTTCATTTCATTTCATTTGATTCCAGTTGATTAATGTATCAAATTAATCCTCTTCATTTCATTTCACTCCATATTATCATTTTTCATAAAAATAAGAATATAAATTAAAATAAGACATGACTTAATGGTCTTAGTTACCAGGTCATAAAATCACTTAAAAAATAAAAAATAAATCAGCTGGTAAATGACAAATCAGAATGATATTATGAAAGGGGATTGCCCACTCTCCATAGTGTGCTAGGCCCAAGATGGACATCAAATATTACTATAAAAATGTACTGATTCAAATTCTTAAATGTATTGGATATCTAAAAAATATATTGAAATTGACGCCACTATTATAAAAAATATAATAAAAATAAAAACTCGTTTTGAGGTTAATTTTCTATATAAATAAGTGTCGGATTGTGAGATACTTCAAGAACTTTTCTTTTCTTAATGTTTAAGATGTTCCTAATTTATTTTTCTCCAATAGGGTTTAAAAACACACTTAATTCTTTAAATATCTATATTTTCTTCATCTTCATACACAATTAGTATCATCTAAAAATAGCAAAGGAGAGCATATACACGGTTTTAAATCTCGGTCAGGGTAAAACCACAATTCACACAATGTTTTTTAGTCGTAGTATGAAACGTTATTGATAAAAGTAAAATAAATCGAAGAAAAATCAAATCACATCCATTTTGTACGCAAGCACAACACCACAAGCCATAGATTATACACTTCCACAAGCAGCAAGCGAAGTGTCAGTCAGTCAGATTAAATTCAGTGTTGTCAGTATAAAGAAAAATAATTACATGAAATTCATATATCGATTATTTTTTTAAATAACCGATAATTGATTTATATCTTAATCTTTTTTTTACGAGTACACATTATTTTTTATGTTTTTGTTTTAGTTGTACATATTTAAATAACAATACTAGTAAAGTTTTTTTTATTGCTTAGATGGGTGGGCGAGCTCACAGCCACCCTGGTGTTGCTAAGTGGTTACTCGAGCCCACATATATCTACAACGTAAATGCGCCACCCACCTTGAGATATAAGTTCTAAGGTCTCAAGTATAGTTACAAGTTAAAGTCCAATGGGTATGTCTTCGATGTTATTTTATGTGCATAAAATCCATTAAAATCGTTTGATTAATGATAATACTTAAAATGATTTATTTATATGTTTTATTTATATACTCAAAATATTTACTTCATACGTAAAAGGATTTGAAGCTGGCAATATTTTTCCCGCAAAAATAAAAATCCTTGTTTTTTCAATAGAGTTACTTTTTTTAAACTACTTATTGTAAACTATAGTGGCGCTTATTTGCAAGAAAGTAAATGCATATTTATTTATGACAAAATTAATGCACTAAGTATTTTTTCTATAATCTATTGTCCGCTTTGGGCCGAAAATGGGCCATCCCCTTTCATTAGATTGTTATTGTCTGAATCATAGATTATACACTTAATATATTTAGTAAAGTACTTAATATCTGTATTCTGTATTTCTTTGTTTGTTGTTGTGTTGAATATAAGATTAAATTGTTCATCCTAAAAGAAAATGTCTGAACAAGATCTATTTACGACACGCATGAGAAAAGCGACTCGGAAAATACATTCTGTCAGCGATGCCTTGGTCAATGCGAAATTTGCGATATGTGAGCAAATAATACTATTAAACAATTCATTGCGCAGATTATAATCAACAACTAAAAAGTAGTAGGAAAAATTTGGAAATTACCTTTCATTCTCATACGAGTTTATGAGAATAAATCTCTTTGAATTTGAATTTTTTGCGAAAAAGTTATTTCTGCTATTGAATTAAAATATTTTATTACAGCGTTGAGAGACCATACAGTATGGGGTGGAGGCCTGTTTGTCTTCTACCATATTTTTGCATATCTTGAAGATGCAAAAGAGAGATTAAATATGTCAGAATTTAATAAGCTGTTTGTGCATGAAATTCTTTACAGGTACGATTTAGACACATTGTATAGAGTTTTTGGTACATTTTAAGTTACCATCGTACTTTTATTTGTGTAATAAGTGTTTGATAATGAGATTGTGTAGTAAAGATTATAGAAATGTTTGATTAAGACTTGATTTAAAACAATATGTGACGAATTACAGATTTATAGTCTGTGGTCAAAAAACAGAAATCTCACCAAAACTAAAACATGTACAATGAAACCATTAAATATCTAAATTGTACAGTGTTGTATAATAGATTGATATTTCACATTACACATGCAATTTAATAATTGCATTGTTTAACTAAAAATCAACATGTATTTGGCATGTTGACCCTCAAAAAAAAAGGAAGTCATCGTGGCAGTTAATTGAGTTGGTCCACTCACTAAAAATTAAGGTTACGAGGGCTTAGTATAGAAGGTAGTTTTACTGTTCTCCTTGCATGGCTCGTGTCCATGTGTGAAGGTGATTACTTACCATCATGTGGGTTGACTGCTGCTGCTTACAAATCCAACAAAAAGTTGGGATGTCTGTTGTAGCTGTTATATGTTAACTCTATTTTTGGATAAAAATCACTAATCATCACGACACGAGCTGCTTAACAAATACCATATATGTATAATGTGTAAAATGAATACTTTTTCAGAAAGAAGGCATTTGAGCAAGATCTGCAACACTACCTTGGTGACAACTGGAGGTCAATACCTAAATCCTTAGCTCTAGAGAACTATCTACAACATCTACAAGACCTGGAAAGAGACAATCCCAAGCTCTTAATGGCCTATGTCTATCATTTGTATTTAGGACTCCTGAGCGGTGGACAGATTTTATCCAAGAAGAGGAGGGTATTTGGTGAAAGTAAGTGTAGAGTTAATGCATGGGATATTGGGATATATTGTGACAACTTTTACAAATTGTGGGCATTGAAACCTTGGGGGAGGCAATATGTGGGGTTACATATCATGTAGTGTACTAAAATGAGTACACAGTTCGTATTCTTGCTGCAATATTGGGTGAACTACAATCTATCCCTATCTTGTCTCTCCTGAATTATATCATAGATTTCACATCAAACTGGTTGTGTTGAATCTAGGTATAGAAATAACAGTGCTTGTATTAAAATCAATATTAGAACTTTTACATTTCAATTACTTTTAATTATGTCTATGATTTGCGAAAGATGGAGAAAATATTATATCAACTGTAGAACTCAAGGTTCACCTCTCAATGTAATATGATACACCTATTAATGTCACCATTATATTTTCAGAAAACGAACAACCAAACACATATGTAGACAAAGTAACTGATTTTGCTGCTGTAGACATAAATAAATTGAAAAATGAGTTCCGTGAAGCAATGAACCAAATAGCGACGACAATGTCTTCAGAGGAGCAAGCGACATTCATAGAGGAGAGCAATCAGGTGTTCATTATGAACAATCTGATAGTGAATTCTGTTGAGGGACAGAATAAGGTTCTATATGGCTTGTTGTGCAAAGCCTCAGCTGTAGTTTTTGTTGTTGCAAGTTTATTGTTTGCATATAAGTTACACAGAGGATAATTTCAGCTATGAAGTTGGTTTTGAAAATATTTTATTTGTAATATTTTAAAGTATCACTTGAGCTTACTTACTTGTTGTTCTTAATATGATATGACAAAGATGTAATTATCACTTGCTTTACACATTTGACAGGTTGTGAGTAACAAAACATACAGATTCCTGATTAAATTGTAATTAATTTTGATGTGTTTCGAAAGATTAACTTGTCAAAAATAAACTACTGTTATGTTGACTATAGTAGAATTATTTTGTCCGTGCAGTTTGGGTCATAAAAAATCGGAGCGGTGAAGCGAGTATTTCGCTCTCTCTTCCACTCACGAGCCTTATGGACCGGCATAGTGATGCGCATTATTTTTGTCGATAAGCGTTATCGATAGTGTATTTAGTTTCGTCATTTTGTGGGTTAGTGATAAAAATGAAAGAAGAAATCAGTAATCGAACACTTACACCACATATCGCCGCAGCAAGTTAACGAGAACGGCAGAAATTAACACTTTTTAACTTTTCGGGATCTATTCTCATTTCAGTGAAAATTTTTAACACGTGCTTGTGCTGGTATATTTTTGCCAACAAGCAAAGTATTTGAATAAATTCTGCCGTTTTGGTACAAAACAAAGGAGTAGCCATTGTGACACTAAAGAAATTCAGATAGCGAATGCACAAAATCACATTTCTCTTCGACATATGTACTATAATTTGCAGGTAGGTACAACAAAAGACTCGTAACATAACAATGTCTCACCACCCTTCGTATACCGCCCCGCCGCCGTGTACCTGCCTTCGATGACTCATTTGTTTTTATCGATAATGACGTTGCGCCCGCGCAACATGCTCACCGCCCTAGCCGGGCTGTGTTTTATGACCCGAACTGCACGGACAAAATAATTCTACTATAATTCAAATATGCATAATTCGATTTTTTTTTAAAGTATGGTTACATCGATTTATTATTGGACTGGTTGAATTTACTTCTGTGCTTATATAATGTAGATAGTTTTATAAGTTTTGTTTTTAAGTGAAAATGAACACTGTTTGATTATAGTTAGAAGAGACTGATTTATAATTGAATTATATTTTATCCTTTTTTTAATGGTGTAATTTAATTAATGCCCAATGCTTATCCTGTGATATATTACTATGATAGATTATTTTTCTTTACCTATGAGGTTGTCATTTGACAATGCCTTTTGAAACCTCATTTATTTTTAAATTTTCATTCTTTAGATGGATGGACGAGCTCACGGCTTACCACGTGTTAAGTGATTACCGGGGCCCATTGACATCTACAGATAAATGTCGGCATCTACCTTGAGACAAGAGTTCGAAAGTCTCATTTGTAACAGTACGACCGCTGCACTACTCTTCAGACCGAAACGCACTACTGCTTCACGGCAGAAATAGGCAGGGCGGTGGTACCCACCCATGCGGACTCACAAGGCTTTCTGCCACCTGTAATTTATAGATGGCCAGCAGTCAAATAAAAATTCAAATTTTATTTGAAAAATGTATTTTATTTTCAAATCGTGTCATTTGTTTATTGATTAGTGAATTGTTTTTACTACATTAGTATCTCTTTCATCAATATGGACACGATAAAATACGAGTACACAGATGACTCACTTCAGTTCTTTCTTACTGGTGGTAGGACCTCTTGAGAGTCCGCACGGGTAGGTACCACCGCCCCGCCTATTTCTGCCGTGAAGCAGTAATGCGTTTCGGTTTGAAGGGTGGGGCAGCCGTTGTGACAATACTGAGACCTTAGAACTATATCTCAAGGTGTGTGGCGCATTTACGTTGTAGATGTCTATGAGCTCCAGTAACCACTTAAGACCAGGTGGGCTGTAAGCTCGTCCACACATCTAAGCAATAAAAAAAAAACAATAATAATGATGTGTTACGTACACATCATTATTATTGTTTTTTTTTTGAACACTATAAATGAATGCACAACTCGTTATAGGTTTGAAGGCATCAGAGATGGAAATCACGTCCTTACGGATCCATCAGATCCAATAAGCTTTGCATTAGATGCCTTCAGCTCTAACACTAGGAGCAGGCTTAGGGACCTCGGTAACCGTACTCGTCGAACTCGACAAAGAGTTCGCCGCGCAACCTAACCCATGAATCAGCTCGCCGAGTTTCTCGCCGGATCTTCTCGGCGGGTCGCGATTCCGATCCGGTAGTAGATTCAATCGCGAAGCAGCTACTCTTGAGCTGTTAGGTCTCCTTCGGAGGCGCTCGGGTAGCTGTTAGCAAATCCCACCCCTCTTGGCTGAGCCTTTGCTCGCCCACCTGTCCTGGTGAAACTGGAAAGGCCTCCGGGCCACCAGTAATCCTTCAATCATAAAAAAAGATGGAAATTTTAATTAAACAAAAATAACCCCATTCATGGCGATAGTGGCGTTACTCATCATAACAATATCGGTCCACTTGCGTCTAGTTGGCAAGGTAACAAAACTTCATATGTGAGTGCTGCATGAACTGAACGATCGCCAGAGTGTCGAAGTTATTATACTCGTAGAATGCCT
This sequence comes from Bombyx mandarina, assembly GCF_030267445.1. Taxonomy (NCBI): domain Eukaryota; kingdom Metazoa; phylum Arthropoda; class Insecta; order Lepidoptera; family Bombycidae; genus Bombyx; species Bombyx mandarina. The sequence goes on from NC_143233.1 coordinate 3,300,658, forward strand.
TGCGTTGCTTAACAGTGTAACTCACAGACACAACCCACTGAGTTCTCGCCGGATCTTCTCAGTGGGTCGCGTTTCCGATCCGGCGTAACATTCTGCGAAGCATTGCTCTTGCTAGGGATAGTGTTAGCATCACTCCGGTTTGAGCCCCGTGAGCTCACCTACTTGTTAGGTTACGCTGACATAGCCTCTCAAAGCTATGAGCATAAAATTTTTTAAAATTACACGGAGGTGAGACCCCAATAGATCGTGTGACCCATCACCAATAATAATAGGATCATAACGCTTGGGGTCTACCTCCAAGTGTAGGCAATTGCTGACTGATGCTAGTTGGGATACGCTCGTAGTTAACTAAAGCCTTCGTCAAACAGAACGCGTAATTAGCGACTGTCAGAGCGCTAAACTGACGCCGCGCTATGACGCCGGGATGTGTTGTACTACTATGGTAACATACCGTCAAACAGAGCCCCAGCGCTATAAGTACGCAGCGCTCTGTCGCGGCGTTAGGACGCTTTGACGTCAGGCGTTGTAATTTTTTACAAATTTTATTTTAGTGTCCGAGTTTATGTGTATTAAAATACTAGATAATGCCCGAAAAAATGATATAAATAGTTAGAAAATACCCATGCTTATACAATGCCACATCTGAATCACTCGATTTCTAAATACTTTTAAACTTTCACACTGCTATCGAAAGGCACCATAAATGCGTTGCGTCAAGGAGCGTAATCTAGTCAATTTGAAAAGTGCGACGTTAAGTACGCGGCGCTAAGTACGCGTTCTGTTTGACGAAGGCTTTATACTTGTCACAGATCTCTCTTGTCTCGATAGCGTAAAATTTGATTCAAATTTGTATGTACCTGAAACAGCGCCCCTAGCGGCAAACGTTCCAACTCCATACAAATTTGAGTTAAATTTTCCGCTAGCTAGGCCGCTTTTCTTATACACAACATTCCGAATTACAAGAGAAATTTGATTTAAGAATGAGAAATGAATAAAACCACAATAGTACACACCACAAAAGAAGTTTCACTTCTTTCACGTGCACCATTTAATTAATTTATTATTATAATAAGTGAAGCAAAAACTTTGTATCCCTTTTTACGAAAATTGCGCGGACGGAGGAGTATGAAATTTTGCACACTTATAGAGAATATAGAGAAGAAGTGCACAATGCTAATATTTTTTTTAAATAATGCATACAAGATACATTAAATCAATAAAGAAAACATTACACACACTACATACCATGTATTTGACCCACACACGCATGCATACTATTTATTGTCAAACTTTTGTTCTTGACGTCTGTGGTCAAATTAAGAATAGATTAAATATTGTTTGTCTTTATTAATATTTTTCTATAGTGTGGTCTTGGCGAAATTTGTGATTATAGAAGTATAAAATACAATCATAATAATGTACAAACTTACAATTCCAATTAATTATAGTCGAATATCGACTACTGCGGGACCTCTAGTTTATTATTTTTACGTAAACAAAAACCTATGCGTACACCGCAGAAAGATACCGGCCTGCCAAAACAACTCTTCATATCTCGTCTCGTATAAATATAGGCATATTTATAGGCAGAAACATTCTCAGAGTATCATATCGGCATATTGTGATCACGAACCCGCATTTAAATGATCCACACGAGTAGGTGCGTACATGCGTTCCCTTTTAAAGGGTAGGGTAGCCATTAGATAATAAAAATGAGGCTTCAATCTCATGTTTCAAGTTGATGCATTTTTGTTGTCTGGTACCGTTTTAATACCAATTAAAAAAAACAATAAAAATCAAAATCACTAAAAACATTTATCAACTACACAAAGCTATTTTACACAATGGTATATATTATGTATATTTACACAAAATTAATATAAAAATTATCAACTAAGCGACGGTATGGTGGGGGGCTCCATCGCCATGTCAATTAAGTCGTCAATGTCGTCTGTGCTGAAGAATGCTAATTCCCACTGAAAATAAAATTGTTATATTTATATTGGTTGTTTCTCTCTATCTAAAACAATCATAAAATAAGACCACGCTATATTTGTAAACATTGACAAAAGCAAAACATTATCTATCCCCTTCACACTCATAAGCTAGACCACGCGAGAAAGAGAGAGATGGGCAGACTTTTCATGATGCGCATGCAGTGCGACGTCATGTCGCGCGCTTATTCACAAACACTACACAAGCCCAACGTGTGAATGTGTTGAACGCGAGCTACATAGCAGGCGGAGTGGGGGTGTTAGGTTTTGAGAGAGAGAGTATTCTTTATTGTACACCAAAAAACAAATAAACAGTGAGATACATTAAATACAAAAAAGTACAATTGGCGATCTTATCGCTAAGAGCGATATCTTCCAGACAGACAACCAACAGGTGGACAATAATCATTTGGAAACTAACTACGCGCGGTGTACCAATCCAGTGAAATATGTATATATACACATACATACATATATCTACATATATGTACACACACATATACACATACATACATACACACATATATCCGTAAATATACATACAATTAATACACAATGTAATATAATAATAATTATTAAAAAAATGGTTCTTTACACATAATTAAGAATAAGCAATTTACATATAAAACATACTTAAAATATAATACCTTTGAAACATATACAATTGAAGTTGATACCAATTTCAGAAATCTACTTTATCACATACTAAACTGGTTCAGTAATAAGTAAAAAAAAAAAAGTTTTTATTTTCGTTACGGAATTTCTTGATTCGGTCGCCGCAATAAGTTTTTTTTTTTTTATTGCCGTATAGGCAGACGATCATACGGCCCACCTGATGGTGAGTGGTTACCGTCGCTCATGGACGTCAGCAATGCCAGGGGCAGAGCCAAGCCGCTGCCTACTAATGCCTACAAGCTATGCAATAGCTTTAAAATATAGAAGCAAGCTACTATACCATTCTGAGCGTGTCGGCGCAGGGGCGGCAGTGCGTGGCGCCGGCGCGGCACTCGCAGCGTGTGCGCGCGCACCGCGCCGCCCCGCGCGCCGCCCGCGCTCCCGCCACGGACGAGAACCGGCGCGCCGAGCGACGCTCCGCGCTCAGCTTCGTGCCCGCCAGGATCGTACCTGCAAATCACGAATTACATAAAACATCTATGTATATATCGTCTTTTCGCATTAAAACGGTATAATCTCAAAACTTACTAATTTTACAGGAGAGTGTTTAAAAGGTTTTTTTTATTGCTTAGATGGGTGGACGAGCTCACAGCCCACCTGGTGTTAAGTGGTTACTGGAGCCCATAGACATTTACGTTGTAAATGCGCCACCCACCTTGAGATATAAGTTCTAAGGTCTCAATATAGTTACAACGGCTGCCCCACCCATCAAACTGAAACGCATTACTGCTTCACGGCAGAAATAGACGGGGTGGTGGTACCCACCCGCGCGCACTCACAAGAGGTCCTGCCACCAGTAATTACACAAAATATAGTTTTACGGGTTTGATTTTTATTACACGATGTTATTCTTTCACCGTGGAAGTCAATTGTGAACATCTGGTACGTATTTCATTAGAAAAATTGGTACCCGCCAGCGGGATTCGAACACCGCTGCATCGCTACATACGAATGCACCGTACGTCTTAGCCTTTAGGCCACGACGACATCGATAGTTAGGAGTTACATACGTTCTTAGTACCGTTGCCTTATGCCTGAGAGAAAGAGAAGTCGGACAAACTGGCGCCGTAACACGTCACGTAACGGTTACACGCCCATAATAAAGCAATCACTTAAAAAAACATTTTAGTCTCACCATTCGTTTCCATGGCAAGGGAGATGCACAGTCCCAGTTTATCTTTCGGCAATTTGACTTGTTTCCTGAGAGCCGCGTCTCCGACCAGCCTCTCGTAGTCCTTGTTCGTATAAGCCAGCGTGCTGTCCACACCTGGTATACACAAATATACACATAAATATCAAAACCTCGACAAATAGTTTTTTGAAATTTATTATCTGTCTCCGGAATGAACCCCTTCTCCTACTCAATGTCATCCGACAATATTAAAATACCGTCTATAATCGCTATTCAACTAATCATAGACACATTTATTTCTGATATGAATAAACAATATAATAATTTAACTTAATCTAATTGGTATTTAAAATATTAATTGTAAGGAAACATGTTACAATGTGATGTAAATAAAAATATTAATATATATATATAGGTATGTATACGATAAACAAACTTTAAAATAAAATCTAATATATATATAATTATCGTGTCGCGGTGTTTGTTGCCAAATTGCTCCGAAACGGCTCAACCGGTTCTAATGAAATTTTGTGTGCACATCGGGTAGGTCAGAGAATCGGTAAACATCTGTTTTTCATACCCTTAAATGTGAAGGGAGGTGCACCCAAAAAAAATTTTCCCTCTATTTATAGGAATTCCATTTGATTTTTTTGTTATTATTAGCAAATTATTATTAAGTTATTATTAGCAAACTAGCTGACCCGACAAACGTTGTTTTGCCATATATATTATCGATCGAATCGACTAAACTCACCGAACAAATATTTGGATGCCCTTTTCTTCGATAGTGTGAAGTCGTCATCCATTAAAATATGAAGCGTCACTGAATTCTCCATCAAACTTTGATACATCGATGAGTAGTCCAACTGAAAATAATACAAAATTTCAGAATAGCTTTGAGAAAGATAACGGCCTATCAATAACATGTTATTTTTTTTAAGAGAGAGAGAGAGAGTGGCAACACTAATTACAGTTTGTGTATTATAAAAAGTATATACGTATATTTGTTTATCGCAATTTAATTGTCTATTAATAATCTAATACGACTAACTGTTGCTTCGAATGTGGGAACCGGACAGCTATAAGCCCTGATTGTATTAGAAAACCGGACCGGATAAGACTAGTGTGAGTGTTTTAACTTCTCGATCGCGTAAAAGTTAATTCAAACTTGTATGGAGTTGGAACAGTGTCCTTTTGATCATCATGTAACTTCATTTAGGCTTAAGCTTTACGGGGACGTAATTATATACGCGATAGTAAACTAAAAGTGCGCGTGCAACGTGGTGCACGTGAATGAAGTGAAACTTCTTTTTCGATGTGTAGCATTGTGGTTTTCTTCATTTTTAATTCTTTAATCAAATTGCTCTTGTAATAGGGAATGCTGTGTATAAGAGATGCGACATCTTCAACATTTATATTATACTCGCCCGCTTCGCTGGGCATTTAAAATTAACATTATTATTTCTCACCCCCACAAAGATTCTCATCATTAACGCCCTCGCAACTGGTATAGGGAGTCCAACACTCATATAAATATTAGCCTATCCATTAAGTACATGTATTTTCCACATGGATACCAAGTTTCAAGTCAATCGGGTGCATGGTTCAGTAGTTATAACGGAACATCCGTAAAAACCACTGCAGTTTTATATATTTTAAATTATAGATAGAAAAATAAATAAATAAATTTAAATACTTAATTAGAATATTGGAGCTACTCGTTGCTAACGCTCGCGCTAGCTAGTAACAGGTATACTGCGCGCGTGCGTTCGAGTGCGACGCATTCACTCTCGCTCTGTCTCTTTCTAGTATGGTAGCGTTAAACGTTTAACGCAACGTTGAAGTCACATTAGAAGTTCCACTTCAAACATTTTTTCTGCTTACCCTCATGAACTGCGAGTCACATCTGGTGCAGGGCATCAACAGGAAGGTGCGGGGAACGCCGGGCCGGAACGGCAGCTTCGTTGCGAAGTTCAAGGCGCTGAACATATCCGCCTTGACGGTCTTGTTCGGGCGCGCCAAATCTAACTTATCTGTACACGAGAGATTAACGAAAACGATATTTTATTTATTTATTGCATAGATGGGCGGAAGAGCTAACAGCCCACCTAGTGTTAAGTGGAGCCTATAGTAATCTACAACGTGAATGCGCCACCCACTTTGAGATATAAGATCTAAGGTATCAGTATAGTTACAAGTCAGTTTGTAAGTCGTCGTGGCCTATCGGATAAGACGTCCGGTGCATTCGTGTTGAGCGACGCACCGGTGTTCGAATCTCAGGCGGGTACCAATTTTTCTAATGAAATACGTACTCAACAAATGTTCACGATTGACTTCCACGGTGAAGGAATAACATCGTGTAATAAAAATCAAACCCGTAAAACTATAATTTGCGTAATTACTGGTGGTAGGACCTCTTGTGAGTCCGCGCGGGTGGGTCTGCCTATTTCTGCCGTGAAGCAGTAATGCGTTTCGGTTTGAAGGGTGGGGCAGCCGTTGTAACTATACTGAGACCTTACAACTTATATCTCAAGGTGTGTGGCGCATATACGTTGTGGATGTCTATGGGCTCCAGTAACCACTTAACCCCAGGTGGGCTGTGAGCGCGGCCCTAAAAAAATTGGGGTCACCAAATGGCGTAACGCCAACCAATGCTTTGTTTGAAGAGTAATGCGCTTCGGTTTGACGGGCGAGGCAGCCGTTTTTATTTTTATTGCTTAGATGTTCCTACCTCCAGTAATGAAAATTTGACTCCTGACCTAACTTAACCTAACGTACATAGCCAAAAAAAATGTGATAAATAATTTGAAGAACGTCTTCGAAGTAGAACTTCAAAAAACCAGTGCAGGCTCACCGATTTGGAAAGTGTCGAAGTGCGACGATATTTCTATTGGGTCAGTAAACACTTTGTTGTTGACGTACACCGCCCTCGGCTGTCTGTACACGCCGCGCCCGCCGAACCCGACCACCGCGTACCTGCAATTGTAATTATTACATAAAACAGCTGATTAAATGACTCCGGTATCCCCTGAGATATCAATAATAGACATGAGATATCAACATTTATCTTTGTACTCCAAGCACTGGTCACCGTCCTCGTCGAACCTGTCGCTTGCGTCAAAGGGCTCGACGAGAAAAATTAACCCAGACACAGCCCACTGAGTTTCTAGGCGGATCTTCTCAGTGGGTCGCGTTTCCGATCCGGTGGTAGATTCTGCGAAGCTCTTGCTAGAGTTCGTGTTAGCAAAATCGTCAGGTTTAAGCCCCGTGAGCTCACCTACTAGTTAAGGTTACGCTGATATGGTCTCTCTAGGCCAGGGGTGGGCAAATATTTTGATAGTCGGGCCACATTGCAAATGAAAATTTGACCTCTCCTCGGTGGCCTCGGGCCAAACCATTTTTTTCTAATTTTAAGTATAGTTTTTGCTAAGGATGTCAATTACTGATTTTTTTTATAAATTTTGAGAAAATCAGTTCAGACTCTTCGAATTGAAAAGTATGTTAAGCAAATACATCAGTTTCGGTTTCATTATTTATTTAGTGTTTTAAGATGCATGCACCCTCGGTATATCTATATCTGCTTTTATTTCGTTTAATTTTCCGCGAACTTATTGCGGAAAGATATTTCTCCAAATTAAAATTAATATAAAATAACTTGCGTTCTACTGCGATTTTGTTTATTCATGCAATAGTGTGATATAATAAGTACTAGAGGTCCCGCAGTAGTCGAAATTCGACTATAATTAATTGGAATTGTAAGTTTGTACACTATTATGATTGTATTTTATACTTCTATAATCACAAATTTCGCCAAGACTACACTATAAAAAATATTAACAAAGACAAACAATATTTAATCTATTCTCAATTTGACAACAGACGTCAAGAACAAAAGTTTGACAGTAAATAGTATGCATGCGTGTGTGCGTCAAATACATGGTATGTAGTGTGTGTAATGTTTTCTTTATTGATTTAATGTATCTTTTATGCATTATTTTAAAAAAATATTAGCATTGTGCACTTCTTCTCTATATTCTCTATAAGTGTGGAAAATTTTATACTCCTCCGTCCGCGCAGTTTTCGTAAAAAGGGATACAAAGTTTTTGCTTCACGTATTAATATATAGATAATAATTAATAAAATTGTGCGACTATTATACATACTGTAATTGTTCAATTATCATAATTATGTTTTCGAATAGGAGGCGCTGAAAAGAGCGGTTATACGGAAGAAAATTTTTGCTCTCACCGGCATTTATGTTAGACAAAAACTAATATTTGTGTTATTAATAATAATATATGCAATGCTTCACGGGCCAGACAAAATTCAACCGCGGGCCGCCATTTGCCCAGGCCTGCTCTAGACCGTCAGGTTAGGTAAGAAAAGAAAAAGGAGTTTGACGTTTGATCGCTCACCGGTTGTCAGTGAGGCCGCCGGCCTGCAGTTGTATGTCGAAGGTCTCCAGGAAGAGATCCAGATTCTTCGTTTTCCTAACGTTCTTGTTGCAGACCTGCGCTTCGATTATGAACACCACGTCCGTCGATTCCGGCACGTTTTCCAGCGTGTAGAAGGACCCTTCGTCTATGACGTCACCGTGCGGGGTCGTGCACCTTCGAAGCGCAAAGTTGTGACGTCATGAGTCGTTGCGTTTGCGAGACGTAAAGTCGGATATCAATGATCTCGAATTCAACAACAAAATCATAATCTGCGTAATTACTGGTGGTAGGACCTCTTGGGAGTCAGCGCGGGTAGGTACCACCGCCCTGCCTGTCTCTGCCCTGAAGCAGTAATGCCTTTGGTTCGAAGGGTGTGGCAGAAGTTGTAATTATACTGAGAGACCTTAGAACTTATATCTCAAGGGGGGTGGCAGATTTACGCTGTAGATGTCTATGGGCTCCAGTAACCACTTAACACTAGGTGGGTTGTGAGCTCGTCCACCCATCTAAGCATGAAAAAAAATGGCCGACAAAGGAGGGGAGCCGACCTCTGTGGGCCGATGATGCTGCACATTGTACGTACTGGTTGCAGTGGTCCGGCATGTGCGTGGGCACGTGTTGCTGCGTGCACAGTTCCAGGTACGCACTGGCGAGCGCGCACGCCTCCACGCCCGCCTGGCACTCCGAGTAGAACGGCGCCGCTTTGATCTGCCAACACATGCGTCAAAACGACCCTTACAAAACATTCCTGAAGTCATACTTCTTTCGTAAAATCATTCCTGAAGTTATACTTCTTTCGTATTAATAGCGGTACCAAGTGAATGATATTACGAGCCGCATTGTGGAAAGCGGTTACCGGAGCGCATAGACATCGCAACTTGTATACATTGAGGTCTATGACTCAATTATTTAATAAAAATGCCTATACAATTTTTTTCGCGTGTTTGACTTTGATTATATGAGGTTGTTCCTTAATCATGGTAAAGTGATTCGTCAACGTGGGTTAAGTACGTATTTCGGTACTTGTCTGTGGTATTCGAGTACTGGCACAGTTGCATCGCTCGATACGAATGTACGTCTTATCCCTTAGGCTACGACATCTTCAAGGTGCGGTATCCCGAGCATTTCGTGATTGTTTAGTTAATAGATTATTCCTACATGCCAAAGAAGTACAACTTCTCAAGTGCGTACATAAGGCATTTTTTTCTGGGTTCAATCCACAGACCAGCCGAATCGTGAATGCGGGCACGCCCCTCGAGACGCGACCTTGAAACCTATAATAATGTATAGCCGTCTCATCGTCGAAAAAGCGACCACAACACCACGACGGTACTTATGAAAATATCACCATAATTTTTTTTATTATTTCTTAGAAATAAAAAAATGTTTTTTTTTATTTATGCTGTGATTTAATATTAATCTAGTCATTATCTATAATTAGCTAGTAATTAGATCTAGTAATTAGCTCACCACCGAGAAACAGGGATGGAAAGGCGAAACTTTATTCTGGAAGAACTTCTCGCACTGCGTTTCGTTGTGCGGGGTGGGGGGTGCGGGGAGCGGCGCGGGGGCGGAGGGCGCGGGCCCGAGGCGCCACGCCGTCGCCAGCGCGCCGATACTGGTCGCGAAGCTGTTGTTTGGCAGTTGCAGGTCGTCGTACTGCTCGTTGTTGTACGTTCCCAGCAACCCGCCCAGGGTCGCGTAGAACCAACCTGTGGTAGTACATAGCTCATTTAGACATAAGAGCACTAATTTATACATAAGACATTTTATTTGTACATTAGAATACTCATTTATACATTTGAATACTTATTTGGACATTTGAATAATCATTTGTAGCCAGCTGACTGGTGCGCTCACACAACCCACCTTCGACACCCAGCTTGCAGGACTTGAAGCGCAGGTTGCACTGCACGTCGAGGCCGCTGTCTCCGCGCACACTCAAGGTCTCCATCTGCCGGTCTATCACTAGACCCTCGACGGAGGCCGGCAGACTCAGAACCGTGTCGCTCACCGACACTTGCTGCAGGGGAAACAAAGTACAGTGCCGATTGTGGACAGTGGAAAATACGAGGACTTTTTGGCGGGAACGCGCGAGGAGTGAAGTCGTGTGATTTTCTCGCGTTTCTTCAGGGTTAAATGTGTAATAACGGTGATTTATTAACTGTTTAGTATCTGTGAAAGCGCACAAATGTGGGAAAATGAAACAAAGCCACTGAACGTAACTTCTCGGGATACTCCAAAAAGCCCACTGAAAATTTTTCAGGAAATGACCACCATTTTACTGAGATTATATTTCATCCCATATCATCTCATCTCATATCATTTAATGCGATGTTTCATATTAATCAACTTCATTTCAATTGATAATATCATTTTTCATATAAAAAAGTTTTCATTAAAATTAAAATAAGACTTGACCTAAAAGTCTTAGTTACCAGGTCATAAAAACCCAAAAAAAAAAAGAGAAATTACGTTTTTAATAAAACAGAGGGTATTTCGAATAATTCTGTAATGTTAGTGGAAGGAAAAAATATGTTTTTTTTTGTTGCTCCGTTACCTGAGCTCGGACATTAAAACGTGAAAGTGACCTTGCTTTTAATAAATCAATCGAAAATACTGTTTTTCTCCTACCTACGCCGAAAGTTCGGTTTCCCTCCCTCCCTGTACAGGGAAGAAAGTGTAACTTTTCCTCCCTGGGTACTGACAGGTGCGCATGCGCGTTAGTGTCTACGTCTGCTCTCACACATCTAAAATTCTCCGCCATTGTTGTGCTCGGGTAATTTGCAATATTGTGTTTAGTTTAAAAGTGAAATAAACAAAGACAATAAAATTTAATAGTGAAGTATTAAACAAAGATGAGTTCATCAGACAGTTCTTATTCAATTAGTAGTAGTTTATTCAAAAATTAAAAAACAGTTAAATTGTTTTTTTATGAGAATGGGAGGATCCGCCCCCCCTACTCCCTGCCAGGGCTTCGCCCCTGGACCCCGGCTCGGTACTCCACGAACTTTCAGCCTGGTAGGAGAAAAAATAGTATGTGCACCGCGGGAGAAAACTAGGACATCTCATCCCGCGTGGTGCACCATGTATTATTGTTTCGATGTTCGTATAAATTACAAAACGTGGCTTCTTCTACCTCTTTAGAAAGATCAATGTAGACCAGTTTCGTTCTGGTAACGAGCACGAGGTCGTATGTGCCTCTGTCGTTGGAAGCCATGAGCACGGTGAAGTTGTCGCGCCTGTAGTCCTTCGTGAGCAGGAACACGCCGCGCTCGGACACCGTGAACACTTGCTTGTCGTAAGTGACCAGGGCGCCTTGTTCCGTCATCATAGCTATGCCTGCGTTCAAAATGGTCTGACATAAAACATAAGTAGTTGGCGTCGATAATGACTTAAATAATATTAAAAAATTGATTTGATTATTATTTTAAATGATAAAATGTTGTTTTGATAAATATCAGTAAAAAAGTAGTGTAGACGTTTGCGGCAAACAGTGATTACTAGTAATTATTAAACTTTACCCAGGTACTAAGTGGCAACTAATATTTAAATGTTTGTCAACAACCGCTTTTACATATTTGCAAGAAAAAATAATAATTACAAAATGAAAGAGATAAATTGATTCGCTAGTGCAGTAGTTAGCGGCTTTGACTGTTGCACTGAGGGTCGCGGGTTCCATTCCCGCATCGGGGAAACATTTTTGTGATGAACAGATTTATTTGCGCTTTATCTGGGTGTTTATTTATATCTATACTAACATATAAATCTACAGTGGTTTTTATGGATGTTCCGTTATAACTACTGAACCGTGCATCCGATTGACTTGAAACTTGGTATCCATGCAGAAAATACATGTACTTAATGGATAGGCTAATATTTATATGAGTGTTGGACTCCCTAATAATAATGACAATAAATAATAATGTTACTTATAAATGCCCAGCGAAGCGGGTGAGTACGGCTAGTTATTTAGGTATATATGTAGGCAGACGAGCATACGGCCCACCTGATGGTGAGTGCTTACCGCCGCCAGTGGACTTCAGCAATGTCAGGGGTAGAGCCACGCCGCTGCCTACCGTTAAGTGCTCTCTACAAGCCTCGTTTGAAGAAGGACATGACATAGCGCTCGGGCAATTATTACTGGTGGTAGAACCACTTGAAGGGTGGGGCAGCCGTTCTAACTATACTGAGACCTTAGAACTTATATTACTAACAAGGTGGGTGGCGCATTAACGTTGTGGATGTCTATGGGCTCCAGTAACCACTTAACACCAGGTGGGCTGTGAGTTCATCCATATCATCTGGAATCGCTGCGTTCATCCACAGTGTGTTTCCAGAGGTCTTTCTTACCACGTACCATCCGGCTGTGGAATGAGTTCCCCTCCACGGTGTTCCCGAGCGCTATGACATGTCCTTCTTCAAACGAGCCTTGTGGAGAGTATTAAGCGGTAGGCAGCGGCTTAACTCTGGCCCTGACATTGCTGAAGTCCATGGGCGACGGTAACCACACATCATCAGGTGGGCCGAATAAAAAAAAAAACTCCACACTGACCAGGGAAAGGCGGCATCAAGTTGTTGAGGTCCATGTACGGCCTTATCTCGTAGTAGTAGGACCAGATGCTCTTGTTGGTGGTGAGCCACTCGTCGAAGAAGTCGCGGACGGTCTTGTACTCGGATATCTCGGTGAAGTCCGGCGAGCTGTTGAAGGCGTGCCAGGACATCGGCAGCTTCTGCTCGAGGACGATCTCCCCCACTCGGGGATCGAATATGAAGTTTGTTTTAGGCGTGCGGTGCCTGTAACGAATGTTGTGTGCGTGAACATATGATCGACGGTAAAGATTGAGGAACGTCGACCTCCATGACGACCTGGACTTAGAGTAGTAAATATCTACAGTCGACGTCGATGCGCCAGTTCGATAAAGCGGCACGACACGAGAACCCTCTCATCATGGCCGCCGGTAACTACGTTCCCGATCCTGCGGACCGAATGGTAAACAGTCGACGTCGCCCCAAATACGTCATTTCGGATCCTCCCGATCCACTAAAGGTGCTTTTAGGTACCTCAAGCACCGGTCATCGTTCTCGTCGAACCCGTCGCTTGCGACGAAGGTCTCGACGAGTAAATTAACCCAGCCCACTGAGTTTCTCGACGAATCTTCTCAGTGGTGGTAGATTCTGCAAAGTACGACTCTTGCTAGGGTTCGTGTTAGCAACGTCGTCAGGTTTGAGCCCCGTGAGCTCACCTACTAGTTAAGGTTACGCTGAAATAGCCTCTCAAGGCTCTCAGCTTAGGTAAGAAAAAAAAAAAAGACAATTGATGGTAATCATGTGGGACGTTTGCCACAATCTATGCATGAACATGGACACATGATCGACATTCATAAGCGGCGGTAACCACTCATTATCTGGTGGGACGGTATACCCGCCTGCCTATCCTCAGTCCTTCTTCCCTAATAGTGTTCTCATGTGTGAGGATCGTGACTTCCATCTTCAAGATGTTGTAGCATATCAGTCTGCCTTTGTCTAGTATCATAGTGTCATAGATAGTCAAAGCTGATACAGACCTAATGAAACTAAAGCATCACGGCGAAGCGCGGTTCAATTTCTTTCATCACATTGTCTGTCTGTCTATAAGACATATGAACACCACGTACTAGACTTTAATAGTGACGATATAGCAGCTATTTTTAATTGTATATACTGATGTACTCACAGTTCTTCGTACTGCAGTGCAGTCTTCGCCAAGTCCGTGAGCTTCACGTAGATGATTTCGCCGATTGTGTTCAAGGCCTCGCCGATCAGGAAGTAGTCGTACCACCACTTCAGACGGACGTAGGCTTCTTGGTACTGTACAAGAATATGTACAAATATATATATTTTTAAAGGCGTTATATGACGTGGTAACTAAGACCTTTAGGTCAAATCTTATTTTAATTTAAATGAAAACTTTTTTATATGAAAAATGATATTATGAAGTTAATGAATATGAAATATGACATGAAATGAAATGAATTTGGAGGATCCCGAGAAGTTACGTTCAACGGTTTTGTTTCATTTTCCCACATTTGTGCACTTTCATGGATACTACATTTAATAAACCACCGTTATTACACATTTAAACCTGAAGAAATACTAAATAGACCAAAGAAAACAAATCCCACAACTTGACTCCTCGCGTTCTCGCCCAAAAGTCCCACAAATATGAAAATATAGGTCGACCAGTGACGCGAATGGGTCGGTGCTCGAATCCAGAAGGCAGGTACCGAAATCTCTAAAGAAACTAGTACTGATTACTGATTCACGATTGATTTCCACGTTGTTTCATCATCATCATCTAATAGATGGGTGGACGACCTCACAGCCCACCTGGTGTTAAGTGGTTACTGGAACCCATATACATCTACAACGTAAATGCGCCACCCACCTTGAGATATAAGTTCTAAGGTCTCAGGTATAGTTACAACGGCTGCCTTCAAACCGAAACGCATTACTGCTTCACGGCAGAAATATGCAGGGTGGTGGTACCTGCCCGCGCAGACTCGCAAGAGGTCCTACCACCAGTAGGACGATGAAAGATTAGCATCGTTTGATAAAAGTTAAAGCGGTGTTTAATGAGAATGCCCGGGTAGGTCGTTACTGGTACGAAGGTGGCGTCAGTTGGAAGGGTGAGGCAGTGGTTATTAGTATACAATTGAGATTTAGACTTAACGTTTCAAGATCGACGGTGGATTTCACGTGATGTCTAAAGGCCCCGCTAACCAATTGGTGGGCCGTGAGCTAGTTCATAGGTTTATGCAATAAGTTCTGAATGCTCATAGTACTTAACATAATGCAATGGTACATAATAAAAAATCAGCCAACTAGTTTACGAACCATAAATTTTGTACGCATTCATTGCGCGCTAACACAAGCAAGCAAGCAAGAAAGAAAGAAGTAACTATCAATTGGGTTAGAATTGCCTAATATAGAGAATCCTTAGAGAATGCTTTTACGCGAGGAAGGGTTCTTGCAAGTGGAAACAATACCTGATATTAGTCAGCAAACATATTTGTTAGTTCACTAATCACAAAGATTTAATTTTGTTTTTATAGGTAATTTGTATGAAATATTATTTTATTTTTATTTTATTTATGTATTAATAAACAAAACAAGAACAAAAGGCGAAATGTACGTCGAGTTTGGTCAAAAAGTCGCTTCACAACAGCTGAGCTTTTAAAAGTTCGATATTGATCGGGCTCACCTTCTCCCTGACGTAGACGACCTGCGGAGTCTTGAGGAAGTCCTGCCAGCTGTCCTTGAATTCGTTGTAAAGCTGCACTATCTCGTCTTTGAACGGGATGTATTTCTCTATCTTGGTCCAGACAGCATCCCACAGTTTCTTGCTGTACTTCTTTATGTTAGTTATCAAGTCGTTATTCACCAGGTCCTTGTAGATTCTGAAAGATGATATTAGCGTATTTTACTGTTGTTGGAAAGCATTTTGAGCCCGCTCGGGTGAGTGCCACGACACTGATTGTTATGCCACTACGCAGCCTTACGTTCCAGTTTGAAGGTTTGTAGAGTTGTTATACAATTGAGACCAAGGCTTCAAGGCGATAACCAGTTAACATGGGGTGATCCACTGACTTGTTCATCCAGGTGGAGTTTTGTGAAACAGCATAATATTCTATTTGGAAGTCAAGCTTGCAAAAATAGAAGTCTTATAAGAAGTTGTCGTCCACGACCATGTTTATGCATATTCATAGATTGCCAACAGTGCAACTAACTCTTTGACCAGACTTTCAGCAGGGCGCATTTACTTAACTACTTAACTAGCGCGTAACTTCTCGGGATCCTCCAAAAAGTCCACTGAAAAAATCTCAGCAAATTACCATTTTACTGAGATTATATTCCATCCCATATCATCTCATCTCATTTAATTACATCCCGGTTGATTAATATTTCAAATTAATCAAATCATCTTCATTTCATTTCACTCCATATTTACATTTTTCATTAAAAAAAAGAATATAAATTAAAAAAAGTTAAAAATTAATTGATTTATGTTAAATTATTTTGATTTGTTATATTATAAAATTAAATATGAGAATAGATTAAAAAAAATATATATATACAACTATAATAAAATTAATTAATGGCAATAAACGTGCAAAATTAATTGCTTGTTGTAAAAATTATATTTGCGCGTAAATAAAAAAAAAGACATGACTTAAAGGTCCTAGTTACCAGGTCATAAAATCTCTTTAAAAAAAATTAGTATAACTTACTTGTCCATTTCATGACCAAACGTCGAAACGTAGTTGAAATACGGCGAATCCGTCAACTCCTGGGTGCGATTGTAAAAGAAGTCCATCAAACTCTTCCACACCGTGAAAACGAACGACTCGCTGTAATGCAGGATCTTGAAGAACAGCGGCTCAATAGACTTGAGTAGCTCGTGCCAATATTTGGTCAAACGATTGGTCGCGTTCACCCAAGTCTCCTCCCAATACTCCAACAATTTCATGTGGAGGTCCCTGATGAAGTTATCGTACTGTAATATCATGGCTTCGAGGCGCTCCGACACCAGTTCCATAAAATCTGCCTCCAGAGCCTTGTTCACGGACTCCAAGAAATTCGCGTAGGCGTGTTTTATAGTGTCGACCACGTATGTCAGACTCTGCTTGATGGACTGACTGGTGTTGCCCATCATCCCCCACATGTCGTTAACTATGCCGGGCAGACTCTCCAAATGATTCCTTATGGCCATTTCGTCTAGCACGTAGTAAGTAAACTCGACTATGTCTTTCACGTAAAAATCATTTTTACTATAGGATTCGTTTAAGAATGTTTCAAAGTCGTCTAAATCGTCTTTGATCACTTGCAGGTCGTCTAAGTCGTGCAAGAAATCACCGATCCTAGGTCTAGCGTCTGCCCATATCGCTTTGAGCGCCAAGTGAGCTTCCATGGGCGCTTCTTTCAGTATGACCAGACTGTCATTTATTTGGCCGTATAAAAGCTTCAGCGTGGAGACCGCTTGAGCTTTGACTTCGCTGAAGATCTGCGGCCGCCACACCAGCGAGCTGGTCAGTAGGCGGGAGTGGTTGAGGCGGATGTACGAAGCCAGGTCTACGGTTGTGACGTCATCGAAGTCGCGCCACGCGTCTAGTTTCGCTGATCTCGTGTTAACAATGTTACCAACTAGATGGTACGATATGTCTGGAAAAGATATTTTTAAATGAAGTTCATTTGTCATTGAAGTCGTCGTGGCCTAAAGGATAAGACGTCTGGTGCATTCGTATGTGGCGATGCAATGATGTTCGAATCGCGTAGGCGGGTGCCAATTTTTATAATGAAATACGTACTCAACAAATGTGGATTGACTTCCACGGTGAAGGAATAGCATCGTGTAATAAAAATAAAACCCGCAAACTTATAATTTGCGTAGCTACTGGTGGTAGAACCTCATCTGAGTCTGCACGGGTAGATACCACCACCCTGCCTGTTTCTGCTGTAAAGCAGTAATGCGTTTCAGTTTGAAGAGTGGAGCAGCCCTCGTAACTATACTGAGACCTTAGAACTCATATCTCAAGGTGGGTGGCGCATTTACGTTCTAGATGTCTATGGGCTCCGGTGAGACAATCGGCCTATTTTCAACATTTGCTACAGTGCCCGGCAATAAATATTGCACATCGATATTTGAGTAGAGGCGATCGGTTAATATCGGCTTCGTAGAGCGCTGTCTCTGTCGCACACTGCCGATGTTACGTTCAAGTGTGACAGCGTGCGGTCGGACTGTTAGCGCACCGTGCTCTTTCCACAGGTTGATTTTTATCACTTGCTACTGTACTTTAAAATTTATAGTATCTTTACGATTTTATATTGAGAACACATTTAATATTTAACAAAAATTTAATTTTATTATTAACTAGCTGACCCGACAGACTCCGTAGTGCCTCAATCGAGAAATAAAAGACCTAAGCTTTTGTATAAAATAAACAAAAGGAATCCGTCCGACGGGGGACAAATCAAAGGGAAAACAAAACTGTTATTTTTAATTAATTCAGAGGATTTTCATATTTATCTACCTTTTAAACCTTCTCTGGACTTTCACAAATAATTCAAGACCAAAATTAGTCAAATCGGTCCAGCCTTTCTCGAGTTTTAGCGAGACTAACGAACAGCAATTCATTTTTATATATATAGATGAAATCATTTTGGACGGATTATCAGCGTGATATGTTTCTGATATAATCTGTGCCCCATATTCCGAAGTCGCAATTTTGAGACGAGATCGCAAGACGCACCATCGTCGTGACGTCATAAGTAGGTAGGACAAAATTGAACTTTTTTTTGGTTAGACATTAATAGGTTTGATAGCTGCTTCTTTGTTTGGACATTGTCAATGACATAGACATTTTATTGGTGGTTGGATTTCTTGTGAGTCTGCACGGGCAGGTATCACCACCCTGCTTATTTCTGCCGTGAAGCAGTAATGCGTTTCGGTTTGAAGGTTGGGGCAGCCGTTGTAACTATACTGAGACCTGAGAACTCATATCTCAGGGTGGGTTGCAGATTTAGGTAGATGTCTATGGGCTCCGGCAACCACTTAACACTATGGGTGGGCTGTGAGCTCGTCCACCCATCTAAGCCATAAAAAAAAACATAGGCCTGTAATCTTACCGTCAGTACTATTCAGATGGGCGACCAAGGACTTGTCTTTCATTGAGAGCACGGCCAGACCGGTGTCATTGCCGGTGGTGCGATGTATGAATGACTTTATCGTGTAGTCCGGATACGTGAGGTCCCAAGTGCCGTTCACTCTGTAGAAGTACGTCTCGTTGGTACGCTGCAATAAAGTTAAATATCGTTTATCTTAGGGTTGTGACTTCGAAGGGAAAAAATCGATTATTAAACAATCGATTTTTCGATGTTTAAAATAAATAGATTTGTAAAAAATTGATTAACAAACAAAAATCGACATTTCTAACTAACTTTTTCTACTAATTTTAGTATTATTACACATTTTATCAAAATGTTAAGAACGACATGACTACCTATTAGTCTCATAACTAAAAAAACAGAAAACTTCCTTGAAGTTTAAGGAACACCTAAAAAAAGAATAACTAATATAAGCAATTTATTACAAATCGATTTTTAATATTTAGAGGATAGATTATGAAAATCGATTATAACAAAAAATAAACGATTAATATAAAAATCCATTATTTTTCAGCACCTACGTTAGTCTTTATAACAACTTCGCAGTCTAAATGAGAATTAAATCAGATACTTTAGTTGGACTGTTATTCATTGTTCAGTTTGGAATCAATCAAACTAAAATAGTTTTCTCAATAACAAGACATAATTTCCTAATAATATCCTAATATTCTATATACGATATATGTGTTATGTGAACCTACCTTTATGTAGACAAATAGAGCTAGTTGAATTAATTATAATTTATCGCTGTGATTTGAATATTTGTTTATGATTTGAGACTCGAATAAGAGCTGCCCGCCCCTTTTTAATGCGTTAAAGGGTATACGACTCAGATAGCACCTCATTGATGCTCATAGACATCAGCAACGCCTGAGCCGCGGCCGAGCGCCTCCAATCTCCAGAAATACTTTACGAACCTCCCAATTGACGAAGCTCTTCGTGGTGTCCACCACGAGCTTGCTCTGCCTTATCTTCTCGTAATACAGCGACTTCTGGAACCTGTAGTAGTTGTAGAAGTAATACCACTTGCTGTGTATGTTCACGTCGGACTTCATGTCCAGGTCTAGGTACGTGGAGGGGTGCGTGCAGGTCAGCGCGAATGAGTAATCGCGTATCGGACCATTCGAGTTATCGGTTAGAATCGATTTTAATTTTAGATATTCGCTCTCTATGTCCGAGTATTGCAGCTCTAGCGACACGTTCGACATCACCGCCGGCGTGCTCGAGTACTGAGCTTTCAAGTTCACGTCCTGTGGAAGAAAAAAGCTCATTTATACTATTTGTTTGTAATCGGTGTGATAGAGCCAATAAACGTTATGAAATAACGTAGGTCTGTTTCGTGACTGGAATAGATGGTACTGCTAGAATATAAAATACCATCCTTTTTTTTGTTTTTGTAAACTTAAATTGATAAATTTTAATTTTTTTTGTTCACTTTCTACTTATATGTGATTTTGATGGTGGAAACTTTTTTGATTTTTGGAAGTGAAACTTCTAATGCGACTTCCAACAAGGTTGCGTTAAACGTTTAACGCTACCATACTAGAAAGAGACAGAGCGAGAGTGAATGCGTCGCACTCGAACGCACGCGCGTAGTCTACCTGCTACAGGCCAGCGCGAGCGTTAGCAACGAGTAGCTCCAATATCTAAATGAAGTGTTTTAAAAAATATGTTTATTTGTTTTTCTATCTATAATTTAAAATATATACAATATGAATGTCATCTCTACTACAAGAGCAATCTGATTTAAGAATGAAAAATTAAGAAAACCACAATACTACACATCGAAAAAGAAGTTTCACTTCATTCACCTGCACCAAGTTGCACGCGCACCGTTTTTTTTAAATTCATTATATGTTTGGTTTTCCAAATAAATAATAAATAAATGAAAGAGAAGAGCTTACCTTCCTGAACGAAGGATGCGACAGTATCAAATCGATGTTATGCATGTTCCCCTCTTTTATGGGGGGGTTCTCCCACCTGCCTCTCAATTCGGCTGTTTTGTTCTCGGCTTTCACGTCCCAGTTCAGTTGTGCTTTACCATCGAGCAGGGTGTCTTGTAAGTTGTATACCGCCACCAGATTGAAGGTCCGCAATGGATAGTAAACATTCATCACGAGTTGTTGCGATTCGGTGTCCGCCTAAAAAATCAAACAAAATTTGTAATTGAAATATTGTTGAAGTAAAAACTTATTTAGCCTTATAATGATGAAACGAAAAAGCGACAGTAAAAAGAGACAGACATAAGATTTAACGTGGGAGAAAATGAGATAGGAAGCATTGTACAGTGTTTCTTATATTCGTGGCTCTCTTTGTGTTCTGCTTCGTACCTAAGATTCGTACTTAATACATTCTGAATAAATCTATTTAATATATACGAATAAAATGTAAAATAATTAACAAACTTTGTATCACTATGATCATTACTAAAAGCTACAATTGAGTCGTCTATTATCAAAGGTGGCAATCTGTGCATTTGGACAAAAAAATGTTATTGATATATCAATACAGATTGATTTGAATATAATCGTCTCCTTCAAAGAATACGGTTCAAAACCTGCATTAAATGAAGGTTAATACTTAACCTGTTATTTATCTAAGATGTCGTTCAGAAGAGTTTTGTGACTGCCAATGGAATACAAAGTCAATAATTCGTTTTTCTGATTTACCAATAATTGTCCAAAAGTCACATTGCCGGCTTTGATAATAGTCGACTCAATTATCCTTTTCACGAAATTTTACATTCGTCTCATTATCTTGAAGCCAAAATTTTTGAAGGTTTCACTTCTACCACGTGTGAATTGCACACATGTTTTTTTTTGTGGCCTCTTCTCTTTGGTGTTTCGATGAGGTAATAATATTAATGGTTGTTGTTGGAGCAAATAAATTTCACTACGAATTGCTGCGCTTTGTTGAAATTCACTTGCGCTTTTATATTATGTATGTTTAACATTTTTTTATTATTAAAGTGCCCAAAGTGGGCGTGGCTTGTCCAAGCCAGAGTACCCGTTTTCGGCCGTATTTTCATCCCTCTGGGAAAATTGTAAATATTGAGCTTACAGTTTCGGGAATAAAGACTTTTTTAGGAAATTTCCTCCTCTTTTTGAATTTTTTTTCAAATTTGAAAAATCTTTATTACTTTTTGAGATATTGGCAATTGGCAATTGAAAAAAGTTGGTCCAATTGGCTTGTTGACTAGTCTACTAAAGGATAAGACGTCTGGTGCATTCGTGTGGAACAACGCAACTGCGCCGGAGTTCGAATCCCGCAGACAGATACCGATTTTTGTAATGAAATACGTACTTAACGAATGTTTACAAATGCCTTCCATGGTGAAGCAGTTATGCTATTGATAAATAAAAAGGCTGGTGGTATCCACCCTTGTGGGGTCTAAGATGCCCTACCACCAGTCATTACACAAATATATTTATTGCAGTTTTAATTTTTACAGCTATTACCTGTATGCAGGGTTCGAACGCCGGTATCGTCGCATCGTACGATAAGATTTCACCGGGCATCTTATCCTTTAGGCTAGGACGACTCTAATACTATTTACTTCTATGTCATGAGTTCATTACACGTGACAAACTTTCGCCATAGGTAGGTAGTAGGTAGGACCTCTTGTGAGTCCGCACGGGTAGGTGCTACCTATTTCTGCCGTGAAGCAGTAATGCGTTTCGGTTTGAAGGGCGGAGCAGCTGTTGTCAAGGTGGGTGGCGTATTTACGTCGTAGATGTCTATCGGCTCATATAACCACTTAACACCAGGTTGGCTGTGAGCTCCTCCACCCATCTAAAGCAATAAAAAAAAATAAAAAAAGATTCTGATATAACAATATCTAGTGTAAAGGTTCGTTCCATTTCGGCTAACCTTAACTACTCATTAATCTATCGCTAAATAAGAAAATAATCTATTTGACAAAACCACTAGCGCCATCTATCGGAGTTTGAAAGTACTATGAAATTTTTACCCATGAAGTACCGTTGACAGCTGAAACTTCTATAGGCATTATTATACGGACTAGTTAGTGGTCCCCCAGTAGTCGAAATTCGACTATAATTAATTGAAATTGTAAATTTGTACATTATTATGATTCAATGTACAAAGAATATTATACTTCTATAATCACAAATTTCGCCAAGACTACATTATAGAAAAATATTCATAAAGTTAAACAATATTTAATCTATTCTCAATTTGACTACAGACGTCAAGAACAAAAGTTTGGCAATAAATAAATAGTATTCATGCTGGTGTGTGTCAAAAACATGGTATGTAGTGTATGTAATGTTTTTTTATTGATTTAATGTATTTTTTAGGCATAATTTTAAAAAAATATTAACATTCTGCACTCCTTCTCTAAATTCTCTATAAGTGTGGAAAAGTTCATACTCCTCCGTCCGCGCAATTTTCGTAAAAAGGGATACAAAGTTTTTCCTTCACGTATTATTATACGGATAAATGAAAACGTCACGTACCGTCGTCATATTAGTGACGTGGATGTCATAGTTGATCCAGTAGTCTTCGATCCATTTAATCTTGCTGCCCTGCTTGAGCTCCTTGTCGAAGGCCTCGTAGTGGTTGTCGAAGGTCCAGGTGCGGGCGCCGTGGACAGCGGTGAGCCTCAGGTCCTTGCCAGTGTCGTACGTGAGCACGTCCAGCTTCCCGGTCACGTTGAACTTGGTCGCGTTGTGCAGGTGGAACACGGTCGCTTGCTTCACGTCCTGCGGGTTAAGTTGAGTTATGGTAGCTTCGGCAGTTAAGTTTAGGAGAGAGATTCGGCTGTGCTTTTTTATTTTATTTATTTTTTATTGCTAAGATAGGTGGACGAGCTCACGGTCCATCTGATGTTAAGGAGTTACTGGAATACATCGTAGCTCGGGTGATAGGGCCTCTTGTGAGTCCACGCGGGTAGGTACCACCACGCACCACGGGTGGGTGGCGCATTTACGTTGTAGATGTCTATGGGTTCCAGTAACCACTTAACACCAGGTGGGCTGTGAGCCTGTGAACCTACCAGTCAATTTCTTCAAGGTTGTTCGTTCGGTCTTTCTTTGCAGGCGTCCCAAATACTCTAGGATTCGTTTGAGACATATATATATATTATTTATTTATTTTTTTGCCTTTAAACTAAATACAATACCAAGAAGCACGAGTTTAACAGCTTTGTAATAATTATAAATAGCTTACAACTTTCCCGGTTTCGTCGTATTCGTGTATGTACTTAACGCCGACCGGCGTGTGTACGTTTTCGACCTCTATGTCCGTTGTGGCAAGGTCCAAATTCCTTTCGCTTTTACTGAGGATTTGTTTGAAGGAGCCCTTCACGAACCGATCCCCGTCCAGATCGACGGTCGCGTTACCGTTACTAGACTTGTCTCCTGTAAATATTCATTAATGTACTAAGAACCTGGCAATAATGTGATTTGATTTTTTTAAAGGATTTTATGACCTGGTAACTAAGACCTTTAAGTCATGTCTTATCTTAATCTTAATCTATATTCTTATTTTTATGAAAAATTATAATATGAAGTGAAATAAAATGAAATGAAGATGATTAATTTGAGACATTAATCAACTGGGATGAAATGAAATGATATGGGATGAAATATAATTTCAGTAAAATGATCGTCATTTATTGAGATTTTTTCAGTGGACTTTTTGGAGGATCCCGGCAAGTTACGTCCAGCGGCTTTGTTTCATTTTCCCTAATTTGTGCACTTTCACAGATATTAAACAGTTAATAAACCACCGTTATTACAAATAACACAAGAAACACTAAATAGACAAAATAAAACAAATCACAAAACTTCACTCCTCGCGTTCCCGCCAAAAAGTCAATTCGATTTGAAATATTTTATTAAGTACAGATTAACTCCGCGTCATTGTACAGACTAGTCTGTTATAATATATGTCGAACCTGAACACACAATTAATGTAATACTATCAAATGTAACTATCATCTAACATTCTATTGGTGTACTAAGCCAAGAAAATGATAAGACACTGCCTTAAAAGTAGAGACTTAAAAACGCACAGTTATGTAAGAAAAGAACAAAAAGAACTAATTTTCGTAAAAAAATAATTCTTATGATTTAGGGTACGAGAACTGTAAACAATACAATGCAATAGTATAAGATCTGTAATCTATAAGGAGACACGAAATGGATACATTTATCATTGACTTTGAGGCGTTTCAAGTCCGTACGTACCTTGCAGATAATAATACTCGGTGTTGACCAAGTGCTGGGTGCTGAGCGGAACAGACAGAGCTATTTGTCCGGTCTGCTTGAACCCGCCCGCGTCCTTGGAGTACTGGTGGGTCGTGTTCACGGACGCTGTCTTGTTCGGCCAATACAAGTTCACTTTGTTGTCCGAATGTTCCTCTATATTGTTGATCTGTGAACGAAATTGTTGCAATTGATGTTGCGAGGTTAGAAGATTGGGGCGTGTTGTTGTTCTTCCGTGAAGCAGTAATGCGTTTGGAGGATGTAAAGTTAAAACGGAGACTTAGAACCCATATCTCAAGGTTGTAAGTTCGTGTACCCATTTTAGCAATAATAAAAGGGTATTAATGGAACGCTACTGTAGTCTCAGCGTGGGGGATCCAATGTCGTTCTATCCTTCGACAAAGACCGTGTGCTTCTAAGGTCTCAAGTATAGTTACAACGGCTGCCCCGCCCTTCAAACCGAAACGCAGTACTGCTTCACGGCAGAAATAGGCAGAGTGGTGGTACCTACCCGCGCGGACTCACAAGAGGTCCTACCACCAGTAATTACGCAAATTATAATTTTGCGGGTTTCATTTTTATTACACGATGTTATTCCTTCACCGTGGAAGTCAATCGTGAACATTTGTTGAGTACGTATTTCATTAGATAAATTGGTACCCGCCAGAGATTCGAACACACATCGCTCAACACGAATGCACCGGACGTCTTATCCGTTAGGCCACGACGACTTAAAAAAAAGCCTTACGTCAAATATAGATTTGAGCCATTTCAGTTTCTGGAAGGGCGTCGTGAAGTTGAAGTAACCGTCCGTGTGTTTCACGCCGCCATAACGCACGTCCACCTCGCCGATCTGGGATGCACCAGGTTTGTGCATGTGGCCTCTGAAAATAAAAATAAAAAAACGGTGCGCGAACGTGAAAGAAGTGAAACTTCTTTTGAGGTAGTATTGTAGTTTTCTTTATTTTCCATCCTTAAATTAAATTTCTCTTGTAACAGGGAATGCTGTATATAAGAGAAGCTTTTTTTTCTTCTTTTTATTGCCTTGTAGTCAGATGGCCCACCTAATGGTGAGTGGTTACCGTCGCCCATGGACTTCAGCAATGCCAGGGGCAGAGCCAAGCCGCTGCCTACCGCTTAATACTCTCCACAAGCCTCGTTTGAAGAAGAATATGTAATTGTGCTCGGGAAGAACCGTGGAGGGGAGCTTATTCCAAAGCCGGATGGTACGTGGCAAAAAAGACCTCTGGAAACGCACTGTGGATGACCGCAGTGGCTAAAGGTAGCCAAGGTAGCCAAACTCTCTCCAGGCTCGAGCGGTTCGCGAGACGCGCTGTCTATTTTCTCGCTATCGTTCTTACTAAATTGTATCTTTTCTCCTTAACCGTAACGAATCTGTCGCGAGTTAAATTTTACTCTCAACGCGCCCACAGAAGTTTCACTTCACAAATAATTTTAAATCAACATATTCGCTTAATGCTCCAATATCAAATGTGTGCTTACGTAAAACGAGACTAAAATGTATTATTGTCAGTGATTCCGCAAAACGATTTAGCTTATTTTCTATCTAGCTCTATCTCTTTCCGACAATACGAATGTTAGTATACAATTTATATTGCGTATAAAGTTCAGAATTTAGTAAAACTCACTTGACAATCTCCAATTTGTGCACCAAATCCCTCTGATAGGATCCCTTGACCTTGAACGTAGAGTCGTTCTCGTAGAGCGGCGTCACTAGAGTGTAGTCTATGAAGTGGGAACCGTTAATGTCCCACTTGTGGTCTATGTAGTTTTCTATGTTCTTGTACTCGGCGCCCGACGTCCAAGTCACAGTCGAATTCGATTCGAAGCTTTCCGGTAGTTGTATGAGCTGGAATCGCGTATTATAAAAATACCCTCACATTCGTTTATTTGAATTTAACATACATTGCGTGTTGATAAAAATAATGCTTTTGTTCGTTGTACGAGCTAACGATACAGTGCTGGGTCGTTATCGCGGCCTATCTCAGTACGCTGATCTTAAGACTCAATTATCGCAGCACATAAAGATCCCACCACTATCCATCTGGAGACGTGGGATGGAAGTCCCTCTGTCGACCTTCAAACTAGAAGAAGTTTACTCGTTCAAACCCACAAAACAGCTATAGCACAACCAAATGCCGATCTTAGTACGCCATTAAGCAGGGCGAATGCAGGCAACATTGGTGGAAGTTGGTGCAAAAACTGTACCAAGGTGGTCACGACTCTCAGTAATGAGGAAACGACAAAGAAGAAGAAGTACGCTAGTCTTAACAATCAAAGAATGTAGTGTCCATTCTAAAATAAACTTCAGCTTTCTGTTGAGTTGACTTCACTGAGACTTAGAACTCGTATCTCAAAATGGGGGACTGTATTTGTTTTGTTGATGTCCATAGGCTCCTATAACCATTCAACACCAGGTAGACCGTGCTTGTCCGCCTATGTATATAAGCAATATAAAAAGCTGCATTCGTTCATACAACATTTCGGATCTTCTCTGTCCACTAACGGTGCTTTTAGGTATTTCAAGCACCGGTCACCGTCTTCGCCGAACCCGTCGCTTGCGACGAAGGGCTCAGCGAGTCAATTAACCCACAGACAGAGACAGAGACCCCACAGACAGAGTTTCTCGCCAGAATTTTTAATGGTCGTAAGACCTCTTGTGAGTCCGTACGGGTAGGTACCACTGCCTTGCCTATTTCTGCCGTGAAACAGTAATGCGTTTTGGTTTGAAGAGTGGGGCAGCCGTTGTAACTATACACTGAGACCATAGAACTCATATAGAAGCTTTTCTAGGGCGAATGTTAGAAACGTCCTCAAGTTAGAGCCCCGTGAGCTCATCTACTCGCCCGGTGAATCTAGCATGACCCTTCGAGGTCACTAGAATAGGTAGAAAGAGAAGCATTCGTTCAATACTGTTAAGACAACGGTAGAGCTGGCAACTCACGTTTCCTTTTATGGCGGTCAGGATCTTGGTGACGTCAGTCTTGTACTTGGCGTCTATAGTCTTGATCGGGCTCTGGTCGCCGCCCAGGTCGCCGTCGACACACAGCGTGTGCACATCCACGTTCGGCTTCGGAAGTATGACGTTCAGCACCACGCTGATGCGTTTGTTCATCACGAAGCCGACGGACGCGTTAGCGCCGATTCTGAAAACGTAACCGTCAAAGCGATCTGTAACCTAATGAATACCAGGTAAGGTCCGTTTTTCTCTGACGATCCTTAAGATTATTTTTTTTCTCCTACCTAAACTGATAGCCTTGAGAGGCTATATCAGCGTCGTCTTAACTAGTAGGTGAGCTCACAGGGCTCAAACCTGATGATGTTGCTAACACGAACCCTAGCAAGAGCCGTGCTTCGCAGAATCTACCACCGGATCGGAAACGCGACCCACTGAGAAGACCCGGCGAGAAACTCAGTGGACTGTGTCTGAAGGGTAATTTACTCGTCGAGCCCTTCGTCGCAAGGGACGGGTTCGACAAGAACGATGACCGGTGCTTGAGGTACCTAAAAGCACCGATCCTTAAGTCGGTAGATCCGGAATTTTAACAGTATATATAATATAAATATAAATATAATATAAATATAAATATTTACTAACAATCACGCCACGTTAACTGGTCCCGTGCTAAGTTCGTAAAGAACTTATGTTACAAGTACAGTATATCTAAGGATTCTTTATCGAACATAATACTGCCCTATATTAAAGGTAAATAAGGTCAATTTTACTCTAACAACTATTTAGCGTTTGTTCGACTTTTGACATAAACCATACGACGCTACATGAACACAATTACTTTTTTAGTTTACTAGTGGTAGGACCTCTTGTGAGTCCGCACGGGTGGGTACCACCACCCTGCCTATTTTTGCCGTGAAGCAGTAATGCGTTTCGATCTGAAGTGTGCGGCAGCCGTTGTACTATATTGAGATCTTAGAGCTGATATCTCAAGGTGGATGGCATTTAAATTATAAAGGTCTATGGGATCCAGTAACCGTTTAACTCTAGGTGGGCCGTGAGCTCGTCCACCCATCTAAGTAATAAAAAAATATATGATAATATGGGCGACACTATTTCTTCTGCTGCTCTTAAGTAGTTAGGTCTCCTTCGGAGGCGCTCGGGCAGTTGTTACCAAGTCCCACCCCTCCTGGCTGAGCCTTTGCTCGCCCACCTGTCCTGGTGAAACTAGAACGGCTTCGAAGCCACCAGTAATCCTTCCTTCATAAAAGGCCCTCTTCTTTCAACCGTGTGATGTCATTTAGAGAACAACAAATGACCGATTAACAACAATTAGACAAATATGACATCATGATATTCTAAGGCAATAAATACCGCAGAGCTAAGAGTACTGGGTGCTTGTTTTATTTAATTTGCTGAGATGGTGTACGAGCTCACAGCCCATCTAGTATTAAGTGGTTACCGGAACCCATAGACATGTACAACGTAAATGCCGCCACCCACCTTGAGATATGAGTTCTAAGGACTCAGTATAGATCAGACTTACTGCCATATGTGATCCAGGTCCATTCTGAAGCCAGCGTCGGTTCTGGGCAGGTGATCGGCACCGGTCCGGTTGCCGTAGTAGATATCCAGGTCAACGCTCTTCTGTATATCCTGTACGTTCTGATGTCCTAGCCCCTGGGAAAAGTGCATACGTTTGTAACATTCTCTACTTTCTGTTCACAGATATTATTTCTGGATTGGTTTCGAACGTTTACTGGCGGTAGGACGTCTTGTGAGTCCGCACGGGTAGGTATCACCGCGCTGCCTATTTCTGCCGTGAAGCAGTAATGCGTTTCGGTTTTAAGGGTAGAGCAGCCGTTTTACTGTTAAAACTGAGACCTTACAAGTCATGTCTCGAGGTGGACGGCGGCATTTACTTTATAGTTGTCTATGGGTTCAATAAACACTTAACAGCAGGTGGGCCGTGGCTCGTCCACCCATTTAAGCAATAAAAAAATCATACTGGATAGATTTGCACTCGGCCGGTTTAAGGGTTAGCCTTTCCATAAATATTCGAATTTAAAATATTATAGTCCAAGAGGTCGAAGACGCGAGCGACGAAATTCATTTGAGGAAATCGTTATAAAAAGCCTAATGTTTGTAATTCTATCTGGCCCAAGGAAATTAAAGTATTCGTATAACCACTTTTCTGATTATTACTACTGCGAGGAAGCTGTGCCTTTCAGTTTGAAGACTACAGCTGTAGCGTAATTTTATCATTGAGACAGTATCATTGAGACTTCAACCTCATGTCAGAAGGCCGCGGCGATCACGTGCCATTAGTTTAGTTTACTCAGTTGAGTCAGTATTAGTTAGTTTACTCAAATTTGTATGGAGTTGGAATGTTTGCCTACATTTGCCGCTAGGGGCACTGTTCCAATTCCATACAAATTTGAGTTAACTTTTACGCTATAGAGAAGATTAAGAAAATCGCGTCACGCACAAAGGTAGGCCTTCAACAAAAATGCAGCTATATTCGTGAAAGAGCAAATTCACTATAGAAGTTTGTTGGTTAAATATAAAAGTTCTTTTACGGTACCTTGATAAACAAATCGTTTAGTAGGAAGCTCCATTTCAAGTCTCCCGCGCCCTTCATGTCGGGGAAGTCGAACTTACAAATCAAGTATCCAGTTTTAGGGCCAAAACTGTTGAAAACGTGATGGTCTTAATTAGCAGAGAAATATCCATAGTATTATTTTTAATGTGAAAGTAAATTTGTTTGTTTTTTGTCGCTCTTTCACGTAGAAACAAAGCAACGGGTTGACATGATATTTTTAAGTTGATGGTGTTCAGGGTTCCCAGATTAGTATCTGGGTTCCCAAATTAGTTTGGTGTAGTCACCAAACTCGGTAAGAACGGGCCTCTCAGCAGACTAGTTGGGGAATTAATCAAATTGCCTCGCAAGTATTCTCTGGACTTTTTTGCCGGCACTGTTGACAGTTTTAGACGAGAAGTCTACAAACTTGTTCAATGAGCTTTTTCAATTAAGTAATAGCGTATATGGTAGTAAATGTGTAATAATGTAAGGTTTTCATGTAATGTTATATATAGTTTTTTTTTATACAACGAGCCGGTTTTTCTATCAATGCATGCAGTCGGTACCAGTAATTGTGTTAGAATTTAGTGTGAAATCAATGTATATGATACCTGTAATGTTTTTTGCTAATTTATAACATGTTGGTACCCAATAAATAAAATAAATTACACTTATTTTTTCTCTACCTATTTTTTGGTAGGCTAAGGGTCTACACCTACGCTGTGTCTGGTAGATGAGCTCACGGGGCTCAACTTGAAATAATTGTTAAGATTAGCCCTAGCAAGAGCAGTGCTTCGCAGATTCTACCACCGGATCGGAATTGCGATCCACTGAGGAGATCCGGCGAGAAACTCAGTGGGCTGTGTCTGTGGGTTAGTTCGCTTTTTGAATCGACGAATTCGACGAGGACGATGACTGGTAACATTGTCAGGAGAGTGACACAGGCATTTAAAACAGAAAAAAAACATCTAAATGTCGCGGAAAATTACACTAATACTTATACTAAATATTGATGTTTAGCTCTGGCGTCAATCACAATCAGCACAAATTTTTTTTACCATTAAAACAAGTTTTACGATATTCCCTCGAGTTTTTTTAATTTATCTTTACATTATTACCGACGTTTGGAATACTTTACAGTTTTCGTGGTAACATAGACGACTAGGGTGTTGGTTATTCATCGACATTAGAATACCGTGAACAATATCACTAAATCATAATCTATCTATATATATAAAAATTAATTGCTGTTCGTTAGTCTCGCTGAAACTCGAGAACGGATGGACCGATTTGGCTAATTTTGGTCTTGAATTATTTGTGGAAGTCCAGAGAAGGTTTAAAAGGTAGATAAATATGAAAATGCTCGGAATTAAATAAAAATTACAATTTTGTTTTCCCTTTGATGTGTCGGACGAATTCCTTTTGTTTGTTTTAAGTTTATTTTATACAAAAAATTTAGGTCTTTTATTTATCGATTGAGGCATTACGAAGTCGGCCGGGTCAGTAGTATCAATATCCAAGTGACAATTAAAAATCGTAAAAGTTATTTTAATTATGTTTAAGGCGACGTAAAAACTACAATAATGAATGATACTTACACGAAATCCGTGTCTGCCTTCAGAAAACTGAGTTTCTCGAGGGGCGTAGCCGCCTGCACGCTTACCACCTTCCGCAATCCAGGGTAGTGATCCACCCGGGACTTGAAGTATATCTCTTTGTTCTTATTTTTTGGGAGGCTGACCTGTGACAAGTATAAGTTAACTACGAGCGTGTTCCAACCATCATCAATCAGCCTACACTTGGAAATAGGCCCAACGCCATACGATCCTAATATTATTGGTGATGGGTCCCACGATCTATTGGGGTCTTACCTTCGTGGAATTTTTTTCCTAACTATGCTCATAGCCTTGAGAGGCTATGTCAGCGTAACCTAACAAGTAGGTGAGCTCACGGGGCTCAAGACTGACGACGCTGCTAACACTAACCCTGGCAAGAGCAGAGACCCATTGAGAACATCCGACGAGAAACTCAGTGAGCTGTGTCTGTGGGTTAATTTACTCGCCAAGCCTTTCGTCGCAAAATAATTTTAATACAGATTTTCTATACTAATTTAGTGCGATTACCCCCCTTAATATTATCAAATTGCCCCTTATGGGGCGTGGGGCCCACGTTAGGAAACACCGGTCTAGTGCCTTGTGTCGTTTTCTCCTTTTTGGTAATATTATAAAATTGTACACATCCAAAACATTATAAGCATTTATGTGTTTGACTAATTCGTTCCGAGGAAAGTTACCCGCTAATACGAGAAGTACAACACAAATCAGAAACGCAACAAGTTTTATTTAAATTTGAACCTTAAGCGTGCTTACCTTAAAGTTGATATCGCTGTAAGCGTCCACTATTTCAGCTCTGGCGAACACCGTGCAGACTACAGGACCGTTGATATGCGCCGTTATAGTCCGAGCCGTGTTTGTGGATTCCAATTTGATACGGGCATTGATCTTGTCGCCTTGTCCTTTCGGCACGAGTGACAAAGATAGCTAAAAATTAAAAAAGAGTGAGTCGGGAAAATTAGCTTTGTTGCTTGGATGTTAGGGGTTAGTTTGTTTCGTTAAGAAAAAGCGATTATAAACTGAACTCTTGTATCTATTCAACACGTACGAGATCCAAGTGTACCGTTTCGCAAAGATTTTTTTTTAATTCTTTTTTTAATTGTTTTGTTTATATTTTACAGCTTTCATGGTAGACATAGACGACTGACCACAAAAACTTTGAAACGTCGGATATAACTAGTCAGGTCATAAGTATTGTCACACAGTAAAAACTTTTCTTTTAGAATGCTGGCCACAAAAAAGTTTATTGAATTCGAATTTCGAATTGTTCATGAAAATAAAAATGTATACTTTTAGAATTTTACTCATTTTTAAATATGGAGTGGGCGCTTAAAGAAGACCGTGTTGCAGTTATTGCGTTGCATCGTTGCGGTTACGCGCCAATTCAAATTTTTAACATACTGAAAAATTTTAATATAACCAAAAGATTCGTTTATCGTACCATCAAACGATACAATGAAGACTCTAGTGTAGAT
Organism: Bombyx mandarina; assembly: GCF_030267445.1. Classification (NCBI taxonomy): domain Eukaryota; kingdom Metazoa; phylum Arthropoda; class Insecta; order Lepidoptera; family Bombycidae; genus Bombyx; species Bombyx mandarina. The sequence goes on from NC_143233.1 coordinate 3,334,472, forward strand.
GACAGGTCAAGAAGTGATCGCGCTCGGTCTGTTAGGACTCCAGCAGTGATAAAAGCTGTGAAGGCGCGAATTCAAGGAAATCCCAAACGTAAGCAGAAACTGTTGGCCCTTCAGATGGGGTTAAGCAGAACCACGGTGAAAAGGGTGTTAAATGAAGACTTAGGGCTTCGGGCATATCGAGGAAAAACAGGACATCGTTTGAATGATCGTCTAATGGACCTGAGACTGAAGAGATGCCGCACTTTGTTGATGCGGTACGCGGGAAAAAAATATCGGGAAATTCTTTTTTCGTATGAAAAAATTTTTACCGTAGAAGAGAGCTACAACAAACAAAATGATAAGGTGTACGCACACAGTAGTGAAGAAGCGAGCAACCGTATTCCGCGTGTCCAACGAGGTCATTTTCCATCCTCGCTCATGGTATGGTTGGGAGTTTCTTATTGGGGCTTAACAGAGGTACATTTTTGTGAGAAAGGTGTAAAAACGAATGCAGTTGTGTATCAAAATACAGTCCTGACGAACCTTGTGGAACCTGTTTCTCATACCATGTTCAATAAAAGGCACTGGGTATTCCAACAAGATTCGGCGCCAGCTCATAGAGCGAAGAGCACACAAGACTGGCTGGCGGCGCGTGAAATCGACTTCATCCGGCACGAAGACTGGCCCTCCTCCAGTCCAGATTTGAATCCGTTAGATTACAAGATATGGCAACACTTGGAGGAAAAGGCGTGCTCAAAGCCTCATCCCAATTTGGAGTCACTCAAGACATCCTTGATTAAGGCAGCCGCCGATATTGACATGGACCTCGTTCGTGCTGCGATAGACGACTGGCCGCGCAGATTGAATGCCTGTATTCAAAATCACGGAGGTCATTTTGAATAAACTTTAGTGTCATAAGAATCTATGTATTGTTAAGTTCATTTTGGTATATGAATGGTTACATAATGAATAAACTTGTTTCAATTATTTTACATTAAACATGTGACAGAACTTATGAACTGACTAGGTAATAGGAAAAAAAAACTGCGAAATCAAACTCTTAAATTAGGTAATTTTTATTATAGGTATAACTGTGCGTCCGACACGCGGTAACTGAACAAAATACTACACTAGTATTTGTCAGACATGTATTTTTAATTAAAACGAAATATATTAACGTGTTCTCTGCTACATTCTTTATCTATTTTCTTTAAAAGTATTCTGTTTTTTTTATTGCTTAGGTGGGTGAACGAGCTCATAGCCCACCTGGTGTTAAGTGGTTACAGGAGCCCACAGACGCCTACAACGTAAATGCGACACCCACTTTGAGATATAAGTTCTAAGGTCTCAGTATAGCGACAACGGCTGCCCCGCCCTTCAAACCGAAACGCATTACTGCTAAACGGCAGAAATAGGCAGGGTGGTGGTACCTACCCGTGCGAACTCACAAGAGGTTCTACCACCAGTAAAAAGTGTGGGTAGTTTGTTATATCAAATCAAATCAAATCAAATAAGTTTTATTCAACATAAATGAAAGTTAACAATGCTATTGACAACAGTTGCATTTTACCGATGCCTCGTCTGTCATGACGAGATCCTTAACTTAGGGATGCTATTCATTCGTACTCACATCTAAAGGATTTCGACTCAGCACTTTCCCTGTGATGCTGTATTCCTTGGCGTCGGTCACAATTGAGCCAACTACGTCATCGTCCTGGAACTCTCCTATCACTTTCATGGCCCTGAAAAATTGTCATACGATATTACGTTTTATCATTTAAAACATAAGGTACATAACGTAAACTGGTAATAACGTTACGCAGTGGGGTTCGGGATAAATAAAAATTCTACCGAAGTATTAATTAGACCTGTTCTAACACTTAAAACACTTATCGAAAATTTTAAAATTCTGAATTCACTTCTTCCGCTTCGCTTCAGGTGATTCGTTCGCTGTTTCGCTTCGAGTAATTTCGATTACTAGCTGACTTCGTGCCATCTCTGCAACGCTTTTATAGTCGAGACGACATCCCTAGATTTATCGAGAACATTCTGGGCAAGTCGAGTAGCTTCAATGTGTGTTTCCGTTATCTGACAATAGATGGCGTTGTACTTGTCGATTTTTCTCGAAGTAACGAGTTTATTTGATATTCGTATCGGCGTAATAACAATAATATAAAACACCGAGTTTAAAAAAAACAGACTTCTAAAATATGAAATGAGAATAGGTATTAAATGTATAGTTTTTAATCACATAAATATGTATTATTCAGGATAACAAGTCAGATCTTGATTAACTTTAAAAGCACCAAGAATTCAGATTGACAGAATTTCAAACAAAAATAGAATCATCAACATCGGTTCACAATATTTTTTTTATAATAATAATTTATTTATTTCTCCCTTAAATACAAATGGAAATTAACCTTATAATTTACGTTTTAAGCCTTCGGAAGAGCTGAAATCTGTACTAGGTTCAAAGACCTGTATTACTGATCTCCAGGCTCCTTCCTTTTTAAGATAGATTAGGTTAGGTTAATAGAAGATAAGCGCTATGACATGTCCTTCTTTAAAAGAGGCTTGTGGAGAGTATTAAGTGGTAGGCAGCGGCTTGGCTCTGCCGCTGGCACTACTGAGGTCCATGGGCGACGGTAACCACTCACCATCACCTGGGCCGTATTCTCGTCTGATCACAAGGTCAATAAAAAGTCTAGACTAGACTAGATCAGACTAGATTATACTAGACTAGATTATACTAGACTAGATTAGACTAACTAGACTAGACTAGGCAACACAAAAATAAAAAGTTGTTGTGTATACCTGAAGCCTCTGTGAGGCGTGCTCATCGCCACGCTCAAGGACGTGGGGCGCTGGTCTCCCTTCAGCGAGTACGTGGCATTCTCGATGCTGAAGTCCACGGTCAGCGAGCGGCCGGTCTGCGCCTCGCCGTACAGGAAGCTCAGCTCGGACGGCGCCAGCACCGGGGGCAGCGCGAAACGGGACTTGAAGCGGACGTGACGTTGGGGGGGCGGACCCCATATCGCGTCTGCGAATAGCTGAGGGGCAATGCGTTTTGAGTCATCATCTGGTTACAACTGGTGGTAGGACCTCTTGTGAGTCCGCACGGGTAGGTACCACCAACCCGCCTATTTCCGCCGTGAAGCAGTAATGCGTTTCGGTTTGAAGGGTGGGGCAGCTGTTGTGACTATACTGAGATCTTAGAACTTATATCTCAAGGTGGGTGGCGCATTTACGTTGTAGATGTATATGGGCTTCAATAACCACTTAAGACCAGTTTAGAAGGGTAGACGAGCTCACAGCCCACCTGGTGTTATGTGGTTACCGGAGCCCATATACATCTACAACGTAAATGCGCCACCCATCTTGAGATACAAATTCTAAGATCTCAGTATAGTTACAGCGGCTGCCGCACCATTCAAACCGAAACGCATTACTGCTTCACGGCAGAAATAGGCAGCGCGGTGGTACCTACCCGTGCGGACTCACAAGAGGTCTTACCACCAGCCTGCCTATTGAGACAATTAAACGATATAAAACAGGACTCACGTAATTATTCTGATCGCCCTGCTGGATCTGTATCCCACCAGCGATCATGTTCTCGACGTCAGACAAATCCTTCTTGAATTCCATTTTGATGAAGTAGTCCTCTAAGTAGACGGATGTTAAATTCAAACTTCCCGAAGTCTCCACGAAGGGGTCGTCCAGCTGAAAGCGTATACAGAGCTATACGGTGATAGTCGAACCGGTTACCGGGCCGAGCACACGGTAACCGGACACAGTATTATCTATATATTAATACGTGAAGCAAAAACTTTGTATCACTTTTTACAAAACGGACGGAGCAGTATGAAATTTCCCACACTTATAGAGAATATTAGAGAAGGAGTCCAGAATGTTAATTTTTTTATATGTATAATGTGTAAAAATACATAAAATCAATTATAAAAAATATGACACACACTACCATGTGTTTGATATACACACGCACATATACTCTTTTGTTTATTGTTAAAGTTTGTGGTCAAATTGAGAATAGATTAATATTGTTTGTCTTTAATTAATATTATTTACCTATAGACGAAATTTGTTATTACTAGAGGTCCAGCAGTAGTCGAAATTCGACTATAGTTAATTGGAATTGTAAGTTTGTACACTATTATGATTGTATTTTATACTTCTATAATCACAAATTTCGCCAAGACTACACTATAAAAAATATTAACAAAGACAAACAATATTTAATCTATTCTCAATTTGACAATAGACGTCAATAACAAAAGTTTGACAATGAATAGTATACATGCGTGTGTGCGTCAAATACATGGTATGTAGTGTGTGTAATGTTTTCTTTATTGATCTAATGTAACTTTTATGCATTATTTTAAAAAAATATTAGCATTGTGCACTTCTTCTCTATATTCTCTTTAAGTGTGAAAAATTTCATACTCCTCCGTCCGTGCGATTTTCGTAAAAAGGGATACAAAGTTTTTGCTTCACGTATTAATATATAGATAGATGTCTATGATAGTCTTTCACAATAGACTCTTAATAATGTTATAACTTATAATTGAAATTAATTATAGTCGAATTTCCACTACTGAGCGACCACTAGTTTAAATAAATATTAATGCTAGAATTATCTAAGTTCTTCACAGAGCTCAGAGTTAATAAATTCCGATATGCAAATTTAAGCTCTAATGTTAATGCCTTAAAGTGGAAATTGGTTTGCACGGATGCAATGTGTTTAGGCAGCGGATGATACCTCAAGGTTCGCCGGCGCGTTGATGGTGAAGGAGGTGCAAATTTTAAATTTGCCCCAAATTTTAATGCGTTAATGCTCTAATTAATGCTATAACGTTCATGCGTTAAGGTGGAAATTGGTCTGCACAGATGCAATGTGTGCGGATGATACCTCAAGGTTCGCCAGCGCGTTGATGGTGAACGAGGGCATGGATATGTCCGCGGACATCTTCCACAGCGCGTCCTCGAGCCTGGCAGACACGCGGCTCTCGAGCGCCGGCAGCACGGCTAGCGGCGTCGCTATACCGACCGACGCCACGTACGAGCGGTACGTCGCGTCCTCGCCTTCCTCGAACTCGTAATATATCTTGTATGATATCTGAAACACGGATGGAAAAGGTTTACTGGTGGTAGGATCTCTTGTGAGTCCGCGCGGGTAGTAGTAGTAGTAGTAGTAGTTAGTAGTCGTCGTGACCTTAAGTGCATTCGTGTTGAGCGATGCACCGGTGTTCGAATCCCGCAGGCGGGTACCAATTTTTCAAATGAAATACGTACTCAACAAATGTTCACGATTGACCTACACGGTGAAGGAATAACATCGTGTAATAAAAAAAATTATAATTTGCGTAATTACTGGTAGTAGGACCTCTTGTGAGTCCCCTCGGGTAAGTACCACCACCCTGCCTATTTCTGCCGTGAAACATGCATTTCGGTTTGAAGGGCGGCGCAGCCGTTGTAACTATACTGAGACCTTAGAACTTATATCTCAAGGTGGGTGGCGCATTTACGTTCTAGATATCTATGGGCTTCAGTAACTACTTAGCACCAGGTGGGCTGTGAGCTCGTCCACCCAATCTAAGCGATAAAAGATAATAATAATATCACGTATGCGAGGCCGCGGGAAAGTTACGATGAATAGGCAATCAACATAGAGCTTGCTTTTATCCAAACATATGTATAACGTAAGTATTATTTTGTCTTTCAATTTATGATCGAGAAAACACCCTGATGTGTGATGTCACAAAAAAGTATATCAACAATTGAAGATTTCAAAACAAAAATAGTATGATTGTCTGCGAACAAAATAACACTAATAAATTGAAAGGAGACTGTTCTGTTTGGATTAGGCGTCCTCTTCGTGCATTATTAAATTGGTACGTTGCTTTGTAAAGAGGTTTCGATCTTAGTCGGTTGTCCGTGCTGCTGTCCCCGGGCCCTTACCTCGTGCCAGTATGTTCCGTTGTAGAGCAGGACCAGGCAAGTGACGTTGAACCTCTCGCCCAGGATGATGTCCACCGTGTACAGAGACTTCAGTTCTCTGACGGCCTCGAACGGAGTTATCAGGTTGAGCGTATTCCTCATTGTCGTGTACGTCTGCGAAGGATGTTTAATATTTAATTGTTTTTCGAAGTGAAACTTCTAATGCGACTTCCAACAAGGTTGCGTTAAACGTTTAACGCTACCATATTAGAAAGAGACAGATCGAGAGTGAATGCGTGCTACTCGAACGCACGCGCGTAGTCTACCTGTTACGGGCCAGCGCGAGCGTTAGCAACGAGTAGCTCCAATATTTTAAGGAAGTATTTAAAAAATATATATATATTTTTCTATCTAAAATATATATAATATAAATGTTGAAAATGTCGCATCTCTTATACACAGCATTCCCTATTACAAGAGCAATCTGATTTAAGGATGAAAAATGAAGAAAACCACAATACTACACATCGAAAAAGAAGTGTCACTTCATTCACGTGCATGAATTTTTTTTTGTTATTCTTGACAGGAGCAAATGGCTTAAAGGTCTCGTTAGCGGGCCGTTAAAAAAAACAAGAGCAAATCGGATTTCTTTTATCGATCTCTAATTATTCAAGAAACACTCGTACCTACTGTTTGTACGCAGTTAAATCTCGGGCTTCACGCTTGCCGTTTTAACTTTACTGACTTTAGTAAATATTCTTAAAAAAATTGATAGAATTTATCACGAAATATAAATGTCGATAGATAAAATAACACACAAGTCACGAACACTTTAAAAGTATTCGAAAATAGTTTTTAGCTAATGAATTCCTATTTATCGTTAATTCGATTTACTATTATTAACATTTTTTATTTTTATTTTGAATCTTAATGTTCTTGAAATAAATATCGTAATGGAACAACTGACCTCTAGTACGAATACGTCGGTTAAGACGATGGGCGGTTTATCCGGTAGATGAAGCGTGGCGTTTGCCTGGACGATCTCCTCCTCCTCCGGCCCCACAAACTGCGGACCAAACATAAGTGGTGATGAGTTGCTCGCTCCAGGCATTTCGATATTGCAATAATTATTACGGTAAAACACCTATTGTAAAAATGAATATTTAAAAAAAAAGTGTGTGTGTGTGTGTGCAAGTCACACACGGTAGAAGTGGAACTTATAAATAAGATATAGATATACTGACTATCGCACTACACAGGAACATACATATGGACAATGTTTAGTAGACGATAGTGGGGATGCTACGAAGAGTCGCACAAAGGGGAGACCGAGATGTGTTTGTGTCTCTATGGACTAATTTTTTCGTTTCATCGAGTTTGAAATCACAACGTGGTTACCGTCGCCCATGGACTTCAGCAATGCCAGTGGCAGAGCCAAGCCGCTGCCTACCGCTTAATACTCTCCACAAGCATCTTTTAAAGAAAGACATGTCATAGCGCTCGGGAAACACCGTGGAGGGGAGCTCATTCCATAGCCGGATGGTACGTGGCAAAAAAGATCTCTGGAAACGCATTGTCGATGAACGCAGCGGTTCCAGATGATATGGATGAACTGTGCTCCAATGGCGGGAGGTGCGATGACAAAAAGGAGATGAGGGGATCATCTCAAACAATTCCTCAGAGACATACGGTACAAAAAATATGTCTCTCCAGTTGAAAAAATATAACTATTATACCTTAGTGATGTGCGAGTGGAATGTTATCGTTGGATAGTACAGAGTGTCGACCACCACCCTAGCGGTCGTGTCGAAGTCTTCCAAGAACACGTCGGAGTTCATGTCGAATTTGTTTTGAATCTTGTCCTTTAGGACGTCCACTAAGCCCTTGCCGTTGTCCTTCAGCAGGATCGCTATGCCGAACTGAAAAGGAAACAGGAGAAGCTATTAATAAACAAAGGGTGCGTGTACTTATGTACGCGCGTAAGAAGTTATACTTTATTTTTATATTTTTTTTTTCTTTTTTATTTAAATTTTAATCAATTTGAAAAATAAATCGATTAAGCAACATCCTCAAACACGCATATTGGACATCCCTTTTCTTGACATCGTATAAATTCGGTAATTCTCGGTACGGTTCGGAAAGTTCGCCTACGGCTATATTCAGACTCGCCAAGTTACGTCGGTCGTATTGTAATGAGCGATTTAGTGGGCCACTTCGTTAATTTTCTATCACGGTGCGCGCGCATCGTAAAATTTCACTCTCATCAATTTTTCATAACGCGCCTAAAGAAGTATAACTTCAAAAAAATTCGATACTTTTGGTACCTTGTGTTTCGACAGACGAATCGATAGTTCTGTATCCAGTCCGTTGCCGTATATGTTCTTGAATACCAATCCGTTCTCTTCGAAACCCTCCAACGGTGTGTAAAGTTTGTACAGATATACAAAATCGACGATCGCCCTCCAGTGCCATATTGCCGTGAAACCAAAGTCCATCTTGTTCCATCCCACTCTGAAATCGACCTGTGTGAATAAAACCAATTATTGGTATCAAATGCACTGTTGACATAGCACTTTAGCCAAATACTGAAGCTGTATGTAAGTTTATAACTGAAAGTGTATAAGTGTAATTGTAATTTTAAGTGTAAGTGTAAGTGTGAGTGTGTGAGGGTGTGAGTGTGTTTGTGTTTGAGTGTGTGAGTGTGTGAGTGTGTTAGTGTGTGAGTGTGTTAGTGTGTGAGTGTGTTAGTGTGTGAGTGTGTTAGTGTGTGAGTGTGTTAGTGTGTGAGTGTGTTAGTGTGTGAGTGTGTTAGTGTGTGAGCGAGTGGGTGTCTGAGTGTGTGAGCGTGTGAGTGTGTTAATGTGTGAGCGTGTTAGTGTGTTAGTGTGTGAGTGTTAATGTGTGAGCGTGTGAGTGTGAGTGTGTGTGTGAGTGTGTGTGTGTGTGTGTGTGTGTGTGTGTGTGTTTGTATTTTTTTCTTCTAGATAAGTTCTAAGGTCTCAGTATAGTTACAACGGCTGCCCCACCCTTCAAACCGAAACGTATTACGTGGTCCTACCACCAGTAATCACGCAAATTTTAATTTTGCGGGTTTGATTTTTATTACACGATGCAAATCTTGGTATGATTTTATTATATATGAAAATAGAAATGTTGTTAAAAGACTGCACTTACCTCTTGCGGGGCTCTCTTTGCGGTGATCATGGCTCTGTTTAAGTACTGTATAGGGAGTGCGACGTGCCCAAACACGTGGAAATCTTGCAGCGACAGGAGTTTCAAGAAAACTTCGATACCTGTTTAATAAATCAATAAATGTCTCGATTGAATTTATTTATTACACCGTGCGGGTAGGTACAACTCAATGTTGACTTGGTTGAGGCATTATTAACGTATTGTGCTGTCCACTTGCGGCATTGATGGGTACAACGATGCCACACGTGAGGACGCGCAATGTCCATTACCATCCCCCACAAAATACTAACGATAACTTTAATTAATCTTATAGTCACACAATGTTCTCAACAGTAAGTCTGTCTACCGTACAGAAACATCAAATTTCAATGGCGATGATTTTTTACTAACGTTATATCGAACCTTTAGAATTGAAGTGGCTTAATCCGAAATTCTTGTTTTTTGGTAAACGCAAGAAATATTATTGAATTGAATTGTAATTGTTCAGGTTCGATTTTAATACTTTAAGCCTTAGAGCTCATAACTTAAGGTTTAAAGTAATTAAGTTACTTAAAATCTATGTGTATATTTCAAATGTATATTATGTATTTGTAATGTATATGATTCTCCGGTTCCCACAATAGAGGGAAACCCAGTTCGGGGGGCTAGGTGAACTTGTGTGAGTATTTGATAGAATCCTCACCGGTGGTACTATTCGGTGTGACCACGATAGCGACCAAATGCCTGTCCGCCTCAACAAAGCCGAACCTGGCCGTCGTCTGGGACAGCTCCGTGGTGGGGCTGGTCACGTTGACCACCAGCATGCAGTTCGTGATCCTCCTCATGTGACCGTTTACGTATATTTTCAGGACTTTCTCCTCTAAGTCCAGGTACGTGATTCCGTGGATATCGCGTTTGTGTCCAATTAGGAATTCGGTGCGGAGGAAGCCCTTTGTGTAGCCCTGTTTCGGAAAACGCAATTTATTGACCAAGTTAGAGTTAACTGTTTCCTCAATTAAGCAATTGTCTATCACGGTATTCAGGAAAATTAATTAACAAACTAACCCACTATTCTACTATAAATACGAATTACTTTTGTCGCACAACACCATAGATAATACACATCGCAACACATTCCGACTTGAGCAGCCGACCGAGGCGGAGCTCTCTGTTTTTATCGCTGTACACTTGAAATGCAATAAATGGAATTCATTGGAAAAGTGAGTCAATTACTGGCACTGTGGAAGGCATTGATAATGATGAAAAGAATGGCCGCTGTCGTCATTATTTTAAGAACACCATGGAAACAGCCTCTTCGCCATATTATATATTTATAAAACTTTTTAATTTTTGTACTAAATTAATTATTGGGTAACAATAAAATATATATTTCTGAAAAAATATGAAATTTATGATCACAGTGTCTAAATGTGACATAGGGCGTTAATTTTTGACATTTTTCTAAATATACAATGACATATTATCACTTAGCCGAGTGAAATGGAATTTTGTTTTTATCTTTCTCTGAACTAGTACTAGTTAGCCCGTAACCTCGGATTCGCTTAACGTTGAGTTTCAAGACACCCTGTATATTTGATAACACTAACGCTCCTCAATGTCTATAGCAGAAAAAAAAAACAAACGAAAATGGGCCTTCAGTATTTCCTCTAAGCCTATTTATGTTAGAATCAACAAAGAAAATAGAAGTACTGAACAAATTTGTAATGAATAGTTACACTCACTTGGAAGGGCGTGAGCAGTGTGACCCGACCGGTGACGTTGGTCTGCTTCTCTCCCTTGTCCAAGGTCCACGACGAATTGATCATAAGTTTACCTTCTTCGTTATACTGAAAATGAAATTGCACTATGAATGGAATTTTTGCCGCAGGTTTGCGCATTTGGGAGATTTTACGACAAACGGAAGATCTTCCACCGAGCGGGTGAAATTGCTCGCTAGATCCATGCTCCGAATGTTGCTTTTTTTTCCTACCCATTCTAGGGACCTCGAGGGGTCATACTTAACGTGACCATACGTCCCGCTTTGGGCGGGATTGTCCCGTTTTCAGGCTGTCCGTCCCGCTGTCCCGAACGACAACAAAAATGTCCCGCTTTCATTTATCTGTTGTGCATGTGTTTATTAGAAACTTACCGCATACTTACTTATCCCAAATCCTTATTGTATTACAAAATATATACTAAAGTGACTCTAATTTTGCTGTAGCTTACTTATCCCAAATCCTTATTGTAATACGAAATATATACTAAAGTGACTCTAATTTTGCTGTAGCTTACTTATCCCAAATCCTTATTGTAATACGAAATATATACTAAAGTGACTCTAATTTTGCTGTAGCTTACTTATCCCAAATCCTTATTGTAATACGAAATATATACTAAAGTGACTCTAATTTTGCTGTAGAAAAGTAGTTTTTGGTTACGAAATTATTTATAAATATTATTTTAAGGGCGAGTTGGTGTAAGAATTAAAATGTTGGTGAGGGTAAGATACCAAAATAAATTATTTCAAGTCATTTTTAAACCATATTTCTTATTTTGCACTAGAATATTACATCTTACCCCGACGTACCCTATATATGTATTTATTTATATACGAAATTCCGTAGGCGTCCCGCTTTGATACGAAAAATAAATGGTCACGTTAGTCATACTAGATTCATCGGGCGAGTAGATGAGCTCACGGGGCTCTATCCTGAGGACGTCGCTTGCAAGAGCAGTGCTTCACAGAATCTACCACCGGATCGGAGAATGTTATTGTTCGGAACTTGTAGTATATGTAAGCTTATCTTGAAAATGTAAGCGAGATTCAGGCATCTGTCAAAGATCTTGTGTTTTGTGATGGTGTAGCCACAAGTGTATGCAGAGGGGAAATGTGGGCGTTGTAAAGCAATGTGTTGATTAATATTTATTAAATAACAGATTATTTATCGTATCGCAAAGACATAACTCATGAATGTAGTCTTTTGCTAATATGCCTTTTACAGATTCGCATTCAAGTTTATTTTAATCTTTTTCTTGAAGGTTTTCTTCTTTTTCAGGAAGGTTAATTGTCTTTTATAAAATCACTTTAATACAAGAAGCAGGAGGTGTTAAGCAGGTGTGAACTAACCTGAAAACTTAACAACGTGTCGGCACTCTTCTTCCAGATAACTCTGTGCTTGGCGATGGCGGCCGCTTTGGGTAGGGTCGGTATAGTCGAGTTCACGACCGCGTTTATTTCCCCGTAAAATTCGTTCGTTTTGAACAGATAGTCGGCCAGCAGGTTGAAGGATAGGTAATCTTCCTGCCAGTTCATGCTACCGTTGATGGCCTGGAGGTTGTCGTGGTAGCGCCACCTGTCGGCAGAGCACGGAAGATCCAGGGGCCGCAGTTCGGTTCTCGCTCACGACTTGGATACGAGAGACCTTCAGAGGTCCAAAGCCGTGAAGCTTACTGGTGGTAGGACCTCTTGTGAGTCCGCGCGGGTAGGTACCACCGCCCTGCCTATTTCTGCCGTGAAGCAGTAATGCGTTTCGGTTTGAAGGGTGGGGCAGCCGTTGTAACTATACTTGAGACCTTTAGAACTGATATCTCCAGGTGGGTGGTGGCATTTACGTTGTCGTCGTCTATGGACTACGGTAGCCACTTTATCGTAAACTCGTCCATCCATATAAATAGTAATGACTTAATGGAAAACGCGGGATTATGACTTGTGAGGGTAGTTTTAATTATGTTGTATGAATCCCTTTTTTTTCCTTCTTAAGCTGAGAGCCTTGAGAGGCTATTTCAGCGTAACCTTAACTAGTAGGTGAGCTCACGGGGCTCAAACCTGGCGACGTTGTTAATACGAACCCTAGCAAGAGCCGCGCTTCACAGAATCTACCACCGGATCGGAAACGCGACCCACTGAGAAGATCCGGCGAGAAACTCAGTGGGCTGTGTCTGAGGGTTAATTTAGACGCCGGTTCTTCGTCGCTAGCGACGGGTTCGACGAGAACGGTGACCGGTGCTTGAGGTACCTAAAAGCACCGTTAGTCGCTCGGGAGGATCCGAAAAGACGTGTTTTGGGCGACGTCGACTGCTTTCCATTCTGTCCGCAGGATCGGGAATGTAGTTACCGGCGGCCGAGATGAGAAGGTTCTCGTGTCGTGCCGCTTTATCGAAGTGGGACGAATGGTTGTACTAAATGTAATTATGTAATTAAGTCGGTCACTGGCGAGTACTGGTGCTTACATAACGTTGAAGCTGGTGTCCCTCCAGCCGTTGAAGGGCGTGCTCAGGCTGGACAGCAGCGCGTAGACAGTCTCATTCTTCGCTTCGGAGTACATCTTCACCCTCCACAGGATGTTGGCGTCGTGAGCCCAGCCCATGCGGACGTGCCATTGACAGAACCAATCTAATGGTTAAACATAATGTCTTTTTTTATTCCTGACGGCCTTTTCAGTTTCACCAGGATAAGTGGGCGAGCAAAGGCTCAGTCAAGAGGGGTGGGATTTGCTAACAGCTATCCGACCGCCTCCGAAGAAGATCCAACAATTCAAGAGCTTCACGAACGAATCTACTACAGGTTCGGAGTCGCGACCCGCTGAAAAGATCCGGCGAGAAACTCAGCGGGCTGATGCTTAGGTTAGGTTGCACGTCGAACTGTTTGTCGAGTTCTACGAGCACGGTTACCGGGATCCCGAAGCCTGCTCTTAGCGTTAGAGCTGAAGGCGTCTAATGCAAGAGTTATTGGATCTGATGGATCCGTAAAGACGTGATACAATGTTTGGAGCGGTGGTGTCTTTGGGATTATTAAAAACATAATATGGAGGGGTGAAAGGGTGTTTGGTTTAAGCGACATTCCTGCGACATTACAGGCGAGCCATTTAAAATGTAAAGTTGGAAAAAATATCACGAGAAAAAACTTTAGCTATTTGAACATGGTAAACATAATTGAAGTTCAATTGAAAACATCGAACTGTTGATGCTAATACCAAATAAAAAGCAGCTTTAATTATGAACATAAATGTCAAGTATTAACTGAAATGCCACTTAAATCAAATAATTTTTCTCTCCTCGATATTTTGACCTGGGACCATCAAGGACTTTAACTTATTTTGCTTAGTCCCCCTGTGCTTAAATGGCTACCACTGGACAGCGGCATAGACCCCAGCAATACCACTACTCATCTTGCGACATGAGATCTAAATCTTAGTTCTATGGTACAGCGGCTGCCCCACCCTGTATATCGGAACACATCAGGGCTTTTTAGCAGAAATAGGATGGTGGTGATTGTTTGTGCGTGCCCACAAAACGCTCTATCATTAGAGAAGTTTAACTTCTGAAACAACTAGTACTCAAACCGACCTCTGAGCAGGACTTCGAGTTCGCCGGTGACCATCCTACGACTGCTCTACCCGGTAAACCCGAACGCGCTACAGGTTCACAGCAGAAATAGACTGAAATGGTGGCGATTGTTTGTGCGTGCCTAGAAAGCGCCCTAGCATTAGAGAAGTTGAACTTCTGAAGCAACTCAAACCAACCTCTGAGCAGGACCTCGAGTTCGCCGGTGACCATCCTGCCCGGGTAGTACAAGGACAGGTGGGCGGCGTGGTGCCACGGTCCCTTGTTGTCGAGCTGCACGTCGATGCTGACCTTCTGGGACGGGTTCCGGTTCGCGTCCCAGTTCACAGCCACGCTCAGTCGCTTCTGGTGATCGTACAGCCAGCGGTGGTATGAGATCTGGACGTCCCTTAAACTACAATAATTCAAATCTTAGTTCCTCTTCCGTGCGTTTTTTTTTTTTTTTATTGCTTAGGTTGGTTATGGTAGCCCATAGACATCTACAACGTAAATGCCCCACCCACCTTGAGATATAAGTTCTAAGATCTCAGTATAGTTACAGCGGCTGCCCCACCCTTCAGACCGAAACACATTACTGCTTCACGGCAGAAACTGGCAGGGTGGTGGTACCTACCCGCGCAGACTCACAAGAGGTCTTACCACCAGTAATATTTGCGTCGTGGTCCTCAGTGCTGAAGGTCGCGACCATTACGGAGCACTTTTATTTGGACTCTGTTACTCCATTCATTCGTGTCCTCTGCGCAGGGGATAGCAACATTGATGCTGGAATCCAATGTCAACTTAATTTGATCGGACCAACGTAGAGACCAGGGACCAGCGCAAAATCTTAGTTAGTTTACGGTTTTTGTGCATGGTTCTAATCGAGTATGTCCTGAGGAGAGCTGTTACAACTGCTTGAGAGCCATCTGTCCCACATTGCTGGTGCTGTCCACTGCCTCTCAAGGATCAACAAATTGTACAAAGTTACAAGTTAATCAGATATAGAACCAAACATTTTACAAAATAAAAAATCGACTTAAACAAAATAAATTGAGAATATGATCGATGTCTTCGAATTCACTTAAATATGCATTTATAAGACATAATTAAAAAATATTCGTCAGATTTTGATAAGATTTAAATGTAACACGAATCGCATTGGTTTTCCAATAATAAAAAATCATCAAAATTGGTTCAATCACCAAAAAAAACCGGTCGAATTGAAAACTTCCTTTTTGAAGTCGGTTAAAAATTATATTTTTCGACAAAAAGTACGCGTGTACACTTACGTTCATTTTTATACAGAGACTAGTAGAGCCGTTGTATAAAAAAAGATATGTGGTGTCGTGGGACACCGGATAGGAACGAAGTTCCTTATTATAAAAACATTAATTTTAAGTTTTATTCGAGGTATAAAGCAAATAAAACTGGAGGCTTCGCAACAACCCACGGTCATTCGGTAACGTGCGAACTTATTGTGGTACACTTCGTTCACGGTTGTTTGCTTAAGAGTTAGTGTATTGCGCAAACGAACGCTCTGAGATCGTGGTCAATGAATGATAAAAAAATATGTTATTTTGTACGTTATTACAAAGTTAAATCGTACACTGTGTGCATTACTAATAAAAATCTTACGTTACGGACGTTTTTTCCCGGTTAGGGTACCCCTCCACATCGTCCCATAATTAATAAATATATGTTCCGTTAGTTCAATTCAAAACACTCACTCGTCGATGTGTATGTCCAGATTGACGCTTGTGTTGTTGTTCAAATCCGCATTCAAATCGAAACTGTATGCCTTCTCATTAACGTCCAATTCGGCGTACGTCGTGAAATTCTGTTCCGACAGCACGACGTGACGTATTAGGGTTCTGTAGATGTCCCCGTTGTATTCACCCTATGGAAATTTTAATAGTTTACATGTTTGTTTATATTTATTTTTTTACCTCAGATAATTGACCTAACTAAGTGGTCCTGGCCAACATCAACGCGATCTTAATAAATTAGGCCACAGCTATTTCAGTGACTTGTCTTTAAGTTGTTATTGAAATTAAAGTTGTCGCTACCAATATCGAGACAAAAGATCGAAGTCACATTCCTATATTCCTATCGTACCTGTCACGTTTTCTTTTTTTTTAATATTTTCTTTGTACCGTCGATTGGGGGGAATCGGGACCCTTTCCAAAACTAACACAAATTATCAATGGTTTTCTTAGGGTAATACCAATAAAATTGAGATTAAAATGGTTCTGGAGTCTTACACTTTTATATACGATGCGTAGTTCATTACAAAATATACATAAAACTGATAAAAACTGGCTTGACCCGATTCACGTTGGCTTTTGGGGTGAATCTGCGCATGGGGACAATAGAGTTTTTCGATAGGGCTGGCACTATTTAGTTGTTAGGTAGGTATCTAACATTAGGTAATAACTTTTTAATATCTTTAATGAGTTACAAAACTTTGATGACTAAATTAATTTTTTTTTTTATATTCTCATACACTAAATAAAAGTCATTTTCAGTTCAACAAAGTTAAATCTAAGGACTAAACATCCCAGATTTGTTCCTATTCTAACTCTAGTCTCTATTCCCCCAATCTACTGTATTTTGACAATCCGCAGAAACCGGCGGTACTTCCCCGTGTAGTGCCCCCCTTAAGGGTCAATGACCGGCCGGAGCGCGTGCGTGCTCCACGGCCGCCCTCTGTCGGTAAGATTGGAGTACTCACCACTCCTATAAAAGTGACTTGTCGGTTGTCCTGAGTGAATCGCCCGTCGACGGCTATGTTCTTGAAGTGGTTGCTGTTTATCATCGCTTTCAGACGATGCGACGCCATGTTGGTCTTGGACTGGTCCTGGTACAAGGCGTCTACGTTGAAGTCCACGCCCGTGAACCATATGCCAACAGAATTCACCTGGTACAAACAGTTTTTTTTTTATTGCTTTAAGTGATTATCGGAGCCCATAGATATCTACTAAGTAAATGCCGCCATCCACCTTGAGACATGAGTTGTAAGGTCTCACTTTTTAACAGTAAAACGGCTGCCCCACCCTTCAAACCGAGACGCATTAGGCAGGGTGGTGGTACCTACCCGTGCGGACTCACAAGACGTCCTACCACCAGTAAACGTAAAAAGTAATTGTCTTCATGTAGCGTCATATGGTTTATGTCAAAAGTCGAACAAACGCTAAATAGTTGTTAGAGTAAAATTGACCTTATTTGCCTTAAATATAGGGTAGTATTATGTTAAAGAGCCCACAAATATACTGTTAAAATTCGGGATCTACCGACTTAAGGATCGCCAGAGAAAAACGGACCTTACCTGGTATTCATTAGGTTGTTTCTCGTGAACTTTCGTTTTGATGTTGCAAGGATGCAATGTGGGCAGGGTCATGTTCAATTCAGAGTCCAAATACAGTTGAGCCCCGGGGGGTAGGAACAGGTATCCCGATACGAGTATCTCTCTTGATTTGGGATTGAAGTTCAAAAGCGCTAAAGTCGTATACTTTGGCCCGATCTGTTGAAAGTAGCCCAATTTAGATAAGGATTCGTAGCTTCTCGGGTTCTCCCAAAATATGTAACTGAAGTCTCAGCAACTTTTTACTATATTAGTAGGACATTATTTAATTAAATCTCATCTGGTTTTAATTTGATTTTTAATGTTTTTTTTTTTTAATGTTTTGTTGCTCTTGCAAGCAGGCAATGGACTGAGTCCTTACAGCCTCGTTTTTCGTAAAATTAGTTTCTAAGTTTTTAAGTAACAATGTATTGTCTTCCGTGTTTTTTTTTTTAAATACGTTCGTTTTGACTTATAGACTTTAATTACAACATAATCAATAGATTGATATTCGAAACAAAACAATATTATCTCATTCCGTTTTGTAATGCAATTAACAGAACACGTGTGTAAATAAAGATTGAAGTTTATTAAAAGCTCAACTCTGGCAATAATGACATTTAAAGAAGCTGACACTGAAACAAGGAGAAGAGCTTTTTTTATTGCTTAGATGGGTGGACGAGCTCACGGCCCACCTGGTGCTAAGTGGTTACTGGAGCACATAGACATCTACATGTACGTAAATGCGCCGCCCACCTTGAGATAAGTTCTAAGGTCTCAAGTATAGTTACAACGGCTGCCCCACCCTTCAAGCCGAAACGCATTACTGCTTCCCGGCAGAAATAGGCAGGGCGGTGGTACCTACCCGTACGGACTCACAAGAGGTCCTGCCAAACATGGCATCACTGTCTTACCCCTTCGAATTGAAATTTAACATCGATAGTCTTCGGTCGGCGTAAATTGAGTCCAGTGTCGATTTTAACCCCATTGGGCTTATCCACTCGAATGAACTTCAGTACGAAGGATGGATCTTCCTTCTCTTTCTTCGACGAGCTCACGTTGAAGCCAATGTCGACGTGACTTTGAGTTTTCTGAAACGATTTTTTTTTTCGAAATACAAAACGAGCTAAAATAAATCTTATGCTGTTAAACTTAAAGATCATTTTGTTTCGATCAAATCTTCGCAAATCGTTGTTAGATTATTGTGCGCGCAGAACTAGTTGGCCGCGCCTTAGGTTTATGAGCGGGGGGACGGAGGGGCGGGGACGCTTGCTCTCATTACTGATATGAGATTTAATACAATGATGGGCGAAATTATTATAAACTTACAAAATGATGCTGAATCCAGTTCAGAGAGTTCTGAATCAAATGATTCAGAGGATATGTCAGAGTAATTTCATATAAGTATATTATTAATTACATAATTTCTTATATTATTAAAATAAGTCAGAATAATTTCATATATGTACTTAATTTGTTTTTAGTTTATTTTACTATTAATGACAATATAATTAGACAGGTACAATATAAACTTCTAAAAGTTCAATTGTTTATTTATTTATTACCTATTACATTTTTTTTAACAGATATGAGTAGAAGGGTTATTTAGGTTACTCTTTTTTACAATAAAATAAATTTTTCTTGCACTATTTTTAATTCAAATTTATTAAAAAAATATTATATTTTTTAGTTACATTTTCTATAAAAGTGTATTTTGTTAGTTTTTTTAAACTATTATTTATTTTTAATTTTTTAGTTGAATTTCAATTTTTTCATTTTTTTTTAAATCTCGAATTGTCGTCGGTCCTTAATAAGTATACTAAATTTCGAGTTAATCCGACGTTTTGAAGGGGGTCAAAATCACGTTCAAAGATTCCGTTACATACATACGTCTGAAGCTAATAAAAAAAGAAGCGTATTAAATATGTACTTACAACGTTCTTGAACACCGAATAAAAATTGTATACGGGATAGGCGGTGAATTGCATTTCGACTTCCGCGTAAATGTCGTGTCTGTAACCGGCCGCTTTTTCCGTGAAGAGGCCCTCCATTTTGATGGTCTGGTTCGAGTTCTTGTTGAACCGGTAGTCAAGTCTGAGGTTGGCGCCGTGCGTGGGGCCGTTCAGTATGTAGTAGCCCGTGAGGCGACTGGCCAGCTGTTTCGTTTGGAAGTCAACTGTTATGTCGCACTGGGACACGCCGCCTTTAGATTTGACTTTGAAGACGCCTATAAGGAAATACCCGTGTTACGTGACAACAATAGTGGCCGTAGTGCGAGTTTTTTTACTTTCTCGATAGCGTGAAAGTTAATTAAAATTTGTATGCAGTTGGAACAGCGCCCCTGGCGGCAAACGTAGGCAAACTTTCCGACACCTTTTTGAAGTTATACTTCTTTAGGCGCGTTATGAAAAATTGATGAGAGTGAAATTATACGATGCGCGCGCACCGTGACACAAAATTAACAGAATGAAGTTGCCCACTAAATCGCTCATTACAATACGACCGACGTAACTTGGCGAGTCTGAATATAGCCGCAGGTGAACTTTCCGAACCGTACCGAGAATTGCCGAATTTATACGATGTCAAGAAAAGGGATATCCAATATGCGTGTTTGAGGATGTTGTTTAATCAATTTTTTTTTCCAATTTATTAAAATTGAAATAAAAAAAAGAAATAAATTTAATAAAAATAAAGTATAACTTCTTAGTGGGTACATAAGTACACGCACCTTTTTTTTTTGTAGGGCCAGGGGCCGAACCTCCTACGAGGTCCATGCCCAGCAGGCGCGCGGGGTATGTGGGACTTGACGATCTGCAAGGTATTGGGAGCAGACCGCGGGCCCAGAGAATTTTAGGGTCCTACCGCACTAAACGACTCCCCTGCACTCTTACACCCGACGTCCGATCTCCGTCCGGGGTCAAAACCCGGTCAGAGTAGGGGGGTTCCCGCGGTCAACACTACAACCAGACACGCGGCGCCACCCCGAGGACGCCCGACCGACGGGTCGTCGAGGCGAAATGTTCCAACACCATACTTAACACACTTAGTTAGTTAGAGTTAACTTTTACGCTATGGAGAACGTTAAAAAACTCGCACTAAGAACACTGATATATTTATTATTATGTTACTAATTTATTTATATGTTTAATTTGCTGTCAATCCTGTTCAAATTACTTTTTTTATTTTATTGCTTTGGTGGTTGGACGAGTTTACGACCCACCAAGCGTTAAGTGATTACTGGAGCCCATAGACATCTACAACGTAAATGCCAATACCTACCTTGAGATATGAGTTCTAAGGTCTTAGTATAGTACAACGACTGCCCCGCATTTTAAACCGAAAGGCATTACTGCTTCACGGCAGAAATAGGCAGGGTGGTGGTACCTTTAGGCCACGATGATTTGATTGGTTTGCAATAAATCTTTTTTTTTATTTTTGTTACGTTCAATACAAGGTACGTTGTCTTTGATTGATTCTGAAGAGGTGAGTCTTAAGTTTTCTGGTCGTTTAATCTATATATATATATATATATATATATATATATATGGTATTCCTTTTGTTTTTTTAAATTTATTTTATACTAAAGTCTTTTATTTATCGATTGAGGCAAAAGTCTGCCGGGTCAGCTAGTTTAATAATATATACTAAAGGTCCCGCAGTAGTCGAAATTTGACTATAATTAATTGGAATTGTAAGTTTGTACACTATTATGATTGTATTTTATACTTCTATAATCACAAATTTCGTCAAGACTACACTATAAAAAACATTAACAAAGACAAACAATATTTAATCTATTCTCAATTTGACAACAGACGTCAAGAACAAAAGTTTGACAATAAATAGTATGCATGCGTGTGTGCGTCAAATACATGGTATGTAGTGTGTGTAATGTTTTCTTTATTGATTTAATGTATCTTTTATGCATTATTTAAAAAAAAATATTAGCATTGTGCACTTCTTCTCTATATTCTCTATAAGTGTGGAAAATTTCATACTCCTCCGTCCGCGCAATTTCCGTAAAAAGGGGTACAAAGTTTTTGCTTCACGTATTAATATATATATATTACCAGAAAGTTCAGCGACGCGATCGTTGTCGACGACCCAGTACGCGTTCGGTATCCAAACGTAGCCGTTCTTGATGTTGTAACGCTTCACCGACATTTTAGTGTCGAACTGTTTCCGTCCGTCCACGTCTAAGCTCGCCTCCAACGACTTATCGTATTGCTGGTTCCTGTACAGGGCCTGAGCTTTTAATGTGCTTTTGGCCGACTGGAACGACAGCACCGCCGTACTCGACGTGTTCGATAAGCTTAAAGCTGCATTAATCATTCGTTTTTCCTGTTGAAATTAAATAATTATTGAATACTGGCTGTACCCATCCGCTTCGCTGGGCATTTAAAATTAACATTGTTAATTCTCACCCTCACAAAGATTTTCTGGTATAGGGAGTCCAACACTCATATAAATATTAGCCTATCCATTAAGTACATGTATTTTCTACATGGATACCAAGTTTCAAGTCAATCGGATGCACGGTTCAGTAGTTATAACGGAACATCCATAAAAACCACTGTAGATTTATATATTAGTATAGATGTTTTATTGCACGTGTCCCAAGAATGTTCGGAAAACTTTTTTGCAATAATTTTTTTCGTTTAGTAGGTATACGGATGCAAATTTAGACAAGAATATGAAAAAATTGAATAGTTTTGAAGGAAGCGTTTAACCAAAACATTCATTTCGCAGACTAAAAAATAAAACTATTATTAATAACTATTATATTAAGTATAATTGTTAACGCAAATATTATCTTTTATTTTTTTAGGCAGTTTCTTTTAAATAAAATAAATCAAAATTGTAACTTACTTGACTATCGGGAGTATCGAATGAGAAACTTATGACGTCATTTGTACTATTCCTATCCCACTTGTACTCAAGGGCGTATGTTTTAGCTGACGGATCGGCTTTTTCTAAGGACAGAATGTATTTGGCCGGTCCACTCATTAGGAAGTATGGTGCGTCTCTTAAATTTGTCATGTTTGGGAACTGTAAAAAAAAAACTATTAGAATATCCCATAGTTTGCAAAACATCATTAGATTTCGTCTGATTTTTTTGAAGCACACGTTTACTATTTTTTTATTAGTATTTGTATAGTATTTCATTTGATAAAATAAAAAAAACGTAATAAAAATTGACTTTATAATTTTAGTTCGATTGTTAATGTTGCCAATATATTTGTAAAGTAACCTTGTCAATTAAAGCAAAATATACTTCATACAAATAACAAGATATAATTACTATTATGTAACAATTAACGTATTGGATACTATTGGATCGGTATGTTATTACGACCGGACATATTTAAATAACTTTTAACTTAGGATGACCTGATTAGTGGCATAAATTAGGGAAGGGTAAGTCGACGACCCTGGTCGATGGTGATGACGATGAACTTTGTCTATCTTGATAGTGATGACTCTTGAACTTAGGCGTATTAAGTTTCGCTATCATTTCGCTAAAGTATTAATTATTATCAGTGTAGTTATATGTTAAAATTCCTCATATATGACGGTCTATATACATATTTTTATGAATTTTTTAAATCACATAAAAAGCTCATCGCTAATCGGAAATCAATAATTTATAAGCGTTTTAATTTTATTGTAGACAGAGATAGCATTCTTTTGCACAATGACGTCACCGTTCAAGTAGCGTGTGATTAATGTTGAATATCAATAAACTCGCGACAAATATATCTCATAGCCATGCGAGCCGACATCTATTATTGTTTTTAGTACACGTTTTATTAATATATTTGCTGAAAATCTAAAGACAATATTTTTATATTGAAGAAAAAAAAACATACCTGATAGGATGCGCATACTTTGATCCCTACAGCGTTGTCAAAAGTTGACCAACTGCAAGTGTTCTGTTCTATTCTGTTCTTGTTCAATCCGCCTTGCTGTATTTCTTTGTCGCCGTGTAGTATGATCAATTCCGACCTGTATTACAAAGGTTTAAGGATCGATTTCGAATATATAACGGCCGTCTGGTGTAGTGGTAAGTGACATGAGTCACTACACAAGGGGGTCGCGGGTTCGAATCCCGCCAAGGGAAGATATTTGTATGATAAATATAAATGTCTTTTCCAGGGTTATGGATGTATATTAAATATATGTATGTGTATAATAAAAATCTTACATTTATTTCCGTTATCTGGTACCCGTAATACAAGTTCTTTACGAACTTAGCACGGCACCAGTTAACGTGGCGTGATGGTTAGTAAGCATTTATATCAATTATACATCTCTAATTTAGCAAATTTTGTTCTTTAGATTCCATATGTATCTTGATTTTTGCATACACAGGCTATATTCTATCTTGTGTCAATCAATAAATTGAAAACATTACAAGATTATCTGTGGAAATGTTATTTATAAGATTTGGCTGTATGGGCGACGTTTCCATTGTCTATGTAATGAAATACAAACGTATTTAGTTACTTTCTGTTTCGGGTGGAATTCTGTATGTAATCAAAACTACTTTTACAGCTTAATTTCGCGTTTCTTATTATCATATATCTTTTATCTTATTTTTTTTATTATTTAGGACGTTTTGAATACTTTAAGAGTTTTCGTGGCTACTGACCATTAAGAGAAGAGTCTTAGTTGACTGTAAATTATTTTAATTATGTGTACGGTACAATGGTAAAATCATTTAACGTGTTGTGTGGTAATATTATTAATCCCAACATATCCGTCGATTGTGAACTTTGATATTCAATTTATGCCCAGATTACTGCACCAAATGAGGCATACAAAATCACACTTAGTATAAAAAAATGTGTGGTTATAGTCATGATAAAACAAAAAGACGTTTGAAATTTTCACGAGAAGCTTGCATATAATATAAACAAGTTCCAAATAACAACATTCGGGCTAACAACGGCAGGTTTGAGCCCCGTAAGCTCACCTACTTGTTAAGGTTACGCTGAAATGGTCCCTCAAGACGATCACCCTATTTTTAAAAAAATAAATCGGAGAGAGCTTCACTGACTCATTGGAAGATTTTTCTTTTGTCGTTTTTTTCTTTTTATTGCCCTTGCTTGCCTCTAGGCAGACGAGCATACGGCCCACGTGATGGTGAGTGGTTACCGTCGCCCATGGACTTCAGCAATGCTAGGGGCAGAGTCAAGCCGCGGCCTACCGCATTTCGTTTACTCCCATTCCCACTTATACTCACTTGGCAGCAAAGATCTCTTGCTTGTCGATAGGCAGGGAGAGGTGCAGTCTGAGCAGCCCCAGGCCGCGCACGGAGAGCCGTGCCTCGACCGCGGTGGCGGTGTACAGGCGCCAGTTGACGCGGATCCCGCTCGAGCTGAGCCCTCCAGCCACGACGCTCATGGTGGCAGCCACGTTTACCGCCACACTGTTAGAATCGTATACTGTTTTTTAACACGCTTTTATTAAATTGAAGTCGTCGTGGCCTAAAGGATAAGACGTCCGGTGCATTCGTGTTGAGCGATGAATCGGTGTTTGAATCTCAGGTGGGTACTAATTTTTCTAATGAATTGTTAAAATGTTCACGATTGACTTCCACGGTGAAGGAATAGCATCGTGTAATAAAAATGAAACCTGCAAAATTATAATTTGCGTAATTACTGGTGGTGCGACCTCTTGTGAGTCCGCACGGGTGGGTACCACCACCCTGCCTATTTCTGCCGTGAAGCAGTAATGCGTTTCGGTTTGAAGGGTGGGGCAGCCGTTGTAACTATACTGAGATCTTAGAACTTATATCTCAAGGTGGGTGGCGCATTTACGTTGTAGATGTCCATGGGCAATAAAATTGGTATGTTTTTTTTTTCTTGCCCTTGTAGGTAAACGAGCATACGGCCCACCTGATGGTGAGTGGTTACTGTCGCTCATGGACGTCAGCAATGCCAGGGGCAGAGCCAAGCCGCTGCCTATCGTTAAGTACTCTCCACAAGCCTCGTTTGAAGAAGGACATATCATAGCGCTCAGGAAACACCGTGGAGGGGAGCTCATTCCAAAGCCGGATGGTACGTGGCAAAAAAGATCTCTGGAAACGCACTGTGGATGAACACAGTGGCTCCAGATAGTATGAACTCTACTTCTGTGTTGGGCGGTGCGATGGTAAAAACGAGATGATGGTATCATCTCCAACAGTTCCTCAGAGATGTTTATCTGTAAAGAGAACGACCAGCACCAAGTAACCACTTAACACCAGTTGGGCCGTGAGCTCGTCCACCCACATAAGCAATAAGACGCCTCAACAGATCTAATCTAGTCATTGAAAACAAATATATTAGTACGCTGTGGCAGTTAACGGAGATACCAACCCTTGCGTGCTCATAGTACTATCAATCACAAAAGCGTTAACTTACCTCGGCCTCAGTTTCCCCTCGAAGTCCAAGTTACCGGATCGCGAATTTTTGTACTCGACTGTACCCGACATCCTGGTATTGACGTAGCTCGTTCCCATTAAATTCATGTTCAGAGGCAGACCGCACCCGGTCGGCACCGAGTAGGTCGTGTCTAAGAACAACGACGCTTTGTTGTACGAAATTTCCTGAAAGATAACAATCGATTTCGTATATGAGTGTACGAACGATCAGCAAACGAAATTCGACCGTAATGCCTGACACTAAAAGGCTTATATTCATTTAATTAAATCACATTTTGTCTTTTGATTGTGTATTGATAACACTAAAGCTCCTCAGTAGTTACTAAAAACAAAAAACAAAAAAAAATTGGTCTGTAAGGTCGGTTTACAGACAATAGTTTTACTTGATAGCCTCAGTAGCAGAACTATTCGTATTGCTAGCTCTGACGTCACGTGAGAAGAGAGATGAATGTGTCACAAGTCAACGCTTGGGCCGATCGTGCCTTTCCATCGCTTGTTCTGCGCTCTCGCTTGCAAGCTCAGGCGGAACATGACACTTTTTTGTTGCTCTTGTTGCCTCCCGTGAGTTCACCTAAGCGTTAGGGCGAAGCTGAAATAGTCTCTCAAGGCTATCCTCCTCCTCGCGTCGTTTTCCTCAATACTGAGGGTCGTGACTCTCCCGCTGCATCAGTTTCTCCCGTACGATTTCCCTCCATCTGCTGCGATTTTTAGCTCAAGGCTATCAATATAGGTAAAAAAAAACAGATCACACCAAGTTACCTTTCCAGACAAGATCTCCATGATCCTCAACTCCGGGTTCAGCCTGGCCAGAGACTTGCGTATCTCGTCGTCGCCCTCGGCGCTCCAGTACGATATCTCATTACCGAAGACCTTGATCCCGAGCTCCGCCAGGGGGAGCCTGTGTTTGAGAGCTTCGTTCTCGTAGCCCAAGTCGTCGATCTTGCTTCTCACGTCCTCAGTGTCGTTTAGCGAACGCGCGAAACGCATGCTGTTGATCTTTTCCATGATATTGCTCTTGCTGAACGGTCCGTTTCGGCTGAAGTAGTTCTCGAAGTACGATTCGAAGCCTTCGGCGCGGGCCTTCATCTAGAAAAATTTCGATGCGTTCAGATCGATTCAAACATAGCGTATTGTACAGTGACGTCATTGTTCTCACCGGTCATATGAATAGTAATACAAAAATCACTTTGTGGCTGAGGGATGGAATAACATGGCCTTTTATATCATATTTTACTTTTCATTAAGGATTTTGATTTCAACAGTTAATTGAAATACCCGATAATAACATAGTAATCCTAAATTTGAAGTCACTGAATAAATAAAAACCATAAATCTTCGAGATACGCTCGAAGATTTATGGTTTTTTATTGATTTTATAGGTGGACGAACTCATAGCCCACCTGGTGTTAAGTGGTTACCGGAGCCCAAAGGTATCTACAAAGTAAATGCCGCCCCCACCTTGAAACATGAGCTCAAGGGTTGTCACTTTTAACAACAAAGTTGTAAGTATTCAAATAATTTTTCATATATTTGGTCACCGTACACACGAGAATGGTTTTTAAAAGCCCTTTGAGTTTCTCGACGGATCTTCTCAGCGGATCGCGATTCCGATCCGGTAGTAGATTCATTCGCGAAGCAGCTGCCTTCTAGCTGTCTCCTTTGAAGGCGCTCGGGCAGATGTTAGCAATTTTTTTTTATTGCCCTTGTAGGCAGACGATCATACGGCCTGATGGTGAGTGGTTATTGTCGCCCACGGGCCTCAGCAATGCCAGGGGCAGAGCCAAGCCGCTGCCCACGGCAAAATCTCACCGGGTCCGACTGAGACCGATCTTGCTCGCATAAAAAGTGTCTTTAAGAACACACTTTTCACCAATAGGTAAAGTTAGTCGAAGGGCATGTCACATTTTGATGCAAGCTTATAACTCACCTCGAGAACGTTGATCGACTCGCCAAACATATCCACAGTCAGATTGAGCGACAGCGACCTTGGGATGTAAGAGTCCGGTGAGAACACCACATTGGCTTCGTAGTTTCCACCTGAATGGAGCAAATTATTTAGATAGTTAGATTTCGAGCTCGTGCCGTGTCTATTCGCTCTTATATCTGCAACGTTGGCACGTTTGATAAGTTTTTTTTTCTTTTTTTATTGCATCGATGGGTGGACGAGCTCACAGCCCACCTGGTGTTAAGTAGTTACTGGAGCCCATTGACATGTACAACGTAAATGCGCCACCCACCTTGAGATATAAGTTCTAAGGTCTCTATAGTTACAATTATTGTTGTTCCTTTAGTTTGGTTGTCAGCGTTTTCAATTATAAATTGGAAGTTATACGATGGAGCCACTTGAGCTTAAGCATAATTAGAATGTGAATAGCGCCTACGACCTTGAGACATGAGGTCGTAGTCTCAATGATCATAACTGCTTCGCTGCTTTCAAACAAGTAAGATGATGATGATTATTATACACTAGCGGCCCGCTCCGGCTCGCTCGGGTCTTTAACAAAAATTTCAACGATATTTGACGTTGTTTCATTTTTTTTAAATAAAATAACACTTATTGCGACGTAACTATAACAGTTACACATATGTTGTCGCGACACTTTTTGTAAATAATAATGTGTTCTACAAAATCGTAGTACATTGTTTTATTTTATCATCAATAGTTTTCGCAGGGTACGCGATGTTAAGAATATTTTAGGTAATTTTTTTACACCTTTGGTTACATTATTGGAGTTTTAGTAAGGATCCCTAATTTTTTTAAAAAAAAATTATTGCCTTTGTCACTCGGGAATAGTGTAGCTTCCAAACAGTGAAATAATTTTTCAAATCGGTTCAGTAGTTTCGGAGCCTATTCAATACAAACAAACAAATCTTTCCTCTTTATAATATTATTAGTACAGATAATTTAGTCTCGACAGGATTCATGTTATTGGTGGTAGGTAGTCTTTCGAACTCTGAGGAAATCTATGGAGCAGATTGATATAGCAGCCTGGACTTACCAGCGTTGTATTGGTCGAAGAAAACGCTCTGCTCGTAGTTCTTCGAGAACATTCTGAAGTCGGGGCTGTCCTCCAGCTGCGGCATGGTGTTCCCGGACAGCAGACCCTGGATCTCCACCCTGGACGGGAGTGACGACTGGCCCAGGTTCTTCAGGTGACTCCACACGAATGTGGCCGCTGGAGGGAAACTTTCAATCGTTAATTATGTAGTAATAGCATTCGTTTGTGTGCGTATTATCACGCCTTTAGGATTATTGAAGTTTAGTGGATTCAAAGATTTTTTTTTTATTGTTTAGATGGGTGGACGAGCTCACAGCCCACCTGGTGTTAAGTGGTTACTGGAGCCCATAGACATCTACAACGTAAATGCCACCCACCTTGAAATATAAGTTCTAAGGTCTCAGTACAGTTACAACGGCTGCCCCGCCCTTCAAACCGAAACGCATTACTGCTTCACGGCAGAAATAGGTGGTATGGTTCTACCTACCCGCGCGGACTCACAAGAGGTCCTACCACCAGTAATTACGCAAAATATAATTTTGCGGGTTTGATTTTAATTGCGGACCCCTGTTCTAGATGAACAAATTCGTTTCGCATACCCTGGTTAACCGGCTCGTGGCGTAGCGCGTGGAATATCGTCCTCACGGTGGTCAGGTCCGGGCAGCGCATCACCTGGATGTAAGAAGCTATACGGACCTCGATGTTCACGAAGTCCTCGCGGTACGTCTCCAAGAAATATTCGCTGTGACAAACAAACAAAAAAATAAAATCGTTTTTTCTTACACTATTTTCAATTAAAATTATAACGAATTATTAAAACTATCCCAGTTTAAGGTGTATAATTTTAATGATATCGATGTGAGGTATGGTTCGTTGGTGCTATATCGACTGACAGTGACTCGTTTTCCGAAGCTTCGTGTGGTTGGCAGGCGACGTCTCTGCCGCCCCGCCCGCATGCATACCCCTCCAAGACCCACGAGTAGAACAAAATAGGGATGTGCATGCTATAAAATTTATTAATTGGATTTTCTATAAAAGCGTATTTTGTTAGTTTTTTTTTTAAACTATTATTTATTTTTCATTTTTTAGTTGAATTTCAATTTTTTAAATATTGAATTGTCATCGGTCCTTAATAAGTATACCGAATTTTGAGGTAATCCGATGTTTTGAAGGGGGTCAAAATCATGTTCAAAGATTCCGTTACATACATACATACGTCTGAAGCTAATACGCGTAAAAGCGTATTAAAAACGAATTAATTTTGTAAGGTAATAACAAATAATATAGTATACATAAAATTTAGAAGGGAACAGTAAAGTTGTACAGTTTTTTTAATGGAATAGTTGTACAGTTTTTATTTTATTTTATTAAATTTTACGCGACAATGTTACGCGCTGGGGTTCGGGATAAATAAAATTCCACTTTAGCACTTAGAGCACTTAAAATACTGCACAAACACTTTAAAACTCTCAATTCACTTGTTCCGCTTCGCTTCAGATATCAGGTTTCGTTCGCTGTTTTGCTTCGAATAGTTCCGATTACTAACTGACTGCGTGCCGTCTCTGCAATGCTTTTATAGTCGAGACGAAATCCCTAGAATCGTCGAGAATATTCCACAAACGTCTAGTAATGTGTGTTTCCGCTATGACAATAGATGGCGTTGTACTTCGCGAGCGTTCTAGATGCTACTTGATCCTTCGATATTCGTTAGACTATTCGGCGATAGATGGCGTTACGCTTACCGGCGTAACAATAATAAAGACCGTGAACAAGTGACGCACGGTCATCCGACCCCAAATGAAGATTCCCACTACTATGGGAACCGGAAAACAATACATATACTTTATATACACCCATATATAGATATTAACCATCCAAATAAAAGCAAAGAAACCTGTTAATCACACGAATGGTTTTACCGATATGGGAATCGAACCCACAAACCCCGGCCTAGTAATATTAATGATAAAGACAATATTTTTAATGACTTTCATGTACATTACCGTGTTTCCGCACAAGGCGTCCTCCTGAACGCGTCAATGGCCGTCAATCGTATGGGTACAGGCAGATAGGAGTCGCCAATGATACTCATCAATACATCGGCGAATTCTAGTTTGAAACCACCGATGTTACCGAGAGCCTTTATTGCTATCACGATCTGCGGAAGTTAATGGCAAAGAAGGAGTTAATTAAAATGAATGAAAATTAAAAATTTTTTCGATAAATTAATTCTTGGGCCGATTTTGCCTCTCCATCGTTTGTTCTGCGGTCTCGTTTGCGCGTTCAGGCTAAGGCGGAACGTGACACTTTTTCGTGCGTGCAGCCCGTGTTCATCAATTTATAACACGTTCAAGACGTATAAAAATATATTATTCATGTTATGTCATTCTATTTTCTTTTTCTATAGCATTAGGGTGTATTTGAGGCCGTCAACGAAAAAGTGGTCTAAGCTTACCATAGTTAGTATGGAGATAATGAGGTAGGAATTTACCTTTACAATACTTCGTAAGCAAAAAAATACGCGCTAAAATGATGTTTACAAAGTCATCTGTTGTCTATGGATTGAAACTAGGGATAGGCCGATTTTGCATCAAAATTTATTATGTTTTAAATAAATTGCAATGCATAAGCATGAATATGAATTGTGGGTTAGGCCACTTTTGCGCTGACGGCCTCAAATACACCCTAATGCTATAGAAAAAAGAAATCCTTAGACACGCTGTATCCACAGTCACCAACAGAGAGAGGCGGTAACCTTAGTCACGCCGTGTCCACAGAATCACCAACAGAGAGAGGCGGTAACCTTAGTCACGCCGTGTCCACAGAGTCACTAACAGAGAGAGGCGGTAACCTTAGTCACGTCATGTCCACAGAGTCACCAACTGAGAGAGGCGGTAACTATAGACACGCCGTGTCCGCAGAGTCACCAACTGAGGGAAGCGGTAACCTTAGACACGCTGTATCCACAGAGTCACCAACAGAGAGAGGCGGTAACCTTAGTCACGCCATGTCCACAGAGTCACCAACTGAGAGAGGCGGTAACCTTAGACACGCTGTATCCACAGAGTCACCAACAGAGAGAGGCGGTAACCTTAGACACGTTGTATCCACAGAGTCACCAACAGAGAGAGGCGGTAACCTTAGTCACGCCGTGTCCACAGAGTCACTAACAGAGAGAGGCGGTAACCTTAGTCACGTCATGTCCACAGAGTCACCAACTGAGAGAGGCGGTAACTATAGACACGCCGTGTCCGCAGAGTCACCAACTGAGGGAAGCGGTAACCTTAGACACGCTGTATCCACAGAGTCACCAACAGAGAGAGGCGGTAACCTTAGTCACGCCATGTCCACAGAGTCACCAACTGAGAGAGGCGGTAACCTTAGACACGCTGTATCCACAGAGTCACTAACAGAGAGAGGCGGTAACCTTAGACACGTTGTATCCACAGAGTCACCAACAGAGAGAGGCGGTAACCTTAGTCACGCCGTGTCCACAGAGTCACCAACAGAGAGAGGCGGTAACCTTAGTCACGCCATGTCCACAGAGTCACCAACTGAGAGAGGCGGTCACCTTAGACACGCTGTATTCACAGAGTCACCAACAGAGAGAGGCGGTAACCTTAGACACGCTGTATCCACAGAGTCACCAACAGAGAGAGGCGGTAACCTTAGACACGCTGTATTTTTTTTTATTTTTTTTTTATTGCTTAGATGGATGGACGAGCTCACAGCCCACCTGGTGTTAAGTGGTTACTGGAGCCCATAGACATCTACAACGTAAATGCGCCACCCACCTCGAGATATAAAGTTCTAAGGTCTCAGTATAGTTACAACGGCTACCCCACCCTTCAAACCGAAACGCATTACTGCTTCACGGCGGAAATAGGTGGGGTGGTGGTACCTACCCGTGCGGACTCACAAGAGGTCCTACCACCAGTGAATATATACCACCAGTATCCACAGAGTCACCAACAGAGAGAGGCGGTAACCTTAGAGACGCTGTATCCACAGAGTCACCAACAGAGAGAGGCGGTAACCTTAGTCACGCCGTGTCCACAGAGTCACCAACAGAGAGAGGCGGTAACCTTAGAGACGCTGTATCCACAGAGTCACCAACAGAGAGAGGCGGTAACCTTAGTCACGCCGTGCCCACAGAGTCACCAACAGAGAGAGGCGGTAACCTTAGAGACGCTGTATCCACAGAGTCACCAACAGAGAGAGGCGGTAACCTTAGTCAGGCCGTGTCCACAGAGTTACCAACAGAGAGAGGCGGTAACCTTAGTCACGCCGTGTCCACAGAGTCACCAACTGAGAGAGGCGGTAATCTTTTACGACCCAATACATTGTTCGTTCAATATATTATACTTACATTATCCCTATCTTGTCGGGTCTTGATCGCACCTTTTTTAGATATCTCCTTCACTATATTTTGGAATATTTCTAGAATCTTATTCGGCGTTTCCTCCTCGCAGCATTCGCGCACTGTAAATTTATTTAGGTTAAGCTTTCCTATTGCCTTTACAGACGGAGATACTTGTTTTTTTCCCCTACCTATGCTGATAGATAGCCTTGAGAGGTTACATTAGCTTCGCCCTAACGTGTAGGCGGGGCTCAAACCGGGTGTGTTGCTAATACTAGTCACATCAAGAGCAGTGCTTCGCAGAATCTACCGCCGGAACGAAAACGCGACCCACTGAGAAGATCCGGCGAGAAACTCAGTGGGCTGTCTGTGGGTAGCTTGTGTGTAGCATTCTCAAAGATCACAAATTATTTTAGACCTTTTGTATGGGAGTAGTAAGTCGTAATGTTCCTCATCCAAGGTTTGCTGTTATATAGTTGCCAGGCACATACATATCGCGTGAATTCCACCACCCACCTTGAGACATGAGGTCGTAGTCGAAATAGCGTTAACAACCTTTGTGGTCCCAGAACACCAATTATGACCAATAATTACCCAAATCAAAGAATTTTTTTTTATAAGATGCAATTTCCTTGTTATTATATGGTTGGTACATCTCTATTATATTATTATTCATGTTATCGATAATAATTCCTACTTTTTATAAATCTGGACTGAATAGTGAAGTATATTCATTCATTCACAGCGAATTCATGTTAGGTAAATAATAGAATATGAACCAGTCTGAAAGAAATATATTACAATTACCAATTCACTCGAGCACTAACTGATATGTATTTTGTCGCATATCAGATATGCAGTGTGCTTAATGCGAGTTTTTTAACTTCTCGATCGCGTAAGAGTTAACTCAAATTTGAATTGGAGTTGAAACAGCGTCCCTACGTTTGCCGCTAGGGGCGCTGTTCCAAATACCGATACAAATTTGAGTTAAATTCACCATAGGTTTTATGCCACGCACCATCCGGCTATGGAATGAGCTCCCCTCCACGGTGTTTCCCGAGCGCTATGACATGTCCTTCTTCAAGCGAGGCTTGCGGAGAGTATTAAGCGGTAGGCAGCAGCTTGGCTTTGCCCCTGGCATTGCTGAAGTCCACAGGCGACGGTAACCACTCAATATCAGGTGGGCCGTATGCTCGTCTGCCTACAAGAGCAATAAAAAAAAGCTTATGCTTGGTATGAGGATGGGAAACTCACACGACTTTCCGCTGTGCTTGCAGTAGGAGTGGACCATAGATGAGACCGTGAAACTGACCACCTTATCATTCTTGTATGTTTTGATCAATTCCAACATACTCTCCAACATCGATAGCTTCGGTCTGAAAAAGAAGTTCTCATTTTCAAAAAAACGTAGCCCCGTTAAATAAATACGTATTTACTTAAAAAGCTTTGTATATTGGTGGGTGACTACAGCTTTATCGTTGTGGCCTAAAGGATAAGACGTCCGGTGCATTCGTGTATAGCGATGCACCGGTGTTCGAATCCCGCTGGCAAGTACTCATTTTTCTAATGAAATACGTACTTAACAAATGTTCAGGATTGATTTCCACGGTGAAGGAATAATATCGTGTAGTAAAAACCCGCAAAATTATAATTTGCGTAATTACTGGTGCTGGGACCTCTTGTGAGTCCGCACGGGTGGGTACCACCACCCTGCCTATTTCTGCCTTGAAGCAGTAATGCGTTTCAGTTTGAAGGCTGAGGCAGCCGTTGTAACTATACTGAGACCTTAGAAATTAAGGTAAGTGACGGCATTTACGTTTTAGATGTCTATGGGCTCCGGTAACCATTTAACACCAGGTGGGCTGTGAGCTGACCACCCAGCTAAGCAATAAAAAATAAAAATTGAAAGCGTCTATAAAGGGTATACGTTCACAGCAAGGTAGAAGACACCAGACTACGTAGAAAGTTGCCCATGCGATGGACCGATAAAGTCAAGTCGGCAAAACCGGGAAAGTGGTGATTGCTCGTGAGGCACATAACATCTGCTATCAGCAATGATACTGACTGAAGACCACGACCGCTCTGCCAAGAGTTATACGGCAAAGAAAGAAATGAAGGGTGTACTTTAGAGACCATTGGCATCAATCTGTACTACGTTATATCCGATTCGAATTGACGACCGCATCTGGCATTATTTTTTTTTATTGCTTAGTGGGTGGACGAGCTCACAGCCCATCTGGTGTTAAGTGGTTACTGGAGCCCATAGACATCTACAACGTAAATGCGACACTCACCTTGAAATATAAGTTCTAAGGTCTCAGTATAGTTACAACGGCTGCCCTAACCTTCAAACCGAAACGCAGTACTGCTTCACGGCAGATATGGGCAGGGTGGTGGTGCCTACCCGTGCGGAATCACAAGAGGTCCTAACACCAGTAATTTGCCTCTAGTCAAAATCATACGGTGTATTATTCGACGAAACATCATAATATGTGCCTTTGTGTATTTATACATTACACGACCAATTATAAATCTAATGGCCAGGCCAATAAAATTTCGTGGTATTAGTTACCTGGCCGTACTACTATGTCGTGATCGAAGAATCGCGGTCCGAAGCGAAATGAAAAGTAGCCTATATTCTGACCATATCTCAATCTATTTCCATACTGAATTTCGTTAACATTGATTTAGGGATTTTTCCGTGACAACCTAACAGATATACTATCATATTCATATAAGACGTCATGACCTACATCACTCCAATACATGGCGACCCTTAGAGAGCAGTTAAAATTTTGCAAATTACGTAAAATACGAGAGTAGCTGAATCAATTATGAAGAAATACAATTATGAAGAATAGAAGTTTGTGAAGACGAGAAATAAGAGAAAAGAAGATTTTCAAATCATTACAGAAGATGAAAAAAAAAACCCTCACAGAAGATTGATTTGGATGAAGCGATGAGAATAGAAGAAGACAGAAAAAGGGTGTTGCTGCCGGGAGCTGGGAGAATGCTCCACCCTTATGATGAGAGGATATGCAGGGCGCCGGGAGATAAATTGTACGGGTCCGAGGTGGGCAGCTAGGAGTCAGTTGGAGTCCAATGCTGAGGAGTTTATTCACCCATGCTACGTAAGACGTCATGACTACATCACTCCAATACACATAATATTAGTAAGAACATAATCTGTTTATCACAACGTACCTCGGTATCATTGCCATGGACATTAGCCACTCGTGTCTGGTCTCGGTGTCGATAGCGGCTTCTGTTATCATGTTCTTGATGAGCTCCACTGAGCCGGTGCTGGCGATGTACGGAAGGGCGTCCAGCATGTGTTTTCTGTAAAAGGATACGGAAGTAAATCTTAGATTTTTTTTAATTTATTGCTTAGATGGGTGGACGAGCTCACAGCCCACCTGGTGTTTAGTGGTTACTGGAGCCCATAGACATCTACAAGGTAAATGCGCCACCCACCTTGAGATATAAGTTCTAAGGTCTCAATATAGTTACAACGGCTGCCCCACCTTTCAAACCGAAACGCATTACTGCTTCACGGCAGAAATAGGCAGGGCGGTGGTACTTACCTGCGCGGACTCACAAGGGGTCCTACCACCAGTAATTACGCAAATTATAATTTTGCGAGTTTCATTTTTATTACACAATGTTATTTCCTTCACGGTGGAAGTCAATCGTGAACATTTGTTGAGTACGTATTTCATTAGAAAAATTGGTACCCGCCTGACAATTGATTTATACAGGGTGTTATCCGTTCCCTCGGGGAGCCCTGTGGAGACATGGTATCTATAGACGCCGCCTGAATGACCAGCGGTTCCAGGTTTGCCAGGTTTTAGAGCACTCTTCGTGGGACAGAAATAAGTCCTTCTGTGAATCAAGAGCTGTGTCTCCGCGTTGAAAAGACAATATCTGAGCTCAGCGAATTGCCGTTCTGATAATAGTCTATTTACACCCTGTGTTTGATCTGTCATCTTTTTTTTTTTATTGCCTTTGTAGGCAGACGAGCATACGGCCCACCTGATGGTGAGTGGTTACCGTCGCCCATGGACTTCAGCAATGCCAGGGGCAGAGCCAAGCCGCTGCCTACCGCTTAATACTCTATGGTCTCAAATAAATATATTACTAATCTATGAAAGCATTATTTTTAATGTATAGTCTTAGTATGATGGCTATACAGTGTCTAATGTATAGTCTACGTGATGACGGTTATTATTATTATTCATATAAATAGCTGTTTCTTTGTATATTATTATTATATATTTTTTATAAATCATTGTAAATAAAATAAAGTTGATAACTTTGTAATGTACTTTTTTTTTTATCAAAAAAAAAATCATAATAAAAAATGTATAACTGTTTGGGGAGATATATACGACAAAGGGAAGATCTTCCACCGAGCGGTGACATTGCTCGGTAGACCGACGGTCCGAATGTTGTTGTTCGGAACTTGTATATATGCGCTTTATCTTGAAAATGTCGTAAGCGAGATTCAGGCATCTGTCAATTATCTTGCGTTGTATGATGGCTACCCGCCACAACTGAATAATTATTTTCTTTATACCTCGAATAGAACTTAAAATTAATATTTTTATAATAAGGAACTTCGTTCTTATCCGGTGTCCCACGACACCACACATATTTTCTTATTATTTTATGTGTAAGAGGGGAGTGAGCGAAGAAATTGTATATGATAGAGGAGTATGGAAGGAGAAAACATATTGTGCCGACCCCAGGTGACTGGGAGAAGGGTATGGTGATACGTACGTTGCTATCTCACACATGGTGGGAGCTCGAGCCAGCAGCTGCGAGAGCGAGGGGAAGTCCAAAGGTCGGGCGGCGCGCACGAACCGACCCCACAGCCCCACAGTCGAGCTGCTGTCCATGTTCACATCCACGCTCGGCTGCGAGTTCTCGTCGCCCGTCTCTTTCACTCTATACGAATTAAAAAAGGATACTTAAACATGTAAACTTTAAAAAAAAAAACTTTAGTGTTTTCTGTGTATGGAAGGTAGAGGTAAGGAGAACCGTATCTGTGTGTGAAAAAGTGTCCGTTAAAATCTGCTAAATAATGGTGGCGCTACAGTAGCAACCGGGTAAATTTAAAAAAAGGCGCTGAAAGTTATTGGAATAAGATAGAGAAATAAAAAAGGACGAAAGAACTGTAAGCACTACAAAATCACAAAAAGTATGTTATTTAAAGCTGATAAAAAAATGCAGTCGATGTCTCCACGTTTTACCGCAACAATAATTTTAGGTTATATTGACGAAATTAGTTTGGGCTACGTAAACATGTGAGGTCTTGTATATTACACTGTCGCTAACTACCCTAGTCATTAAATATATTAAATTTTCGAACTCAGCATACTTCAGTTAACAACTGCTCAATTCATATCATACCCTGTGCCTATGCTAGCGCCATTCTGGAGGATTTTTGAACTATTATTTAGTGCTGAAAGTGAGATACTTTTTCAAGTTTCTCCCATGAGAAGCTTCTCCTTACCTCTACCCTCCATACTTCTGTAGTTAGTCTTGGAATAGGGTTGTGATTGATTGTCGACAATTTATAGGACCCTAAATAAAGTCGTAATTTTTTTCATGCTAATCTAAATATACGCATATTGTCGATAAAATAAATATTTTAAATTAAACTTACATTTTTCTGAATGAAGCCTAAATATTTGATTATTATTAAATCGAATTATTTTATCTATACTCACAAGCATAATAGCTTCAGTAATTCCCTGGCATTCCTTAGACCTATGCTGTCGTCTCCTATATACGTAGTGTGGTGGTGTAGCAAATTAGAACGCTTCTGTATCTCGTCCCAAGCTATAAATAAACACAGGGTGATGTTTTAATAACAAACAAAAAAAACTTTATTGCACTCTAGGCATGGAAAAATCATTTATTGAACAAGAAATGTTATTGAAAATTCATTTATCAACCAGTGAGGGGCGTGAAATGCTCTTCTAAGCATCAACCAATTAACCGTAATTTTTATTTATTTTCAAATAACATCGTAGCTAGCAAAGTAGCTTCTAATTTTCTTTACAACATAGTCCAAAAGTAAAATTAGGTGATTTAAAGGTATAAGCCGCGCCAATAAAGAAACGAATCTAAAATGGCGGCGGCGATCATGCGTTCTCTCTCTAAACTATTGCTGTCTTTAGTCGCACACGGCGCGTACTGCATGCGAAAAAATATCAGTTCTGACTTTGTTGTTGAGTTCGAGTTTTTTCACTTTTGAGTTATGCGACTTAGATGATTGGCAGCAAAAGTGTCTACGCAAGTTGCGTCCCAGATGAGACACCTCCCCTTCTGCCGGGGCATAAAGTAAAGTAAAGTACATTCTC
The DNA here is from genome assembly GCF_030267445.1 of Bombyx mandarina. NCBI lineage: Eukaryota > Metazoa > Arthropoda > Insecta > Lepidoptera > Bombycidae > Bombyx > Bombyx mandarina. The sequence continues at coordinate 3,374,397 of NC_143233.1, forward strand.
ATTTGTTTTTTTATATTTTTTTACAATAAACAAACTTTCTTTTTATTTGTTGACTCTACCATCTGTCAGTGCAGGTACATAGACGCCATTTTCGATTCGTTTCTTTATTGGCGCGGCTTATAATATCCACATCTATTATATATTCATTGTGGCGGACTATGGGAGAGGCCTACATCCAGCAGTGGAGAGATACAGGCTGATGATGATGACCCACATCTACTACATATAAAACAAAAAAAACACTCACTCTTAGGCTCAGCAGCGATTATTTGGAAGTCGCTCTTATTTATCTCACTAATAAGCACCAAGTCCTGTATCACTGTGGTCATAGCTCCCGAGTTCTTGCCCGAGAACGGTTCGAAGAGGTGCCTCTCCCGACAATTCACCGCTTTGTAAACGTGATGGTCGATCGATATGCGACATTTGCTTTCAGATTTCAAAACGGGCCATGTTTGAAATTTCTGGAACAAAATCGTGACAAAGACCCGTTTGTTATGTGTCGATTGTAGGTATTTCAAGGACTGATTTCTTTATTGTATCTTTATTGTATATATTTATCCAATAGGAAGATGAGCATGTGGCCCACTTGATGTTGAGTCGTTACTGTCGCTCAAGGATGTCAGTGAGGCACAGCCAAGTGGTGGTCTACAGTTGAGTACGGTTTGCAACTCTCCTTTGAAGGACTTGTGGTACGTTCAGGAAGCACAGTGAAAAAAAGCTCATTTCAAAGCCGGCTGGTATGTTGCAAATGAGATCTCTGAAAACGCTCTGTGATCGAACTCGGCGGTTCTAGGTAGTGTGTTAATGTTTGCGCTAAAATTGGGATGGCATCACATGAAATAACATCACGAAACGCATTATACTTACCAAAATGAATGTTTTTGTGTGTTTTGATGGTCTGTCTTCGTGCATCTTTGATTCGATTGATTTGGAATTTCGTGTGGTTGTGCGTGCTTGCGTGCGTGCGTGTGCGTGTGCGTGTGCATGTGCGTGTGTGTCTATTGCTGAAAGAGCTCACGACCCATCTAGTGGGCACGGAAGCACTTAAAGAAACTTAGATTTTGTGTTATATATAAACGTTGAGCTTTTGTAATTAACACAACAAGTGTTAACAAACTCCTCGTATTAGCAAGGATTTTTTTTAAATCACTTCAAGGCTCGCCTTTGACTAATGTCAAATATATTTGGAGTTGTGAATTTGAACCTTATATGGTCTTGCCTTAAAGTCGACCCCATACGTGTAGTTTCTAAAGTTTCCGAAGTTAGAACATACTTTAGACTTATCCCTTAGTAAAGGATTAAAAAATCTACTAATACATCGTATTTTATAATTTGCTACTAAAGAAACTTATTGGAACACTAGTAATAGTGCAAAACGCTAGGTATTTATAAACAAGTTTATCCTGACATCTTCAACGAAGCCTTACGATAAAAACTTACGCTCTGAAAGTCGTATCTGACTGTCTGCAGTATTGACATGTATTTATATCGGTTCGTGCACTCTGATAGATCCCGTCTCTTCACCAGAATGAGGCTGGTGTCTTCTTGGCCCCGGACGGAGTAGTCGACGTTGCAAGTTCCGTGTATGTCTTGCTGTGAACAATGGTTCCGTTATCGAATCCACTATCGTAGCTGATAGGGCACAGTCGGCGTCAAATAGGCCATGAAATAGGCACTGGATATCGTTTTTTTTTTGGCTTAGATTGGTGGACGAGCTCACAGCCCACCTGGTGTTAAGTGGTTATTGGAGCCCATAGTCATCTACGACGTAAATGCGCCACCCACCTTGAGATATAAGTTCTAAGGTATCAGTATAGTTACAACGGCTGCCCCACCCTTCAAACCGTGAAACTTCAATTCACTTCAATCGTGAAACAAAATTAACAAAACTGCTGGCAGACAGCGGCTTGGCTCTGCCCCTGGCATTGCTGAAGTCCATGAGCGACGGTAACCGTTTACCATCAGATGGGCCGCATGTTCGTCTGCCTGCTTGGCAATAAAAATAAACAACGAATTGCGCAGGTGTCAGATTAAAGTTTTAGTTTTGCTTCCATTGGTATACGTGCAAACTATTCAAGATTAATAGTCAGTCTATTGGCTAAAGAAGAATAAGCGCTGTGAACATTCAGAGGTGTTAACGCAACACAAGTAATACTATGGCTGTGTAGGTAAATATATTTACAAATCTATCGAAACTAATCCGTAAATTGAAATAATACACAACACATATTCGCAGCAGGCAGTATTTTTTCTTTTTTTTTTAGGATTGAAGGATTACTGGTGGCCCGGAGCCCTTTCCAGTTTCACTAGGACAGATGGGCGAGTAAAGGCTCTGCCAGGAGGGGTGGGATTAGCTAACAGCTGCCCGAGCGCCTCCGAAGGAGACCTATTAACTCAAGAACAGCTACTTCGCGAATGAATCTACTACCGGATCGAAATCGCGACCCGCTGAGAAGATCCGGCGAGAAACTCTGCGGGCTGTTGCATTGGTTAGGTTGCACGTCGAACTCTTTGTCGAGTTCGACGAGCACGGTTACCGGGGTCCCCAAGCCTGCTCCTAGTGTTAGAGCTGAATGCGTCTAAGGCAAAGGTTATTAGATCTGAGGGATCCGTAAGGAAGTGACCCAGCAGGCATTATTACATGCTGACCGTTGCTATGAAACCTCGAAAGTTTCAAGGGATATCACCCAACGGACAAAAGCAGGGGTAGGGTTTGCTGACCGAATTGTGCAAATGGATTGGGCACAGCATAGATCACTTTCTTTGTTCTGAAGGAAGGCCTTTCCAACTTCACCAGTAGAAGAGACCTCAAACTAATAGAGTAAGGTAATTGAATGGACCGAGTGAGAGTAATTAAGAGCACTGGTCACCGTTCTCGTCGAACCCGTCGCTTGCGACGAAGGGCTCGACGAGTAAATTAACCCTCAGACACAGCCCACTGAGTTTCTCGCCAGATCTTCTCAGTGGGTCGCGTTTCCGATCCGGTGGTAGATCCGCGAAGCTCTTGCTAGGGTTCGTGTTAGCAACGTCGTCAGGTTTGAGCCCCGTGAGCTCACCTACCAGTTAAGGTTACGCTGATATAGCCTCTCAAGGCCCTCAGCTTAGGTAGGAAGAAAAAAAAAGGTAATTAAGCTAAGCTGGGATGGGGTACGATAATAAATGAAAGAAGAGCGCGCTAACAAAGTACCAGTCAAAAGATTCTTCTTTGCTTAGTAGACTTAAATCAAGTGATCATTTACAATTTGACCGACTGCAATTTACCTCGACGCCCTTGAAGTCGATATCGAACCTCTTCATGGTGTTTTGTAGCAACGCCAATATGGCTCTCTTGAAGTTGAGCACCCAGTCTTCTTCCTTTTCGTCCGGACAAATCTCCGTGATAAGACCATCGTGGAAGGCAAACCTGAAATTAACAATCAAATGGTTTTATTTATTTATTGCATAGATTGGTGGACGAGCTCACAGCCCACCTGGTGTTAAGTGGTTACTGGAGCCCATAGACATCAAAAACATAAATGCCGCCACCCATCTTGAGATATGAGTTTTCACTTTTAACAGTACAACGGCTGCCCCACCCTTCAAACCGAAACGCATTACTGCTTCACGGCAGAAATAGGTAGATGGTGGTAACTACCCATGCGGATTCATAAGAGGTCCTACACCAGTAATTACCCAAATTATAATTTTGCGGATTTTATTTTTATTATTTGATGTTATTCCTTCACCGTGGAAGTCAATTGTGAATATTTCTTAAGTACGTATTTTATTACAAAAATTTCAAATGTTCATCGGTGAACTCCCATCTTGTGTTGTGATTTCCAGAATGATGATCAATATGTGTATGCCACCTTGAGATATGTAGTTTAAGTCTTAATTTGAAGCTTTAATCAATCGGAATGAAATTAAATGAAACGAGGTGAGGTGAAATAAGATAAGGTCTCAGTAAATATCATTTTACTGAAACTTTATGGTCAGTCCGAGAATTTCCGTTCAGCGGCTTTCTTTCATTTTTCCATATTTGTGCATTTTTACAGATGCTGAATAAATATTAGAAAATTATTAAATATTATTGATTATTAAAATTAAATATTAAAAAGAAGGTTTAAACGTCTAATAGCAGTGCTTTATTAAATCTATATATATAAAAATGAAACCCGTTTTCCGTTGTCACGACATAACATGAAAACGGCTTGACCGATTTGGCTTATTTTTTTTTGTAGTTTTCTAATACTCTGTACAAGGTTCTTACGGAAACAAATATTAAGAAAATCTCTCAGAAATATTGAAAAATATACATTTAATTTTGCATATTTATTTGTGAACTATTCCACGCGGACGAAGTCGTGGGCAAAAGCTAGTAATATTATAAAAATCATAAATAATATTATTAAATAATAAAGCAACATTATTAGACGTTTAAACCTGAACAAACACAAAATCTCAAAATGAACACGATTTAGTACCACGATCCCGCAAAATGTCTGAAAGTAGTCTGTTAAGTTAGTTTAGTTCAAATGCGAATTACCTTAGGTCATACGAGGAGACGGCGCCTATGAATTTTTCCGCACGATCGACAGGGTAATACTCGTCTTGATCAATCAGAGTTACGTCTTTGAGCTGAAGCAATCCTTCGCATGGTGTTATAAAAAGTATTGAGGTCTGTAAAGATATTTTGTGGACTTTAAATATGTCACAAATGTTTATTAGTGATACCGCGAGTATGTTAATTATTTTTGAAACTGAGGGTCCATGACCATGAAAGCTGTAAAGTATTTAAAATATCAGAAACAATATTATAGCAATAATAAACACAAGATTAAATGGCGAAAGTAGATGCAATTATTAATAGAGATTTATGAAAGTATTTAGCTATGTTTACCTGTGCTTTAATATCAAGTGTAGACCTGTTGTTGCTCGAGCCAGCAAATAATGTTTCAACATTAACTCTGTATTCATAGTTATAAACAATATCAGGCAGGTATTTGAATTTCTCGGATTCTGTAAATAGAATTATTATCCTATTAATAATATTTAAAATACATGTGTAATTACGTAATTAGAAAGGCCACTAAGGATGATGAAATAAGGGAACGGACAACATATTAGCCATATATAATAAAAACATATTTGACAAATTTCAATAACAGATTAAAATTAACTTTCAATCATAGACAAATAAAAAATTAAAGTCCTTTGAGCAAATTTATATTTGCCTTGTTTAGTTAAATTTTCAAAATGTATAATTTTGGAGGACATAAATAATTTTCGTTATTACTTTATTCTTAGTCTCATGTTCTTTTCCTACAAACCAAAGCTTTAGTCTCATTAACCATTTTCTAGCAGTATTGACATGCCAGATACTACTCAATAGCTATATGTTTCATCAATATTATACATATTATTTACAAAAACTTTCTTTAGTTAAACCTTTATTTCTTTCAAAATCATTCCATACAAAAAAGCTACTAAAAATAATTTGCCTGGGACTCTTCCAGCAAAATGGTCATCATTAGTTAAATCTTAGCAATTTTGTAATGACTATTAAATTTAATAGTCGTTACAAAATTGAAAAAGTTATCTATCTATAAAATTGTAGTAACTACAGTAGTAATTGCATACTTAATTAATATGCATCTTAAGTATTACAGTAAGTACATAATTATGTACTTATGTACTTAGTTACTATTAAATTTAATAGTCATTACAAAATTGAAAAAATTATCTATCTATAAAATTGCTACAGTAAGTATTTGTAGTAAGTACAGTAGTAATTGCATACTTAATTTATATGCATCTTAAGTATTACAGTAAGAACATAATTATGTACAACATAAGAACATAATTATGTACTTACTGTAATACTTAAGATGCTACTACTTACTACAAATACTTACTGTAGCAATTTTATAGATAGATAATCAGTATCATTGTAATTTAATTGTTTGTGTAGTTTGTTCGGGCTCAGTAACAAAAAGATTAATTACAGAAGATGTAGCTTAAAATATATTTATAACTAATTAATCGTAAACGACATTTTTTAAGACGGCTCAATAATTAAAACTAAATTATATACTGGTTCCAACTTTAAGGTAATTCACTACAATGTTTTGCATTGAAATGAAGCGGTACTGTAGTGTAGTTTACATGATATTGTATTTATTACTTACGTGCACATGATGGTGGTCCACAAATGTACGGATCTTTTAGTGAATCTGAAAATAATTGTCAATATTAGTATATTCGCAACACTATTCGAAAACCTTCATCTATTTCAGTTTTAGGACTTTGTTTACAAGCAAACACATGACATTGAAACTTGACAGATACGTTCCATTGTACAAGACAGGAGTCGGAAGACCACGGCTCGGGAGGTGTATGCGGCTCTTTGACTCCTTTGGCTTTACCGCGAAATGTTTAGTTCAGGCATGGGCTAGTTTGCTTATTTTTGCCTTGTAAGAGACGTGTAAACGTTTTTGAAACACAAGGCTATAAAGTTATATACCTAGTCAGGTCATATGTATTGTCACACAGTAAAAACTTTTCTTTTACAATGCTGGCCACAAAAAAGTTTGTTGAATTCGAATTTCGAATTGTTCATGAAAATAAAAATGTATACTTTTAGAATTTTACTCATTTTTAAATATGGAGTGGATGCTTAAAGAAGACCGTGTTGCAGTTATTGCGTTGTATCGTTGCGGTTACGCGCCAATTCAAATTTTAAACATACTGAAAAATTTGAATATTACTAAAAGATTCGTTTATCGTACCATCAAACGATACAATGAAGACTCTAGTGTAGATGACAGGTCAAGAAGTGGTCGCCCTCGGTCTGTTAGGACTCCAGCAGTGATAAAAGCTGTGAAGGCGCGAATTCAAAGAAATCCCAAACGTAAGCGGAAACTGTTGGCCCTTCAGATAGGATTAAGCAGAACCACGGTGAAAAGGGTGTTAAATGAAGACTTAGGGCTTCGGGCATATCGAAGAAAAACAGGACATCGTTTGAATGCTCGTCTAATGGAGCTGAGACTGAAGAGATGCCGCGCTTTGTTGAAGCAGTACGCGGGAAAAAAATATCGGGAAATTCTTTTTTCGGATGAAAAATTTTTTACCGTAGAAAAGAGCTACAACAAACCAAATGATAAGGTGTACGCACACAGTAGTAAAGAAGCGAGCAACCGTATTCCGCGTGTCCAACGAGGTCATTTTCCATCCTCGCTCATGGTATGGTTGGGAGTTTCTTATTGGGGTTTAACAGAGGTACATTTTTGTGAGAAAGGTGTAAAAACGAATGCAGTTGTGTATCAAAATACAGTCCTGACGAACCTTGTGGAACCTGTTTCTCATACCATGTTCAATAACAGGCACTGGGTATTCCAACAAGATTTGGCGCCAGCTCATAGAGCGAAGAGCACACAAGACTGGCTGGCGGCGCGTGAAATCGACTTCATCCGGCACGAAGACTGGCCCTCCTCCAGTCCAGATTTGAATCCGTTAGATTACAAGATATGGCAACACTTGGAGGAAAAGGCGTGCTCAAAGCCTCATCCCAATTTGGAGTCACTCAAGACATCCTTGATTAAGGCAGCCGCCGATATTGACATGGACCTCGTTCGTGCTGCGATAGACGACTGGCCGCGCAGATTGAAGGCTTGTATTCAAAATCACGGAGGTCATTTTGAATAAACTTTAATGTCATAAGAATCTATGTTTTGTTAAGTTCATTTTGGTATATGAATGGTTACATAATGAATAAACTTGTTTCAATTATTTTACATTAAACATGTGACAGAATTTATGACCTGACTAGGTATATGTAAAAAAAAAGCTCCTTGAATAAACTTCAAATTGTGTATTATCTATATTTGGCTCTTTTGAAAGATAAGGTTGCCAACCATTGACCTAAGAAGACCTGTACGTGAATGCTGCTGATGAATTCAATTCTTTTATTAATTAAATTATGTTCATTTACCATTATTTAGATCTTTGTAAGTAATGTAATTGTTTCTGAGGAATCATTGGAGCTTGTTGAGTCAACCGTATTTCTTGGTATAACAGTGGACTCCAAACTGCAGTGGGGACCTCATATTCATAAATTGGCGAGTAAGCTCAGCTCTACAGCATACGCAGTAAAAAAATTAGAATGTTAACAAACGCGGACACGGCTCGCTTAGCTTACTTTAGTTACTCCCACAGTGTCATGTCCTATGGCATTTTGCTATGGGGCAATGCGGCCGATGTAGAAATGATATTTATTCTGCAGAAAAGAGCTATACATGCTATTTATAACATGCACTCAAGGGAATCCCTGAGGGAAAAATTTAAAGAAATTAAAGTTCTCACTATGCCATCCCAGTACATTTTTGAAAATTTGATGTATGTTCGTAAACATATTGAGGAGTTTCTTAAAAAGTCGGACATACATAATAGAAATACTAGGAACAAACACAAGCTTGTTGTGCCGATGAGTAGGTTACATAAGATACGAAATTCATTCGGGTGTTTGTCTGTGCGCCTGTAGAACAAAATCCCACAAGATAACGGAAGACAGACAGACAAGATCAGAACCTACATATACATAGGTATAAGAAAACTATTAAAGAACATCTGTGCAATAAAGCTTACTATAAAGTCAATGATTATCTAGAATATTGCACAAAGTGGGAATGAGTTGCTCGCTCCGGGCATTTAAATATTGTAATAATTGTTACGATATAATACTTATTGTAAAAATGAATATTAAAAAAAAAAAAATCTAATATTAAAAAAAAAAAGATTTATGATTATATTAGATGTCATTTCAGCGAAGTAAATCTGGGTATATCAAGTTCCATGGGTTTTCGACCTCAAGCCGCGCGTTATGCCATAACACTACCATTGGTTCGGGCTCAAAGATAAAGACAGCTGTTATTGCAATAATGTTGAGACTGAATTTTTCCCTACCTATTCGTTGGTAGATTAGAGGGCTATTCCACTACGCTACAGTTAGGTGAGCTCACGGGCTCAACCTGAGAGAATTTGCTAACACAACACCCTAACAAGAGCAGTGCTTTTCAAAATTTACTATCGGATCGGAATCGCAATTCACTGAGAAGATCCGGCGAGAAACTCGTGGGCTAAGACGCTCAATCCACGACAAAGTGTGTAGCGGCACTCATCTTAATTTTATGATAAATCAAGTTTTTTTTTATTGCCCCTGTAGGCAGACGAGTATACGGCCCACCTGATCTGATCTGATGGTGAGTGGTTACTGTCGCCCATGGACTTCAGTAATACCAGGGGCAGAGCCAAGCCGCTGCTTACCGTTAAACATTAGGGGCATTAAAGTTATAACAGGCTTCCCGTTATGCCGGTGATAGATAGTTTTTTCTGGCATATCCTGATTGGTAAGACTTGTACAGCTTCGACGTGACGTTGAGTTTGTCAAGAAAATAAATTTAATGTTGTAAACGAGACAATAATATGTAAATCGTTCTCAATTTGTAGTAATTTTGCACTAAATCTCGGTGACTGTACGACCGTGACGATTTATTAATGCGCCATAATTTACTTGGTGTTTTATTGTCATTATAATTATTATTTCCTATGTTTCGAATGCTTTAAAGTTTTCTTGGTCTTGGACGATCCGTAAAATTAGTTTTATTTAATTTAAAAACTTTAACAAAACTCGTTTTAAAAAGTGATTAATTTAGTTTTTTAACTAGAACTACTGTTAATATTAAATATGTTATTGTTATCCGGTTGTCTATTATTAGTGAGGAAACTCAACATAACAAATTGAATTATTGTAATGTTTCCTCTTTTTTTTTAAATCATTGCTCTGTTTACACCGTAATATCATTACGTTGTTTATCCATAGTCGTATGATTCATACGAAATGATGCAAATATTTCGAATCTTATCAATCTATACTAAGCTTGATAGGTCAAAGTTACACGAGCGAAATGCTGTTGTGTCTTATACCTACATTAAGATTAAGTACTTGTTTTTAAGTGGTTATGATTAATTAGATATAATAAGTTAATGAAGTAGGTACCTACTTTATTTTAAGAGGAAACCGTTCCATGATTCGACTAATTTTCTCAAAGGTCATTTTTAAATTACAATTTAGCCTAGGTTCATGCTGTCCTGGTTGTTTGGTAAGCATCTTTATCTTCTTTTAATACGATAATTGAGGCTGTCAGCGCAAAAGTGGCCTAATCTTACCATAGTTATTATGGAGCAATGAGGTTTAAGTTTTCATGAATTTGAATTTTAAAAAATCAATACGCACAAAAGTACCCAATGTTAACAAAGCCATCTGTAATCTATGGGTGAAACTATGGATAGGCCGGTTTTGCCCCAAAATTTATTATATTTTAAATAAATTGAAATATACATAATATATAAGCATGATTATGAAAAATTGTGGGTTATGCCACTTTTGCGCTGACGGCCTCAATTAGCAGAAGATTGATCGAACGTGCTCTTAAGCTTCATTTCTGTCCTCTAAGCTACATAAACTCTTAAATACAATAGCAAAGCATCTTATTTTTGCCTTGAAAACCAAAAATCTTGGTCGGTTGAAATAGGAACGTTGTTAGCATACCTACAACCGCAACACGATCTAAAATCATTCCAGTACTTAAAATAGGAATTAGAGGGCTCACCATTTGGAATTTAACTAGGAAATGGTACTATTATTATGGAAGGACGGTAGGCAAATAGGGGAGCTAGATCTGTTTGATGAATTGTTTGAGACGATTACGTTTTGATCATCACACAATCCGCCTTTCGAGCTTATACCAGCAATTTTGCAACGTGCTGTTTATGAAATGAAATACCCTTCACGATGTTCCTCGAGCGCAATGAGCTTGTCCTTTCAATGAGACTCGGAAAAGTATTCAGCAGCTAAGCTGTGTTCCGGCCATTGCTAATTCCTCGGAGTGGTAATAATTTGCCATCCGATGAGCGATGCGCGTTTTGGGGAATAAGCCGTCAATGCGATACCCTTCTTCGTCTTGTCCTTATCCGGTATTTAATGGTATCGGAGCAGCATGTCCTAGTATCATGCTGCACAGGGATTGGGCAGGAGTTTAATTTTAGGACCTGTCACCTGTCTAACGTCAACCCTCCTCGGATTATATCTCAATACCGTCAAATAGCTGTGCTATAAAAAAATGACATCAACCCCACGGAAAGCTCAGCCATGCTCCTTCCTTTAAGGGGTCGCTCTCCCGACACTAGTGACGAGACACTAGCAGTTAGTGTCTCGTCACTAATTAGACGCGGTAGCTTCATGCTCGCCATAAAAATCTTTGATCAGCCCATACAGTGGGCTTCGAAGGTTAAGTACTTAGGCGTGACTCTCGACAGGGGGATGACATTTCGGCCCCACATTAAGCCAATACGCGGCCGAGCTGCGTTCCTACTTGGTCGACTATACCCCATGATATATTGGATATTGAATATTTGATATTTTGAATTAAATATTTTTTGATTTCCAAAATCGACATTATTATGTTTGGAAATTCTAAGGTAGCGACGCCGAAAATCTTGTTAGTAGAAAACATGGCGGCGGACCTTGACTGACTTAACCCTTAAATACTGCTGATACAGAACGATCTACATAGTCCACTACACTGGAAAATCTTGCAAAGCAAAAGGCTAGGCCATTGTATGGCTTTGCATCTCCCATTGAGGATATGTATGCGACCGTGATATCTCACCATCAGACGGCCCGTAAATTCCTTTTTATAGACAATAAAAAGGGTCTCCACCCGTTTATGGTATTTATGGCATTAGATTAAAAAAACAACTTTCTTTATCTCATTTTAGGGTGTAACAGTAATTCTTGTAGTGGACTGTATGATTAGGATGGGCAAGGAACTTGATAAATAAACTCGCGAGGATTGCACGTATAAAATTTTTATATTTTAGAAATTTTATAAATCGCGTACAATAGCACGGATGAAAAGAGAATTACAAAACCTAAGACATTCCAAAAATCAAAATTCAAATGTAATGTCAGAAACCACAATCACAACAATAAAAAAGGTTTTATACCAATTTTGTTGGGTTTCCAACAATTTTTACCATCGCTTTATTTTGTCTATATTACTTAATAAGGTTTACATAGTTTTTTTTTAATTTGTATTTTTATGGAAGATACATTGATTGGTCTAAAAGGACTGAGCATAATGAACTGGATCATGTTAAAGACGTTAAGGGTCACCGAATTTCAGTGTTTGCAATAATTTGACGTTTTTTTTAATAAAAATATATAAGAATGTAAATTTTTTTTTTCTTTTTTTATTGCCGTATAGGCAGATGAGCTTACGGCCCACCTGATGGTGAGTGGTTACCGTCGCTCATGGACGTCAGCAATGCCAGGGGCAGAGCCAAGCCGCTGCCTACCGTTGTCAATAATGTCACATTTGCTTTTAGAATGTCTTAAATCTTTAATTGGAATTTCATTTGTTTTCCGCTGAGTTCATTTAACAGGTTTTAGTCAAATTAACGAAAAGCAATACAAACTTTGATATATATACACATTAAACATATTTCATTAATAAATAAATAAATAATAAATAAATATTTACTAACAATCACACCACGTTGACTGGTCCCGTGATAAGTTCGTAAAGAACTTGTGTTACAGGTACCAGATAACGGAAATAAATGTAAGATTTTTATTATACACATACATATATTTAAAATACATCCATAACCCTGGAAAAGACATTTGTATTTATCATACAAATACCTTCCCTTGGCGGGATTCGAACCCGCGACCCCCTTGTGTAGTGACCATGTCACTTACCACTACACCAGAGGGCCGTTAATTCATTGAAACGACAATGGTTTTTTTTAAAGATTGTATACCACGTGTACAAATTAAATTTGTGCTACACACAAATCTGTCCTCGAGCAACTTCGTATAGAAATGAGACTGTCGACGTTTTGCTACCAGAAGGTTCTTGGTTACTTTGGTCTTATTGCTCGGCGGCCACAGGACAACCTTGAAAGATTGATTGTGGTGGGCAAGGTAGAAGGGAAAAGACCCGCCGCCGCCGGCCGCCCACCAAACCGTTGGTCGGATCTGATAACTGCGCTCACTGGACTCTCTGTTGCGAGCGCCCTGAGAGAAGCCGAAAACCGAAGCAAATGGAAGCTGAGGGTACAAAGAGCCACGAAGGGCTTTCAAGGACACGACCTTCAGCAATGAAGTATTCGACTAAGAAGAAGATACCACGTGTGACCACGAAAACTGTTAAATATTCGAAACATTGAAAATAATGTAATGATAATTTTTAAAAAACGCGTGATCAAACCGTAAAATTTGTTTTAAATTATGTTTATGACTCGCGAAAGCCATTGAAAACATATTTAAATATTGTACTGCTAAATTTTGTATATACATGTGCCCGGTTCCACATTCTTGCCGGAAGCAATCAAGCGCTTGCTTAAGGAAGCGATATTCTTTACTGTCATACAACTGATACAAGTCAACGACAATAAGACGTCCATTTACTATGTGAGCTGCTTACTTACAGGAAAGGCTTAAGCAAGAAAAAGACAACAGGAGCCATGACAAAGGTCGCAATAAAATAAAATAAACATACTTGCTGAACCATAGACGACTCCAATGTAGCACAGACACCAGATAATCACACACGAATACATTATCGTCACTTCTATCACACAATCATATCCATGTCCAAACGTTTCGCCCACTGAACGTCGAATAACATAAGTATTTATCGTGGGGTCGCAGAGAGGGGTCAAAGTAAATAATTTTATCAACTAATTATCTGACGGAACTCTCGAACCTATAGACTACGTAGTAATTGTTAGGAATCGTTAATGATAATAGCGCTGCTGGCTGTTTGTGTACGTCATTACAGAATTGATTAAATATTATCTGTTAAAACTTAATAGATGAAATTGGCGTTTAGTTGGATTTATTTGTAACTAGATGTGCCGTGCGTTAATAAAACAAAAATATAATAAATAAATAACGGTTTAAAAAACAAAAAAGAATAAGCTTTTACAGAAAATCCAAGTTAAAAATAAAAAAATACTTTTAATAAATTTGAATTAATTGAATTTGAAAAGTAGTGTAAGAAAAAATGATTTTATTGGAAAAAAAGCGAGGAATTTTTATTTTTTTTATTTTTTTTCAATTTTGTAGTTAGATTTTCTATAAAAGCGTATTGTTTTGTTTTTTTAAACCATTATTTATTTTTCATTTTTTATTTTTGAATTTCTATTTTTTAAATTTTTTTTAAATATTTAATTGTCATCGGTCCTTAATAAGTATACCAAATTTCGAGTTAATCTGACGTTTTGAAGGGGGTCAAAATCATGTTCAAAGATTCCGTTACATACTAAGATACATACGTCTGAAGCTAATAAAAGCGTTTTAAAAATGAGAATCAGGTAGCCGTGTATATTGGAGATAAACGTTAAATAAAGTTCTTTGAAAAAAAATCTGGCCGCCAACCAAATGAAAATCTGCAATTCGCAATTTATAGTATATTTAATAATTAAACAAAACAAAATAATATCATTAATATTTCAGGATGCAAAATAGCTGGGACTATAATTTGAGAAATTCTCTACCTGCTATTGAAGGTTTTGTCAAAATCGGTGGGCTGTTTCAGTTTATTGGAAACCAGCACAAAAGACAGACAAAGAAAAAACCATGTACTATTATAATTTTTTTTGCAAATGTTAAAACACTTATATCCATATTCGTAGTTAGTAAATTGAATTCAGATTTGAATATGACGTTTTATTAACAGTAAATGCTGAACGTAAAAAAAGGAGAAAAATTTAAAAATTCAATCGACGATAAAACTTTAGTCGTCCGTGACAATGAAAATAAATGCAGGCTCAATCCCTAAAAACTGTTTAATTGTAACCTGTAGATTCATAAATTAAATGTCATACGTGTAAATGCGAATATTCATATTGTTTACTTATTTCTTTCTCATTTATTATTTTTTATTCCTTAACTAGCTGACCCGGCAGACTTCGTAGTGCCTTAATCGAGAAAGAAAAGACCTAAACTTTTGTATCAAAATAAACTTAAAACAAACAAAAGGAATCCGTCCGACGGGGGGGACATCAATGGGAAAATAAAATTGTTATTTTTATTTAATTTAAACCTTTTCTCTGGACTTCCACAAATAATTCAAGACCAAAATTAGCCAAATCGATTCAGCCGTTCTCGAGTTTTAGCGAGACTAACGAACAGCAATTCATTTTTATCTATATAGATATCCTAAGTAATGTAATCTTCAACAAAGAGTATCAGTAAATCTTTCATTGTTACAATATCAAACACCAATTATCGTTCGTTGAGATTGGATGACATTGGACCAATATTAGACATGGGATCACGTATGTGAACCGCCAGATGTGGTGTAGTCAGCGGAAATCGCTTCTGGGTTCTGATTACGTTCCGATTGTCGGTACGGACATATGGATATAGGGGAGTGAATTTTTATGAGCCGCGTCATGCAGTTTCACGTTTGTCCAAAAAATTAAAGAATTTAAGCGGGAACAGACCATGGAGAATCAAATACCGTTTTTATTTCAGCGAAAACTGTCGTAAAACGTGTCCATTCTGAGAGAGCTTCATATCAAAACTAGACTTTCCACTATACGCCTTCGTAGGGTGCTGGAATTCTTCGGACATATTGCTCGTAAAGAGGGTCACAATCCAGAACAGCTGATGGTGACAGGAAAGGTAGATGGCCAACGTCCCAGAGGACGCAGTCCCATGAGATGGTCGGACCAAACACGATCTTCTCTAAACATCAACTTTTTTTTTATTGCCCTTGTAGGCAGAAGAGCATACGGCCCACCTGATGGTGAGTGGTTACCGTCACCCATGGACTTCAGCAATGCCAGGGGCAGAGCCAAGCCGCTGTTTACAATGCCCTTCATGAAGCTAAGGATCGCAGCAGATGGAGGGAAATCGTACGGGAGAAATTGATGCAGCGGGGGAGTCACGACCCTCAGTATTGAGGAAAACGACGCGAGGAGGAGGAGAGATTGTGCTTTAAATTAGAAGTGCATATGAATATCGCAAATGAAAATATCATGGGCTTGTATTCTAATTGTAAATGAGGCACGACATTAAGGTATATACTGCGTCCTGTATTGAAATTGCTTCCGAAGTTTCGATTAGTTTACAGTTTTCGTGGTCGTGGACGACTTTTATTCGTCAACGTTTGTATAATTTGCAAACTACCCTCTATGTTTCAAAATTTTTTTTTGTATAATTTCTTCTTTTTATAGTCCTCAGAAATAATAATAAGTAAGAACAAGTAAAAACCAGTTTTATTATAATGTACGTGATTCACGAAAATCGAAGAAAATATATACTATATTTGCTGTAAGTGGACAAACAAGATCAGTGTGCTTAGTGCGAGTGTTTTAACGTTTTCGATAGCGTAAAAGTTAGCTCATAGCTGTATGGAATGGGATCGTTTGCCGCTAGAGGCGCTGTTCCAACTGCATACAAAATTGGATTAACTTTTACGCTATCGAGAACGTTAAAAAATTCGTAATTGTGATATTATGTAAGTCACAATGGCACAAAGGTTGACCTAAACAGCGAACCGGAACGAATGCTCGCGGCAGAAATAGGTCGATGCTAAAGCTGGCAGGTACGGTACGCCCTACAATCTTTGAGTTGTAATATGTTTACAATAACTACGATGATTTATGATTCAAAATTCCGCGTACTTTATCATCAATGAATGGCACGACGCGCTTTAGTGACCTCTGACGTTTGAATGATAAAACTCGAAGTTCAACAATCGCGTCCATATCCCAGATCGCGTTATTGAAATGTATTTTGTCTGATGAATCTAAGAAGACATCGAAACTTTATTTTTATGGGGCATATTTGCTTTGTTTGTGGTCTTAAATAACAATTTAAGACTACTTTCAGGGCTATCAGCTCGTTCGCCCATCAATGCAGCATTAAGAGTCAAAGAAAGTAAGGGTTGGTAACAATGGGAAGTAATCTAACCTTTGCTTATGCCGGGCGTCAAGCGACCGCACCTTTCGACTTTCACAGGCTCTACGCTAAGGGAGTATGTCAGGATTCAAGTTAGCAGCACCGTCTAAGCAGGTTAGCTCCCCGAACGAAGGATCCGGTGGTGGTGTGGCCGAGAATTGTCGGTTCTATGAATTGAAGGGGTATGAAGATATGCACTCAAGGTGAAACATGTACCTTCGTCTTGGACGCGCATCCGAGTCTTGGACGTGGCCTGTTGGGCATCAAGAATATTTAGACTAGCTATCTTTCTGACGCCAAAAAAAACCACAGCTTAAGCCTCCGCTATAAGGGAGTACAGTTATCAGGTTCCCTATGCTTGCTCCTAATGCTAGAGCTCCAGGTGTCTAATGACAGTGTCAGTGAATCGGATGGAAACCAAAATCGTATCGAAGAACAATAACAAACAGGCATTTCATACATTTTAATTCACGGAGACAAACAAAATAGTTACAGTAACATTTTCATATTGCAAATTGGCATCGAAATGAGGGACGAGAGCGGACCGTATAATTCCTAATGTTTGCTGTGGATGTATCCCATAATCCCGGAAGATAAAGTTGATTTTCGATTGATTATCTTTCGGGATAAAATTGTAAATGATACAGAGGCGTATTTAGATGAAGTTTAATGGGCCGTCTCTAATTAATATTTAGAGTTCACGTTGCGTTTATGTGCTTCGTGTTCGCTTTTTGAAATGTCAGCTCGTAGGCCTCGCTTAATATTCTGAATTTAAATTAAAAAAATAGTTATTTTTATTTGTATTTATTAAATTCGTCTATTGTTGGTTTTTTTTTTAATATTATTTTGTACAACACATAAAGATAGCTTATAGTATAATGCCTAGATACTACTTGTTCCCACCAAAATATATGCAAATTACATAATATCGTGAATATCATTGTGGACTACGACTTCTGTGGGCGAGGTGTTGAAAAATGTACCCGGTAATCGAAGGGGCTCTCCATACACCAACTCTGCAGATGACGAACCAATATCTTCCTTCCATCCCGAACGTATTTCAAGAAGTACCCAAGGTAGAACCTCATACCATTCATCGTTCTCGTGGTACATAATTGATGATTTGAGTTACGCCGGTAAGAGTAACGCCATCTATCGTCGAATAGTCGAACGAATATAGAAGGATCCAGAATGCTCGAGAATCAAACGTCATCTATTGACAGATAGCGGAAACTACTACTAGAGGTGTGTGAAATATTCTCGATAATTCTAGGGATGATGTATCGACTTTATAAGCGTTGTAAAAATGGCACGCAGTCATTCAGTAATCGGAACATCGAACGGATCACCTGAAGCGAAGCGGAACAAGCGAATTAGAGTTTTAAAGTGTTTGTTGAGTGTTTAAGTGTTCTAAGTGTTGAATACAGTTTTTAGTTGTGCTTTGGTGAAATTTTATTTATCCCGTACCCCAGCGCGTAACAATATAACTATGTATATGATAATTCACTTCATTTAAGAGATTATTGAACATCATAATTGTCTATTATTTTGAAGTCCTCATTAAAAAAAACCGGGTACAAGTTCAGCACAAGTTTAGACGTTACCGATTTTTTTATGCCCCAAAGTCCGCTACAGAATCCGCGCCAGTCCGTATACTTAATTGGACTGATCCGACGGGAGCCAGATGTCGGAGCTCTGTCAATAAATGCGATTGTGACTCACAAGAGCCCCAGACCTACCTACAATATATCGCTTAATAGCAACGCATTGTTACCTCGCTTTCAATTGATCTATACATTACATCGGTATAAACGATGTATGCATTGCGTTTTAAAACTAAAATTCAGATTTACTGGTGGTAGAGAACAAACAAGTCCATTCTAAGGGAGCTGAATATCCGAAAAAGGCTCTCTTCCATCTGCCGGGGACGTGTTATGAGCTTCTTCGAACACATCATGCGGTCTCCCAGACATGAATTAGAGAAGCTCATAATTGCGGGTCGCATAAAGGGAAAGCGCGCCGTGGGCAGAACAACAGTCAGATGGTCAGATCTAGTAAGAGAAGCACTTGGTGGTAGTCTGTACCATGCGGTCCATGCCACCCATGATCGAACACAGTGGAAGAACGTCATATGTGGTGGCGATCCTCAACACTGAGGGAACGATATACAAAAAGGTGGTAGGACGTCTTGTGAGTCCGCACGGGTAGGTACCACCATCCTGCCTATTTCTGCCGGTAATGCGCTTCGGTTTGAAGGGCGGGGCAGCCTTTGTAACTATACTTGAGGCCTTAGAACTTATATCTCAAGGTTGAGTGGCGCATTTACGTTGTAGATGTCTATGAGCTTCAGTAACTACTTAATACCGGGTGGGCTGCTCGTCCGCCCATCTAAACAATAAAAAATAAATAAATAACTGAAATTCCTTCGAACCGTCCACTCAGATGAGGTTATAGGTCTCTGAATGAAAAACACAGAGAGAAAAGAGAGTTCTAAGACAGGAACATCAAAAATCATTTAAATCAAAAACTTAGTATTTGTTGATATGTTTTTTATTTTTTTATTGCTTAGCTGTGTGAACGAGCTCATGGCCCACCTGGTGTTAAGCGGTTACTGGAGCCCATAGACACCTATAAAGTAACTGCGCCACCCACTTTGAGATATAAGTTCTAAGGTCTCAGCATAGTTACAACGGCTGCCCCACCCTTCAAACCGAAACGCATTACTGCTTCACGGCAGAAATAGGCAGGGCGGTGGTACCTATCCTTGCAGACTCACAAGAGGTCCTACCACCGGTAGAGCATCTATTAATAATAGATGGGAATTTAGGGTATATTATCGTTAAGGACCAACTTCACCGCACCAAGCTGTCACTGTCGAGCCGGGAGTTTGGGTAAGAATTTCCTGACATAAAATTTTATTAGGTCAACAGAAATATGAGGTTTTGATTGCTTTTATAAGCAAACGAGCCACTGGTCCACCTGATGGTGAGTAATTGCTGCTGCTCATGGACATCAGTAAGGCTAGGGGCACAGCCCAGCGGCTACCCACAACAAGCAAAAGCCCTTAAAATTTCCTTTAATTTACTTACTGCAGTTTACCCCAATAAGCAAATGTAATTATCACAAATACATTTATTGTCAATATCATTAAGCGTCTCCGTCTTAGAACGGCCCTATTCTCGGCTCACAGTTGATTTAGGTCAAGCAATAACGACTTTTGATTACGTAGTTTTAATATAATTAGTTTGCTCTTTGAACAGATTATTTAAACATTAATTGATTTGTTATAAATGTATTTACGTGTCGCGGAAGATGTTACGTAGTATCACAGTGACACTTCGTGTGATAAGGAAAAGTGTTTTTGCGCTAGAAACTTTGAACTATTGGTCTGATAACAATCTTAGTATGAATCGTACAGCTATTTTACGATTGTATTCGAAACTGACTGTTAATGCTAAATGCGTAAGGCTTTATTTATGAATAGCCTAATTGACAAGTTAAATGAAGTAGAGTCGTGGATAAGACGCCGCCCGGTGTACGCGTATCGAGCGATGCAACAGTGCCAGTGTTCGAATCCCGCCGGCAGGTACCAATTTTTGTAATGAAATGCGTATTTAGCTCTTGTTCAGAAACGTCTTCCGCGATGAAGGTATAACATAGTGTAATAAAAGTCAAACATGCAAAAATTTTACTACAGGAATTATTATAAAACTGACACATAGACTTCAAGTGTTAAGACCTTCATGTAGCGTTCCACGAATTTCGGTAACTACTTCGGGTGGGTCGTAAGCACGTGCGTCCGTCACAGCAATAATATCATTATCATCAGCCTACTAGGCTGCACTAAAAGTATCGGGAATGGAATATTTCCACTGTTCCTGTCATATTAAAATCTTTTTAATTGAAAACTCCTTGGTTTTAAAAATCGAATAAGTACCATTTATTTATTTAAAAAAAGATTCTCGGTCTTGTCACGAGGTTTTGTCAAACTTGTTTAGTCGTTGAGAAAATGGAATTGACTCGAGAAAATTCAAGAGCGATGATTTATTACGACTTTCGAAGTGGTTTAACACAAAAACAGTGTGTTGACCGGATGATTTCTGCATTTGGTGATGAAGCCCCATCCAAAACCACAATTTATCGCTGGTTTGCTGAGTTTCAACGTGGATGTGTCAAGCTCAGTGATGATCCCCGTCAAGGTCGTCCAAAAACTGCAGTCACCCAAGAAAACGTTGATGCTGTGCGTAAGCTGATTGAGGAAGATCGACATGTGACATACCGCGAAATTCAGGCAACTTTAGACATTGGCATGAGTCAAATACAAATAATCTTGCATGAACAATTAGGTGTAAAAAAGTTGTTTTCCCGATGGATACCGCATTCGCTCTGTGAAGAGCAAAAAGCGGCTCGCGTTACTTGGTGCGTCAGAACTCTCGACAGATTCCACGCAGGATCCTCAAATGCTGTATACAACATTGTATCAGGTGACGAATCCTGTATATACGCGTACGAACCCGAAACAAAAAACCAGTCACGAGTTTGGGTGTTCGAAAATGAGTTAAAGCCAACAAAAATTGTTCGTTCACGGAGTGTTGCAAAAAAAAAGGTGGCCACGTTTGTCTCCAAAACCGGCCATGTTACGACTATTCCTCTTGAGAGACAAAGAACGGTTAATGCAGAATGGTATGCTAGCATTTGTTTGCCACAGGTCGTTTCTGAACTCCGTAAAGAGAACTGCAACCGCCGCATCATCCTCCATCACGACAATGCGAGTTCTCACACAAAAATGTGTCAAATTTCGCGGAGAATACTTCGAAAAGCAATAAATACATTTTTAAATAGTAATGTTGTGTCACTTCGTTAATTCCCGAAATTTTCAGTGCCACCCTCGTATAGCAGTCCACTGTTGGAGATAGGCCTCTTCAATTGCACGCAACTGAGCACAATTCTCGGCTTCTGGTGGATGAGAGCACTCGCCAGCCTGCAGATATTTACTGGTGGTAGGGCCTCCTGGGAGTTCGCACGGGTAGGTACCACCGCCCTGTCTATTTCTGCCGTGAAGCAGTAATGCGTTTCGGTTTGAAGGGTGGGGAGCCGTTGTAATTATACTTGAGACCTAAGAACTTATATCTCAAGGTGGGTAGCGCATTTACGTTGTACATGTCTATGTGCTCCAGTAACCACTTAACACCAGGTGGGCTGTGAGCTCGTCCACCCATCTAAGCAATAAAAAAAAGATCATCACTCCACCGGGTCTGAAGGTGTCTGCACTACGTTTGCGAATTCGCGGTCTCCACTCAAGAACACGCTTACCTCAACGGTTATCGGTTCTCCGGCTAATATAGCCAGCCCAGCAATAAAATAAAATAAACTATTCTTCTTCTTATTTTTCTTCACCTTATCCCACTAGGTGGGGTCAGCACAGCGAATTTTTCTATTCCATTCTCTTCAATCAGCCGTCATGTCAACACTCACTCCTCTCTCTCTCTCTCATATCGTGATTCACACACTCCATCCATGTCTTCTTCGGTCGACCTCTTCCCCCTCTACCTTGCACTACCATTTCCATACATTTCCTAGTGTCATGCATCTCCTCTCTACGCATCACATGTCCATACCACATTAGCCTAAAAAAAAAACTGTCAATAAAAGTACACATATATATATAAATTATCGCCACCCATCTTGAGATATAAGTTCCAAGGTCTTAGCATAATTACAACGGTTGCCCCACCCTTCAAACCGAAACGCATTACTGCTTCACGGCAGAAATAGGCGGGGTGATGGTACCTATTAGCGCGGGCTCACAAGAGGTCCTACCACTAGTAATTACGCAAATTATAATTTTGCGGGTTTGATTTTTATTACACGATGTTATTCCTTCACCGTGGAAGTCAATCTTTGTTGAGTACGTAATTCATTAGAAAAACTGGTACCGGCCTGCGGGATTCGAACACCGGTGCATCGCTAGATACGAATTCAACGGACGTGTTATCCATTAGGCCACGACGACTTCAAAATTCTATATTCTTTTCTATTAATATAAGTAAAGATACATGTATGTACCTAAAATGTTTAGAGTGATTATCAATGCGAACAACCTCAAGTTCACCTGTCAAAGGCTTCTCATTTCCAATAAGTTACAGCTGACATCCTTATTTCATGTTCCCTCCACCTTTTTTTATTTTGTCTTCGCTTCATTTAGCGTGTCTTTTGTGTCAGCTTGTTATGTTTCAGGGGTATTCTTCATTCTCGTTTCAAAAAGCATAAATCGCTGTAATGATTACCAGGGAATTTACTAAACGAGACCGTGCAAAATTATTGTAGACTAGCGGCCTGTATCGGCTTCGCTCGGGTCTTTAACAAAAAACGATATTTGACGTTGTTTTATTTTTTTTTAATAAAAGAACACTTATTGCGGCATAACTATAATAGTTAGAAATATGCTGTCGCGACGCTTTTTGTAAATAATAATGTGTTCTACAAAGTCGTAGTATATTATTTTATTCTATCATCAATAGTTTTCGCAGGACACGCGATGTAAAGAATCTTTTAGGTAATTTTTTACACCTTGGGTTACAGTATTGGAGTTTTAGTAAGGATCCCTAATTTTTTTCAAAAAAGATTATAGCCCGTCACTCGGGAATAGTGTAGCTTCCAAACAGAGAAATAATTTCAAATCGGTTCAGTAGTTTCGAAGCCTATTCAATACAAACAAACAAACAAATCTTTCCTCTTTATAATATTAGTATAGAAGTATAGATTTAATTGAATTTTTATTGACATTTTATTGAGTAAAGTGGCGAGAGTAGCAGTAAGTAGCCAGGCAGCAGAACTTGACCAGCAAGCAACATCACTATAGTGACATTACGACAACTTAGTCAAGAGTTTATAACTGACTGTAAAAAAAAAATTGTAAAGTTCGTGGTCTTAGTCAAATGGTAGATACGATTTAAGGGTATTGAAAATTCGTTGTTCTCGAAACTTCGACTTTTGCTGTATAGGGTCAGATGAAATCACGCCTCCCTGGATTTGAAGTGGTTGAGGCATCTTGATACACAAAGTCTAAAATCTACCATTAAAACATGCATTTTTTTTTATTGCTTAGATGGGTGGACGAGCTCACAGCCCACCTGGTGTTAAGTGGTTACTGAAACCCATAGACATCTACAACGTAAATGCGCCACCCACCTTGAGATATAAGTTCTAAGGTCTCAGTATAGTTACAACGGCTGCCTTACCCTTCAGACCGAAACGCATTACTGCTTCACGGCAGAAATAAGTAAGGCGGTGGTACATACCCACGCGAACTCACAAGAGGTCCTACCACCAGTAAAATGCATATATTCGTTTCTTAGTTTTTATGTCCTGGTATGAAGACAAGTCCCTGGACAGCACATCGCACCAACGTATCGATCCTCCAAGGACTCCAGATAAAGACGAGGCTTTCTACCATCTGCCTACGTAGAGTTCTGGAATACTTTGGCCACATTGCAAGAAAGGATCACGGCAGGTTGGAGAAGCTAATGGTGACTGGCAAGGTGAACGGAAGAAGACCACGAGGTAGAGGCCCGACACGTTGGACTGACCAGATCCGCACTACCCTCGACACCACAGCTCACGATGCTCTACACTCGGCGGCAGATAGAGGTAAATGGCGTGGAATGATCCGTAATAAACTCTTGTTGCGAGGAGGTGGTCACGACCCTCAGTATTGAGGAAACCGAAGCAAGAAGAAAAAGAAGATAAAGACTTTTAAGCCAAGACATATTTTCTTTTTATATTCTGTTACATATGTATACGAAAAATGATCTGAAGCGAATCGAAGATGAAGTTAACTAATTTGACATTAAATCAATTTGCATGAAATTAAATGTAACGAGATATGATGAGATGAAATAAAGACTCAGTAAAATGGTGGTTGCTTTCTGAGACATTTTGGAAGAACTCGAGAAGCAGTTTTGTTTCATTTTCCCAAATGTGGGTACTGTTTAGCACTTGCGGGCTTTAATTAAAACTAGCCAAACTAAACATTTTTAACTGTTTAGCACCACATTATTACACATTTAAACCTGAAGATACTTTAAATTGACGAATCTAAATAAGACACACAATTTCGCTCATCGCATTCCCGCTAAAATCGAAAACCTAATACGCGAATCTTGGCCGATATGATTTCCGAATTAGGACATTGGCGAATAGCCGAATGGCCTTAATATAATATTGCTGTTTTTTCTTGGCCAGATTTAATAACGAATACAGTTTCATTATAGTTCATTGTATTGAATCGAGTCTCGATTTGATGTTATAGAGAGGGTAGTCTCATATTACCGCGACGACAAGTTAAAATTTACATCTTAAAACAGTTTACAGACGACCAGAGTCCCATAGCACCACAGGAGACATCCAATTACAGAATACTGTTTCATTACCAATGTATGAACTTCGGACGTGAAAAGCAGCACAATGCTCCTTGCGACTACGAATGGTCCAAGCTTCAGAGACCTCTCGCTGCCTTGCATGTATCAAATGTGCAGGGTGTCATAATAATTTTGCCGATACGCAGCTCTTTCCTGCAAACGTCTGGCAAAAAGTCGGAACGTGTGGGATTGCGGACGGACTTGTTTCTCCATACATGGCGCCCCGGGTCCCCTGAACGCACCGGCTCACATAATATTGTTAGCCGATAGCTTTTTACGTCGAATGCATTATTCGATACTCATTTAAAATTCTAACTTACTTTTGTCATCGCCATTTTGAAACGTTGCCCCGTTGCCGGCGGTCGTTTCTGTTGCACGTATTTTTTTTTTAGTTTATAGCTCATTGTAAATTACGCAAATTCGTTTTCGGAGCCGGTACGGCACCCACGCTTCAAAAATCGCGGGGGCGATCGGAGGCTTCGCGCTAAACGTGTGCGCACGCTGCCAGAAACACACGCCTCGCCGTAAAAAAAAAAATCAAAAAAGAAGTGACCCGCGCTCGATTTTCGAACCAGTGACAGTGATTGGTCGGTAAAGTGACAAATGACCCGGAAATCGGTTGATTTGGTTTCATGAATGGAGTGTAATAGGAAGTGACGTCATGCGTAGTGTTGCCAGTTCGGTTCGGAGCTGTTTGTTGACAATGAGCGATCATTAGAGCAGAAAGGTGAGTGTAATGAATTAACGATTCAATCCGTAAAGCTATTGAAAATATTTTGACAAGTCTATTAATCAGTGTTTTCTTTCAAGTCATGTTTACGTTTGTTAAAAGTTTTTTTAACTACAACTAATTTAATATGACAAAAAAATTATGAAGACACTAAAAAAATAATGAGAGCTCTACTAGGAATCATTTTATTTGAATATCAACATTTGGCGTTTAGTTCTAAAACAAATTCACGTCCGTTTACGTACCTATTTACGTAATAAAATAATCTATGGCGTTGGTTCAATAAATACTCACCACGAAACGGTAAAATTATAAATTTAAACAGAACGAACAATTTAAAGCTACAGGTCGAAAAATAAAAGCCATTTCCCGTAGTACGAAACTGGTTTATATTAGTTTAGTTGCATACATTCAACTCATTTGTATGGATGCGTGGGTGAAAATAATAGACCGATTCTAGTGACATTTTGAAATTGTTCGCCTAAACATTATACATGTTACTTCCATTCACATCTAACACTAAAAACAAGCGATTAGAATTCTTAATTCGAAGGCGGTAAAGGCTATTGTCCTAAATTAAGAGTTTTCATCGCTGTTGTGTTTACGTACCGTGGAAAACTTGGGATATTTCACACTGAGCGAAGGGAATTGTTTGCGATTCCGTTTTAAAGGATAATTGACTTTAATTTCATATAGTTTTAAGGGCGTAAATTGCTTTACGCAATCACGATTTGATCTCAGTTTGTGCGAAGGTTTTGTTGTTTAAATCGTTCGCAATAATAATGATAGACGTATTAATTAACAAAGTTTTTTATTGATCAAAATGAAAAAAGTGTTTTTTTATCTTTCCCCTACCTATTTGTTGATAGCCTAAGAGGTTATTCCAGACTACGCTCGGATGGGTGGCGCCGCGTGTCTGGTTGTAGTGTTGACCGCGGGAACTCCCCTACTCTGACCGGGCTCTGACCCCGGACTGAGATCGGACGTCGGGTGTAAGAGTGTAGGGGAGTCGTTTAGTGGGTGGGCCCTAAAATTCCTTGCGCCCGCGGTCTGCTCTCAACACCTGCAGATCGTTGAGTCCCACATACCCCGCGCGCCCCCTAGGCGCGGGGACCTCGTAGGAGGTTCGGCCCTTGGCCCGAAAAAAAAAGGCTACGCTCGGATAGGTGAGCTCACGGGCTCAACCTGAGAGAATTAGCTAACACTAGCCCTACCAAGAGCAGTGCTTCGCAAAATCTACCACCGGATCGGAATCGCGACCCACTGAGAAGATCAATTGTGCTTAAAAGCTTGTCGGTGTGCAGTCGGGGCTTGCAACACCGACCTCTTTTGTTGTGAAGCATTGCTATGCTGTATTTCGAAGTTTTTTTTAATGCTTAAAATCGCAGTTGAGTTTCTAGAGCCTATAGATATTTGCTACGTAAATGCCGCCTTACAGGCTGAGGCATGAAATCTAAGATTTAATTGTAGTGCCTTCGCGCAGATATAGGCTGGGTGGTGGTGCCTATTTGAGCCACCAGTGTACAAGTAAAGAAGAAGAGGTTAGAAGTTGTAAGGAACTGAAATATCTGTGTGCTTAGTGCGAGTTTTTTAACGTTCTCGATAGCGTAAAAGTTAACTCAGATTTGTATGCAGTTGGAACGTTTGCCTACGTTTGCCGCTAGGGGCGCTGTTATAACTCCATACAAATTTGAGTTGACTTTTACGCTATCGAAGTTAAGCTCGCTCTAAGCACACCGAAGGCCTTTTCGAAAGAAATAAAGAACTTGCATCGGTGATTTTGAACTATAACTTCAGAAGTTCACGTGCGAGTTACGACACGTGTAACTCGCAAGACATTAAGTCTACAGCACAAGTGATATAATTAACCGATGTGCAACTTCAATCTGAAGCTTCAAGAACTTCCTTCGAAGCTTTCATTGAATACATTATGGATCTTGTGGAACGAAACTTCTCCGTGTAGGCTGTACTACTTAGCATATAAATTGAGAAGTCGGATGTATTAACGATTTTCACATGTTGTTAAAACGTATAGATTTCGTAAGAAACATATTGAATACTGATCGAGAGGTTTTACTATTTCTTGTTTTAGTTTGATGAAAGTTGTCACGGATGAAATGATAAGACGCTAAGTGTACTCGTATCGATGCGGTTCTTCGAACGAGGCTTGTGGAGAGTACTTAACGGTAGGCAGCGGCTTGGCTTTGCCCCTGGCATTGCTGACGTCCATGGGCGACGGTAACCACTCACCATCAAGTGGGTCGTATGCTCGTCTGTCTGTATGCGACTGTGCCAGGGTTCAAATTCCGCATCAGATCCCAATTTTTATAAAGAAACAAGCTTTTGCCCGCAACTTCGTCCGCGTGAAATAGTTACTTTGGCATAACGCTAAATTTTACCCCCACCTTCATTTACGTAGAAAGTGAAAATATTTTTGAATTATAGAATGTTAAGGAAGCTATTTAAACCCCTATTTTGAAACATTATTTATTGGTGCTCCACTTGTATTGGTCTTACCGTGATGTTTTATAGCCTTCCTCAATAAATGGGCTATCTAACACTGAAAGGATTTTTCAAATCGGACCAGTAGTTCCTGAGATTAGCGCGTTCAAACAAACAAACTCTTCTGCTTTATTAATATTAATGTAGATTCTCGAAGATCTTTGCGTAATAAAAATGAGACCTGCAAAATTTTGACATGCTACAATATGTTCCGACATTAACGTGGATGGGCCAAAATACAAACTCCGGGTGGAGCTACATAGAACAGGCATTGTCCTAAACAGGGCGATAACAAAGGTGTGTAATGTTGGCGAAGCTTTTGTTAAACGGTACTCGAAAATTTACGGTGGGACCGTATTTTAGAGAATTTGTATTTTCTTATACATTCCAACAGCTTTAAGAGTAAAAAGGGGTGCTTAAAGTATCGTGCTTATATTTCATTCATACAGCCTATACTTAAGACCTTACCTTTAGTAGTGCATTAGACATTAGTAGTGCCCGACTTACAGCTTGATCAGTGTCAACTGCTGAGAACTTTAAGCCTCATTCGAAGAAGATCACGTTATAACTCTCGGAGAGCACAGCGGTATTAGGTTCATTTCACAGTCGGATGCTACTTGGTAAAAATGATGACTTTAAATGCACTACGATGAACGCAGCGGCTCTGAATCGTAGGGATGAGCTGCTGAGAAAGAAAGAATGAAAGAAAGTTAAGGCATTTAATTATTGTATAACTAAACACAGAAAATAAAAAAAATATAAATCATACGAGTCTTTATTTATTTTGTTATAGAAAAATTCATTGAATTTTATCAAATTGTGATTACTGAAAATTTACAAAATCCTTCATTAAAAATTAAATATAGGATAGTTAATATGTTACTGCCATCTTCACGAGGAACGAGAAACGAATCGAAGCGAAGCCATCTAGTGGCCGACGCCCGTAAACATTTTTGTTGAGTGCTTGAGTTGCCTATCTATAACTAATTTATGTGTATTATCTATGATTAAAACGCTTAGAATTCTGTTATATATTACTTTTTTTTACTGTTTCATTACGAAAAACATAAGAATTTAGTTATTATACATATGATTTCTTTGTAGTGAGCTTTTGGGGGAGGTCTATGAGTCGACTATTATCAAAGGCGGCAATCTGACTTTTAGACAATGATTGGTAAATCAGAAAAACGAATTATTGACTTTGTATTCCATTGGCAGTCACAAAACTCTTCGGAACGACATCTTAGATAAATAACAGGTTAACTATTAACCTTTATTTAATGCAGGTTTTGAACCGTATTCTTTGAAGGAGACGATTAAATTCAAATAAATCTGTATTGACATATCAAGAATTTTTTTTGTCCAAATGCACAGATTGCCACCTTTGATAATAGACGACTCCTATGTCCAATAGAGGGCTTCTGAAGGGCTGGAATATAGACGATAGATAGACATCATTTCTCTTATTTTTCGGTTGAAAACGATTTGTAAATACAACTAAATGTAATATATAACATATATACAACCCGAGGGAACGATCTAAGCTCCATGTAAAAGTTATTAAGCTGCTATATTTTTCCCATAAATCCATCCCTAGAGACCGCTGTGAGCGCATGGAACACAACAACTCTTTCCCTATATTTATTGGAAGATGGTTTAATTTAATAGTTTGCGTGCAGTATAGGCGATTTTCTTAGGTTTCTGTTTGGGACGGCTTAAAATATTACCATTTTTCATTTGCAGCCGAAAAAAATGTTCGTATGAGTGTCAGCCATCTTTTTCCAAAGGATTTTGTTAGTTTGGTATTTAAGTATGACGGTTTGTATGTAAAGGAATCTTTGAACAAAATTGTCACCGACATCAGGGCGTCCTTATGATTTGAATTCGCCCACGCATACAATCATTTTATAGCCTCGCACTAATTTCTAGATCAGTATGGACAGAACAAAAATGATATTAATTTAGGACGCTTAAACAAAAGCAGCTCTAAATAAAATAATAAAATTTTATGTTTATTTTATAAATTTAATGTACAATCTTTTTTTCTTATGGCGGAAACATGGCCTCCTGGATTTTTTTGCCGCGCATGCGCATTACGGTACCAAAGGTTTTGCCACATTAATTTGTTAGCATTTTTTGCTATTTTAGCGTCTTTTTTTAGTTTTAAAATTACAAATATAATTGTTTTCTGTAAGTATGTAACTAAGGGATAAGCAATATAGTGCATATAAACATATGGTTTTGTTTTTAAAAATATTGTAATATTTATTTTAGGACATTTTGACTAACTTGAAATTCGATGAAACGAAAGAGCGACACTAAAAAGAGATAAATATCTATACGGTTATACGAGAGCATGAAACAGAAAAAGTTTCTGAAGGTTTTTGTTTGGCTTTATTTTTATTGCCATAGTTGGGCAGTCAAGATTCATATTTACAAGCTGTAAGTGGTTGAAAATTCACAATATCAGTATATTTTTTAAATATACTTCAGGAATCGCTAGGGAGACCACCATTCGGTTATCTTTACATGCGAAAGTAGTAACAAGCCTTACTATAAGACTTCGAAGAAAAAAATGATTTTTTTTAAGCCTTTTAAGAAGTAGCATTAGCTTTAATTATTCGATACGCCACGCAATATCATCGTGTATGATGATGAATAGCCCGTCTAGTTGCCCACGCGTGTGGATCGTTCACAATTAGAGTGGATGTAGCCCACTGAGATCTGAGATATTACGGTTGCATGGGCCGTATTCAATGAAGATTATCGAATTTGGTCGGTTTTTTGGCAGATTGACAGACTAACTTAGGGTAACTCATCTGGTATTAATTGCAGTCGCTTTCAAAAGCTTACAACTTACTTTAGTCGTCGTGGCCTAAGCGATAAGACGTCCGGTGCATTCGTGTTGAGCGATGCACCGGTGTTCGAATCTCAGGCGGGTACCAATTTTTCAAATGAACGTACTCAACAAATGTTCACGATTGACTTCCACGGTGAAGGAATAACATTGTGTAATAAAAATCAAACCCGTAAAATTATAATTTGCATAATTACTGGTGGTAGTGCCTCTTGTGAGTCCGCACGGGTAGGTACCTACCGCCACCCTGCCTATTTCTGTCGTGAAGTAGTAATGCGTTTCAGTTTGAGGAGCGGGGCAGCCGTTGTAACTATACTGAGACCTTAGAACGTATACCTCAAGGCGGGTGGTGCATTTACGCTGTAGATGTCTATGGGCTCCAGTAACTACTTAACACCAGGTGGGCTGTGAGCTCGTCCACCCATCTAAGCAATAAAAAAATAACAAACACTCCTCAATCCTGTGAGACTTGGTAGCCGAAATGAAGCCAAAAACTTGGTAGCTTGGTAGGTCGAAAATAAAATCAAAGATCGACCATTAAGCAGTGTCTTAATAACAATGCATAAAGGAAGACTGCTTCGCTGTGGATTTCCACACTGTATGGACGTCAACTTGCCGTCTGTAGCAGAGTTTTTTTTTTCTCCACCTTATCCCACTAGGTGGGGTCGGCATAGCTAATCTTTCTCTTCCTTCCACTTCTATCCGTCGTCATCTCAACACTCACTCCTCTCTCTCTCATATCGTCATTCACACACTCCATCCATTTCTTCTTCGGTCGACCTCTTCCCCCTCTACCTTGCACTACCATTTCCGTACATCTCCTAGTCACATGGATCTTCTCTCTACGCATCACATACCGCACTAACGCTAATAATTTGAGCTCTGATATTACTTAAATTATAGACCTACCTGTTTGGACACGAAAATTTATTCAATAAATCTCTTAAATTAACATTAACGATATTGTTATTGGGATGGAAGGGCTCGATATACCCACCGTTTGAGCAATGTAATATCTATATATTAATACGTGAAGCAAAAACTTTGTATCCCTTTTTACGAAAACTGCGCGGACGGAGGAGTATGAAATTTTCCACACTTATAGAGAATATAGAGAAGAAGTGCACAATGCAAATTTTTTTTTTAAATAATGCATAAAAGATACATTAAATCAATAAAGAAAACATTACACACACTACATACCATGTATTTGACGCACACACCCATGCATACTATTTATTGTTAAGCTTTTGTTCTTGACGTCTGTTGTCAAATTGAGAATAGATTAAATATTGTTTGTCTTTGTTAATATTTTTTATAGTGTAGTCTTGGCGAAATTTGTGATTATAGAAGTATAAAATACAATCATAATAGTGTACAAACTTACAATTCCAATTAATTATAGTCGAATTTCGACTACTGCGGGACCTCTAGTTTTTAGTTATTGATTGATGATCTCACTGCTCACCTGATGTTAGCGGGATCCCATATTCATCTAAATTTAAATACCGCCCTCATCTAGAGACGTGGTTCGAATCTTGAAACGAATAAAAGCCAAATTTATTAAGAACTAATTTGCTTTTTTTATGTTGTAATAATTAGTACTCGATAACGAAGAGTAGATAAATAACCGATTGATGTTCCTAAAGATATTCCATAGCTAATCTGATTTGAAAATGTAAAAACAGCCACATAACCACGTCTTGTCATGTCAATTTCGATCTTGTACAGATCATGTAAAGTCTTTTTTTCTATAACCGATTTCGACTGTCCACTTTCATAAGCAAATAACATAAGTTCATTATAAATTAATAATGTATTTTAAATATGTCGGTGTAATCGTTCCTTCTAAATATTTGTACAATCAAAACGTTTTAGTTCACTTAACTGCTGCCCTGAGCTGCATACCAAACTTATCTAATGTTATGCTAATGATATTCAGATCGCACGAAACATATGGTCGACTATTAATTTATTTTACGAAAATCAGTATTTATTTCATTCACGTTTAATTCACACTACGTATTATGAATTTATTAAGTGATTTATACTTTTTCTTTTCGATTTTCGGGTAGCCACAACCTTTCTACTTAATTCTGCCGCGTGGCTCTCATTAACTCGAGCTTAAAGGATTGCCGTTAAAAATTAACTAAGCTTCGGCCTTATGTTGAAAAATATCTGGCTGTATAGGCTTCGTTCCGTTGGCTCGTCCAATCAAAGAACAAAAATAAAACAATTCGTAGTAATGTTAATTAGGCACAGATTACAAGTCACCCGGATATTATCACAAGATATTGGTTTGTATATTTTGCTTGCAATCGAAATTAAATAAAGATAAGGGCATGTAGTATCGCATTGAGATTCTATTTTCACTATTTGAACGGCATTTTTTTTTTCATGCATTTTATGACCTGGTAACTGAGACCTTTAAGTCATGTCTTATTATAAGTTATACTCTTATTTTTATGAAAAATGATAATATGGAGTGAAATGAAATGAAGATGATTAATTTGAGACATTAATCAACTGGGATGAAATTAAATGAAATGAGATAAGATGATATGATATGGGATGAAATGTGATCTCACTAAAATGGTGATCATTTACTGAGTTTTTCGGTGGACTATTTGGAGGATACCGAGAAGTTACGTCCAGCGGCTTTGTTTCATTTTCTCACACTTGTGCACTTTCACATATATTAAACAGTTAATAAACCACCGTTATTACACATTTAAACCTGAAGAAACAGTAAATAGACAAAATAAAACAAATCACACAACTTCACTCCTCGCGTTCCCGCCAAAAAGTCTGAATGGCTAATAGATATCTTAATGCGAATACCCTCATCTACTTTGAAACACGAAAGTGAAGTTTCCAATGAATCGTGTAGTGGCTCTTCCTTTAACCAATAGGAATCGTTTCGAGGCGGAAACTGGCAGGATTCTAATAGTTATCTGCGCGGGCTCTCTATGCACCCTGCCAGTGATAGGTATTCACATTTTACGACAGGCAACATCAGGATTTTTTTGGGAGTATAACTTCTGTGTCAATTCTTATATTTTGGTATGCCAAGTAATACCACTTGAACGGAAGTCGGATGTCAGGAACGATGTGGCTAAATAGATTTTTGTTTTTGTTTTTTATAGCTTAGATGGGTGGACGAGCTCACGGCCCACCTGGTGTGTGGTTTCTGGAGCCCATAGACATCTACGACGTAAATGCGCCACTCACCTTGAGATATAAGTTCTAAGGTCTCATTATAGTTACAACGGCTGCCCCACCCTTTAAGCCGAAACATATTACTGCTTCTCGGCAGAAATAGGAAGGGTGGTGGTATCTACCCGCGCGGACTCACTAGAGGCCCTACCACCAGTAATTACGCAAAATTTGCGGGTTTGATTTTTATTACACGATGTTATTCCTTCATTCTTATTTGGTATGCCAACTAATACGATTTAAGCGGAAGTCGGATGTCAGGAACGATGTGGCTAAATAGAATATGGGTTAACGGAGTGTGTTATTTGACTTTTTGGTGCCTGATCGACAAACTGACAGTCCCAACGTTCAATTAACAGTGTTCCATGTTAAATCGTTAATTCATATGTCAACATGTAGGTAATTATAAACACGTTCATAAGGCCGCCTACTCATTGACAGACAATGTGCCGCGGGCGTCTTTACCCACGCTTTGTGAATGGGACCGAATTCCATCATACACACCGTTGTGTACACAAAATAAACGATATCTCAAAATATTGGAGAACTAATCGAAAAATTGTAAGATGTAGGAGAATTAAGGTCAAATCTTATATAATAAATAATGATCTTACTTCGTGTAATAATAATCTGCTTCATTAGGAATATATAGGAAACTAGAAAAATACACCGTTCTACCCTTGACTAGCACTGCGCAATGAAAAATATGAACCTATAGCTTTCCTCTGGTCAAAATTAAAAAACATTTACAGCATAGATAAAATAGTGGGTATAATAGGGAGCATAGATACCTATAGTACTATCACAGACAAATGGCCTGGAGGATTACGGTTGTAAAGTTAGCTTGCTGAGATTCATATCTCTGTTTGGTATGATATTTAAGAAACCTGCTATTGAGCTGCTCTTGGATAATCTTCATACAGTAAAGAAATATTTAACGACATTACAATACGGTGTGAATCTTCTTGCCCTTGTCCTATATTATGTAAAGTCGGTGCAGCATATCCTGTATTCACGTTGCATAGGGAATGGACATGTTATTTGCGATCGCTACCCTGTTTGACGTCAGCCCTATGGTAGCCATAACCTGCGGTAGGGAGGTTGCCATTTCTTTTACTACCTTTGTTTTTGGTACTATAATTGCGTTTTAATATTATACAGATTACTGGTGGTAGGACCTCTTGTGAGTCCGCGTGGATAGGTACCACCGCCCTGCCTATTTCTGCCGTAAAGCAGTAATGCGTTTCGGCTTGAAGGGCGGGGCAGCCGTTGTAACTTTACTGAGACCTTAGAACTGATATCTATGATATCTCAAGGTGGGTGGCGCATTTACGTCGTAGATGCCTAGGGGCTCCAGTAACCACTTAACACCAGGTGGGCTGTGAGCTCGTCCACTCATCTAAGCAAAAAAATTAAAATAAAATATAGATTAAAATTTAGATTTTCAAATACTAGAACTTTAAAAAAATCAATCTCGTTT
The DNA here is from genome assembly GCF_030267445.1 of Bombyx mandarina. Taxonomy (NCBI): domain Eukaryota; kingdom Metazoa; phylum Arthropoda; class Insecta; order Lepidoptera; family Bombycidae; genus Bombyx; species Bombyx mandarina. The sequence continues at coordinate 3,410,616 of NC_143233.1, forward strand.
TATTTGTTTTGTTGTATTTTCATAATAATTCACGTATTGTTCATCGGTTTAAAAATCAAAACCATGGTGATCATGAATTAGTTCAGTCGTCATCATAACTTAGTTTAATTATCGATTTATTTCTTTAATAACGTGTCACATGTAAGGACTTTTTCTGTTTCTTCTTTTAATGTTTCTTTTACGTCTGTTTTTGGTTCTATGTATTGCAAGTCAACATTAAAAATACTTAAAGTAAAAATTCGATACGATACGGTGTGAATAAGCCCACGAGTATCGGGGCATTCAATGAATATCTAACGAATAAACATAAAGTTTTGTGTAATCCAGTTGTGATCCGGATTTGGATGGTGAAATTTTTGTTATGCCGCCTCAGTGATTCCTACGCGTGTTTCGGATTAGAAAAACATAACTATTTCATGTTTTACGACTACGGTGTGTATTAAATATTACTTGACCTCATTGTATCGGCAACTTTTTTTTTCTACTTGTCCTGATAGTCTTGAGAAGCTATTTCAGCTTTGCCCTAACATGTAGGTGAGCTCACGGGACTCAAACCGGAGTGTTGCTAGCACTAGACCTAGCGAGAGCAGTGCTTCGCAGAATCTACCACCGGATCGGAAACGCGACCCACTGAGAAGATCCGCCGAGAAACTCAATAGGCTGTGTCTGTGGGTTAATTCGCTCGTCGAGCCCTTCGTCGCAAGTGACGGGTTCGACGAGAACGATGACCGATGCTCGAGGTACCTAAAAGCACCGTTAATGGATCGGGAGGATCCGTAATGACGTGTTTTGGGCGACGTCAACTATTTACCATTCGGTCTACAAAATCGGGTATGTAATTTCCAGCGGCCACGACAAGAGGGTTCTCATGTCGTGCCGTCTTCTCAAAGTGGCGCAATGATGCCGACTGTAGATACTTACTGATTGAGTCAAGCTCCAGGTCATCATGAAGATTATTGGCAACGATGCATCTGTGTCGGTGTTCAAATCTAGAAATCTTAGAAAGAGCTGAAGTCTGTACTAGGTTCAAAGACCTGTATTACTGATCTCCAGGCTCCCTCCTTCTTAAGATAGATCAGGTTAGGTTAAGCTGCTATTATTGAATAGATTTTATAACGCAAAATAATGCTCGACGAATCTACGTATCCCTTTGTAATTTCGGTGAATGTAGTTTTGACATTATGTTTCTATAGGAAAATAAAACCGGTTTGTAATAGTAAGAAGTTCATGCCGAATACATTTTATACGATAACACCAAATAGGGAAACCGAGGCTTCGTATCGAGGCTCATTGTAAATTCAAATAAAAACACGGCGAATTCTTTATTACAATGATTTATATAGAATACCATAGCTATGAGCTGAAGCGGAAACGTAGGCGATTTAATTGAGTTTAACGTTTCTTTATTTGTCAATTTAGGCACACAAGCCTGTAATTTGAACGGATCTCTTTAGGCAGCGACTTGGCTCTGCCCCTGGCATTGCTGAAGTCCATGGGCGACGGTAACCACTCACCATCAGGTGGGCCGTATGCTCGTCTGCCTACAAGGGCAATAAAAAAAAAAAAAACATGCCATTGGCGTTTTTCCTTTCCTACTTATGATAGTAACCTCGAGGGGTTTTACTGGCTCTCCTGAACGTAAAGGTGAACTCACGGGGCTTAGCCTGGCGAATTTCCCAACACTAGCCCTGGCAAGGGCAGCGATTCGCTGTATTTACTACCGGATCGGAATCGCGACCCACGGAGAAGTTCCGGCGAGAAACTCAGTGGACTAGACGTTAATAATTTGCACCCGGGCATAACCACGATGTATTAGTTAGTGTTTTTGAAAACAAAAATCCAGATTCAAAGGATTACCTCTTAAATTAAGGACATGTCTTGAAGCGTCTCGCCGGATCTTCTCAGCGGGTCGCGATTCCGATCCGGTAGTAGATACAGCGAATCGCTGCCCTTGCCAGGGCTAGTGTTGGGAAATTCGCCGGGCTAAGCCCCGTGAGTTCACCTTTACGTTCAGGAGAGCTTGTATAACCCCTCGAGGTTACTATCATAAGTAGGAAAGGAAAAACGCCAATCGCATGTAGAAAGATCCATTTAAGCTACAGGCTTGTGTGCCTAAACTGACAAATAAAGAAACGTTAATCTCAATTAAATCGCCTACTGCTGGCTTGAGCCCTTGCTCGTCCACCTGCCCTGGTAAAACAGGAAAGGGCCACCAGTAATCGCTCAAACATAAAAAAAAGAAGTTTCTCGCAATCAAACCCTGTGAAACTTCATGCGAGCTTTTTAACGTTCTCGATAGCGTAAAAGTTAATTCAAATGCAACAGCGCCCCTAGCGGAAATCGCTGGCAAACGTTCCAACTCCATACAAATCCGAGTTAACTTTTACGCTATCGAGCACGTTAAAAACCTGGCACTAAGCATACTGAACGTCGAATTTATAGTAAAACATGCGGATCGGAACGCTGTGTCTGTAGCTGGAATACCCACGGGATTATGACACACGGGTGCCTCCCACGCACGTCGTGGGCGGCACCAAGTACCTTACTTTCCAATTTTAGATGTCATGAATGTAAGCTCCGTTCACACCTACAGAGACGCGATTAATAAAAACGATAATTTCATTAATGTATTAAAATTATTTTTGAGTGTTTTGAATCAATAAAGTTTTTAGGTTTTTTTGTTTGTTTTCGTTGGAAATTTTTGAGTTACGCTGCAAGGATTGATGGGTTTGTGGATGTGACGGCCAAATACACAGAAATCTAGTAACGTCTCGAGAGGATTACGCTATGACATGTCCTTCTTCAAACGAGGCTTGTGGAAAGTACTTAACGTTAGGTAGCGGCTTGGCTCACCCCCTGGCATTGCCGAAGTCCATAGGCGACGATAGCCCCTCAGGTAGGCCGTATGCCCATTTTTTTCATTACCTAGATGGGTGGACGAGCTCATAGCCCATCTGGTGTTAAGTGGTTTTTGGCGCCCATAAACATCTTCAACGTAAATGCCGCCACCAACCTTGAGATATAAGTTCTAAGGTCTCAGTAAAGTTACAACGGCTGCCCCATCCTTCAAACCGAAACGCATTACTGTTTCACGGCAGAAATAGGTAGGGTGATGGTACCTACCCGTGTGGACTCCCAAGAGGTCCTACCACCAGTCCTACCGTCCTATCACAAGTACCAGTACCAGTCCTACTACAAGAGGTCCTACGGTCTGCCTACAAGGACAAAAAAGCATCGTTTGTCAGCCGAACTTGATTATACATTATCCATTTGAAAATTAGTGCTTCTTATGTGGACCCAAATATCAAGACAAGTACTTTTTGAGTTATCATTAATTATAACGAATTTTTAATTTACTTAAGCAGCATTGACGATATTCTCATTTTATTTTGTTTCGTTGAAGTCGATTTTATTTTTTATTAAAATTTAGTATGTTTTTTGGGTAACGATAATCAAAATTGATTAGCAAAAATGATCGATTCGGTACATCACTAGTACGTTCGCGTAGTATGGCTGTTAGGAAAATGTAATATAGCCACGTTCACAGTCTACGATCTCCAATGAATAAATCGTCTAGGAAATCGTAGTATGAATGATTTTTTGTTTGTCGTTCGTCAACAATAATTTGAGGTTATATGACACGTTACGATGTAGGCGTAAGTGTACTCGACTTATCGCTAATATTATTCCAAATTATGTGCTAATAGATGTTTGAATGTCCCATTATCGTGACGCTAAATGAATAAGTTGAGTTTTTGGGTACGTTGTTACAATCAAGTTTAACTGTATATAGTTTTTATTGTTAGAGATGTGGTTCTTAGCTTATGAAAATAATTTTGAGGCGTACAGCCGCCATCTTGTTTATTTTTTGGCGCGATTTATAATTTCCGGTTTAAGGGATAATTGTTTTTGTCTAAAATAGGATGTTTATCGGTTTAGACCAGCTTCCGTCTACAGCAAAATTTAAAGAACGAATTGGTGTAATTCTTAGCATTTTTAAATTCAGACGAAGTCACATTCAATTGAATGTAAAAAGCGCAAAACCGTACAAAAAAACATGAAACGACTCAAGGATGCAGGATCGTTTGAAGAACCACATTCTTCCGATTAAGGACATCGCTCGCTTCAGACAATTGATATCTGTCTCCTCCATATAGAGATCATTGAAGATAACGATAGCAAGATAAGCGAACTAAGAGAATCAGCCGTTGGAATTAGCAATTCGGAAATATTTTTGTTGAATGCCGAGATATTTTGGAGAATGCTGAAACATACATCCAAAAATCGACCACATGAGAAATATTATTTTAGTATGGTAGCAAAAATCGAAAAATTAAAAAAATTTTAGAAATTTACATTTAAGTCGAAGTTCAGGTCAAAGACATAATATTAAACACTAACTGTTTATTAATGAATTATTTAAATGATAAATGTTGACATCATATCGTTTCTGTCATTTTTTTTAATAAAAATGAGAGAGTATTGAATAAATTATAATTTTTAATAGCTTTTACTTTAGTCTCATTTGTATTGCATAACAGTTGTCACAGCTTTCAACGCGGAACTTTTATGATGGTACCTTACGTGCGAACTCAATATGCTCTATCGTACATCAGTATTTTTACTCAGAGAACTCTGCTGACCATACTCGAATGATTCTCTTATCCGGCTGCGCTTTCCGACGCGCACCCAAAGAGTAGGGTATTGATATTCTAGACACCGCAGCTAAAATTTCAATAAGTTCGCTCTGTCCCTGACTTTGCTGAAGTCCATGGGCGACGGTAACCACTCACCATTAGGTGGGCCGTATGCTCGTCTGCCTACAAGGCCAATAATAATAATAAAAATAACAAGTACATTGTGGCCAAAATTGTTTCTGTCTAGGTGATTTTTGAATCGATAAAAGTTATCAATGAAGTAAATTGTGAACTGAGTGAATACAAAAGCGATACAATTGAATTACGAAGACTAAAGTAAATTCCATTATATGCGAAGCTTTATAAAGTTTGTGTACAATATGCGAAACTAATAAAAACGAACGCTCTCGTGAGGTCAAAGGTCTAGCGACGACTGATGTGGAAACTGACGGGAGATGTGAAACGGTTTTGTTCATTATATTTATTTGATTTATCTATGTTTTTAAATTACTCAGTGTAAAACTCAAATAGTTCTATTTTTTTTTCGTTCAGTTTTGAAATCGTTATCGTCGCTGTCAAACCAAAATCTGCTATGTGCAAAAGCTCTATTTTGAATTAACGAGTAAAAACATTTTCGTATAAAATTTTATATGAAGGTGAATTTTTAAGAACTACGTCAAATGAAAGCTATAGATAAATATTAAAGCTATAACCACATAGCAGTTTTTTTATACCGTAGATAGAGCTGTGAACTATACGAAGAGGTCGAAAAGTAAAAATCTCAAAAAGTGCACATAGCAGATATTGGTTTGACAACGACGATATGACAATTTATTAAATAAGTACATACATCTGAACCAATTGAAAATTGAACAAACTATTTCGATTTAAAGTTCTGTAATTTCATTTGCATCTCTGCTAGTTTTATCATCTTCGCCGTCAGCAATTTGGTTGACGGTAACAGACAGTGTTGTCTGTGAAATATATTCGCCATATACGCCTGTTTACTTTGATTTCCAAAAATCAATTACGAGACTAATTTGTTCTGCAATTTTATTATTATTGAATTAGAAGTAGTCCATCAGTTTTGTACAAAGAAAATCTTCCCGTAGCAAGTTGTTCAATTTCAATCCCATGGCGATAGGACGTAAAATTTTTGTATTACATTTGTATTACTTGAAACTGCTGTATTTGTCTGCAGTTCATTTCCATACTTCATTTTCATCATGAATTTCACTGCACTAGTATGATCTTCCCTCGATGGCGTTTCATGGTAATTATTACGCCTTTCTGTGACCGAACTTTGGTTTAAATTCCCAGTGGCAGAAGCTTGGATGAGCTGCTGATATCGCTGAAGTCCGTTAGCGACGGTAATAGCTCATCAGTCCGTAAGCCGTATATCGCGAGATGAGCTACGATGTTCACACATAATACCCTGTAGCAACTTCATCGGGTATGCTGGGAAATGGTCATTTCTCAATGATAGTCGTCGTGGCCTAAAGGATAAAACGTCCGGTGCATTCGTGTTGAGCGATGCACCGGTGTTCGAATTCCAGGTGGGTATCTATTTTTCTAATGAAATACGTACTCCACAAATGTTCACGAGTGACTTCCACGATGAAGGAATAACATCGTGTAACAAAAATGAAACCCGCAAAATTATAATTTGCGTAATTACTGGTGGTAGGACCACTTGTGAGTCCGCGTGGGTAGGTACCACCACCCTGCCTATTTCGGGAGTGAAGCAGTAATGCATTTCGGTTTGAAGGGTGGGGCAGCTTTTGTAACTATACTTGAGACCTTAGAACTTTATCTTAAGGTCGGTGGCGCATTTACGTTTTAGATGTATATGGGTTCCAGTAACAGTTAACACCAGGTCGGCTGTAAGCTCGTCCACCCATATAAGCAATAAAGCTCTACCAATAAATGCAGAAGCGGTAGTTCTCGTTGCATGACCACACGCTGCAACCAATCGTCTTATTTCTGCCACGAAGCAGTCTTGCGTTTCAGATTGATCAGAATGACGGAAATATCCAAAGCTTGTTTTTCTGAAATTCATGAAGAATCCCAGGCGTGCTCCAAGATGTCGCTATGCAGACATATCGTACCTGCACTCTTAGTCTCGTTAGTGCAAGAATTCCGTCCGCTACCGATCGAAGGCAACAAAAACCTCCACTCGGTCTGACGTCAACGACCTTACGTGGGAATCCGATACGGAGTTACGTCTTTTTGTCTTTAGGTTTAGATTTCGATAATTCGTCGAATGTTTTCATTTTTTTTTTAATTAAATCAATCAGCCTGGCATCTTATTAGTTGTTTTTTTTATTGCCTAGATGTGTGGACGAGCTCACAGCTGGTATTAAGTGGTTACCGGAGCCTATAGACATGTACAACGTAAATGCCGCCACCCACCTTGAGATATGAGTTCTAAGGTCTCAGTATAGTTACAACGGTTGCCCCACCCTTCAAACCGAAACGCATTACTGCTTCACGGCAGAAATAGGTAGGCTGGTGGTAACTACTCGCGCGGACTCACAAGAGGTCCTACCAACAGTAAAAATGGTTATCAATTTGTCAACCAGACTTACGTAGGCGGCTTCACATGGGTTACATTTATATTTAGAAAGAATCAGACGCGTTCCATTTTTGCAGGATAAAGATTTTCCTTTATCACTCTTTGGTCCATAATAGTTTATTTTTAGATCTGTTTTTCGTAAAATTATTAACTAGTAATATCGTTTTTACTGTAGCATAAATAACCGACTTTACCGGGGTTACTACGGTAATTCATTTTCAGATCACACATCCTTCACCTGTTTTTGTGTGATGAGTTAAAAAATGATTTTTCAACATACAAACTTTTACAATCATAATGTTAATATAGAACTATAGTTATACAAGTTCTGATGGGAATTCAATTCGTTCTCACTAATTAAAATTTTAGTCAAAGACCTCGGCACGACAGTTTGTTTGGAATTAAACTGGATCGGTCCTAAAATTTATCAAGTTTGTCATTAGAATCCGAGACTTATCATATAACACTTAAACATAATTTTTATTTGCATTCATAGTCGCATCAGCGTCAAGCTTAGTAAAATCTCTGAGCTACTAATTAAATTTAGCACAGATATAATAGAGTTAATTAACTAAATAACTAAGTTGATGATAAATTTGAATTTGAATGTAAAAATAATAGGTTAGAAATATTATAACTGAAAACTATAAAAATTAATAGCTTTTCGTAATACTAGTATTCGACGATAGATGGCGGCAGCTTATGTATTTTTCCTATCCCTAAAATAATCGAATAAATGCAAATAATAGAGTACATATACTTTGTGGATTTTATTTTTTATTTTTATTGCTTGGATGGGTGGACGAGCTCACAGCCCACCTGGTGTTAAGTACTGGAGCCCATAGACATCTACAACGTAAATGCGCCACCCACCTCGAGATATAAGTTTAAGGGTCTCAGTATAGTTACGACGGCTGCCCCACCCTTCAAACCGAAACGCATTACTGCTTCACGGCAGAAATTGGCAGGTTGGTGGTACCTACCCCCGCGGACTCACAAGAGGTCCTACCACCAGTAATGAAAAATGCCTTTACTTTAATTGATTGATCAATGAATTTGTAATGAGAATCGCACTTATAATGTAAAATAGAGTCGCATCTCGGTGTTCAAACATATATATCATTTTTGTAAGCACTATTTCATATTTTGACTTAATTGCGAATAATAAATATAAAAATTATTGTTATATCTTTGCGAGTAACGCCATCTGTTGACAAATAGTTAATACGAATACCGGAACAATTGGAAATATAACACTTGAATGTTCTGGAAGCATTTCTTGAATGTTCTAGAAGATTTCCTCAGTGTTTCAATTGGTTTGAGAAAGTTCTAATGACCCGGAGTATGTTCTAAGCATAAGTGATCTATAAGTGGTCTATCGGGAAAATAGATCTAGCGGATAATATTATTATTAATAATAGTTTTTATTATACGATTTATATGAAGTGTGATGTCGAGTTCCCATTATCGCTTGGAGCATTGGCATTAATAACACGGAATAATACAATAAACAAAAATTTTATATCCGAATGCGTCAGAAACTATTGCCCAAGCCAATCGGCGTGCCTACGGGTCAGATGCACGCGAGTGTCCAACAAAAATGGACGTTGACTGAAAGACTAATGCATTTTGTATCATTTATTTTTCCAGCCAACGTACATGGAGACGTAGTGGGCCGAATTTTGTGAATAAATTCTTGTTTCGTTTGTTTTACGAGCGTTTTATTTTGGGAAAGTTGTTTATTTTCAAGTCGACGGGTGTGAATCGGGGCAACTTAAGTTTGAAGTGGGAGGAAACGTGGTTAGGAGTAATCATGATTTGGTATCTTTCATGGAATCCGAAAATGTTAAAAGCTATTTTGCAATAGACAAGTTTTAGTACCATTACCATTTTACGATGCCGTGCGTGGTATTATGCTAAGTGGTCAGCACATGTATGATGTACATCAGCGATGATTGAGACATGGCCTGTGGTGGTAGGACCTCTTGTGAGTCCGCACGGGTAGGTACCACCACCCCGCCTATATCTACCGTGAAGCAGTAATGCGTTTCGGTTTGAAGGGCGGGGCAGCCGTTGTAACTATACTTAAGACCTTAAAACTTATATCTCAAGGTGGGTGGCGCATTTACGTTGTAGATGTCTATGGGTTCCAGTAACCACTTAACACCAGGTGGGCTGTGAGCTCGTCCACCCATCTAAGCAATAAAAAATAAAAAGATTGGCTGATATTTGTGTGTTTTAGATTTACATTCACGGTAGTAAATAAAGCCCACTATTTGATATACTGATAATAATCTAAGGGTCAAGATATTCTGGTAGCGGATATTGAGCAATATTAGCTGTGATAATTCATCATTGATCATTCGTAGCGCTATCCTCACCTTAATTACTTTTCTCATCTACACTACTGAGTTTCTCGCCCGATCTTCTCACTGGGTCGCGATTCTGATCCGGTGGCTCTTAGTAGGGCTGGTGTTAGCAAATCCTCGCAGGTTGAGCCTGTGAGCTCACCTACCCGTTCGCGTGAAACTGGAATAGACCCTTACGATGTCAGTGAAAATGTAGGGAGAAAAAACTTTTATTTTCCCAAATTCCTCCGACCCCAGTGGCGTAAGGCTTACCCTTCTATTTCTTCAACAAGAATTCGCTTTTCCCAATCTGAAAGGTGGGTTAATTTCAATAAAATTGAGATTTTCTACATCACGTTCCTGGACGAACTATGGCGATCGGCACTTAATGTCAGATTCCTCTGATCTCTTCTAAAAATCTTACGTTACGGACGTTTTTTCCCGGTTAGGGTACCCCTCCGCATCGTCGCATAAGGAACGTTCCAAAAAAAATTACAATGGATGCGCAGCAACATGGGTCAAACGCTTAAACATAAAACGTTTTTTTTATTTTATTTTTTTATTGCTTAGATGTGTGGACGAACTCACAGCCCACCTGGTGTTAAGTGGTTACTGGAGCCCATAGACATCCACAATGTAAATGCGCCACCCACCTTGAGATATAAGTTCTAAGGTTTCAAGTATAGTTCCAACGACTGCCCCACCCTTCAAACCGAAACGCATTACTGCTTCACGGCAGAAATAGGCAGGGTGGTGGTACCCACCCGCGCGGACTAACAAGAGGTCCTACCATCAGTACGTGTTTTGTCGGCATAATGCTTAAAGCGGCTTAATGACCACATTACGAAAATCATCAATTTATTAGAGCACATATCCATGTTAACTCGTTCTAAAACGTGGATTAAACGTTTGAAAAAAAAAAAAAACTCGCTATCTAGTAATATCCGGATCTTTGAAAATCTCCTGGCAGAGTTCTAAACTGAAAATGCAGTCGCTATTAGGGTTGGCCGTACTGAATATTTATTGATTAAAATTAAATATGTCAATAGCTTCTACGCCAATTTCCTATCGTCTATAGTTCGGAATTATTAAGATTTTTTACCTAATAACTAAAGTAGTTCATACTTTTTGTTAACCTTGATATTTGGCCATTTATCACCAGACGGGTGTTGATTGCGTTAGCACTTGAAGCGATAAAGTATAACACGCATATGTTTTTTTCACCTACAATATACTTTCAGAAGTCAACCCTACGCTATATCGCATAGGGGTATTACAAGGCTTAGCCAGATTGAAAATATGACCACAGATTTCGGTGTGGTGGTTCCGTGGAATTATGGGTAGCGAACCAAATACGGGGTGCATAGAGGCAGTTAAGGGTTGAAATCAGAATGTACTACTGGAACTAAACATAGCTGATACTTACGTCATTCAGCTAACACAACACGGTACTATTCAAATTTGGTTAGAATGTAGCTGAGACAAAAAAACTCAATTCTTCTGAGGTTTTCGACATATTTTTTTTAATTTTTTTTTATTGCCTAGATGGGTGGACGAGCTCACAGCCCACCTGGTGTTAAGTGGTTACTGGAGCCCATAGACATCTACAACGTAAATGCGCCAACCACCTTGAGATGTAAGTTCTAAAATCTCAGTATAGTTACAACGGCTGCCCAGCCCTTCAAACCGAAACGCATTACTGCTTCACGGCAGAAATAGGTAGGGTGGTGGTACCTACCCGCGCGGACTCACAAGAGGTTCTACCACCAGTGGACCTACCATATTTATGTAATACTTCCGTGAATATGTAAATGAAACTTTATGTTTACTACTTATGGATGCATCGCTTATATCTGACAAAGTCCTTAAACAATTTTCAGTATTTTGTCCTTGCTGTTCAAAAAAAGGCCATTTAAATAGAGCACTTTTGTCAGCTTACATTAATTTTAGGTATTTAGTATTATTTTGTATGTTCCCTTATTTAGGAGCATTAGCGCGCCAATTGACCTTGAAGAAAATTCTGTTACTATACTATGTTTGGAGTTTATCTGTAGGATTGAATCCGGAACGAGGTCATCCGACAGAAAACCAAAGTTATCGACATAGCATGGATAAGCTCAAGCGGCAATGGGCTAGCCATATTAGTTGGACAGCCGATAACTGTGGGGGTAAACGTGTTCTTGCGATTGCTTAGTGCGAGTTTTTTAACCTTCTCGATAGCGTAAAAGTTAACTCAAATATGTATGGAGTCGGAACGTATGCATGCGTTTGCCGCTATTTGCCGTTGGACACATTACAGGCACATTATTTACACATTACTATGTCTGGAAAGCCACAATATTGAGAAAAAACATTTATTACCGAACAACTACAGTGTGCGACGTATATATAAAAAAAGAGAACACAATTAATTTGATGGTATCTTTGGTAGAGGCGTTCAGCATCTGGAGATGTCTGGTAGGTTCTTCTGCTTGCAGTAGGAGTAAGAAGACGGCCAGGCCTTGAATCCGATTCTATCGTATACCCGTTTTGCGCATCTAACGTCATCGGCCAGGTCTTCGTTCAGGAGATCTGATGAAAAGCATTCAGTTATCAGTGAAGTGGATTAACAGGACTGTACTTTAATTGTTTATTCATTTTCTTCTTTCTTATGGCTGGACGATCTGATTGCCCATTTGGAACCCATAGACATTGTCAACGTAAATGCGCCACCCACCTTGAGATATAAGTTCTAAGGTATCTCAGTATAGTTACAACGGCTGCCCCACCCTTCAAACCGAAACGCAATACTGCTTCACGCCAGAAATAGCCAGGGTGGTGGTACCTACCCGTGCGGACTCACAAGAGGTCCTACTACCAGTAATAATACTAAATATAATAATAAAATAAATATATAATACCTTCACATTTCATGTTGCAATTTCCACCCTTCCTGCCTTTCTTGCACCAGTCTTTGTTGTTAATCTGTTTAAAAAACAATAACTCAGCATCGAAATCTTTTGATAGCTATTCATTAGTTTAGTAACGAGACTGGGTCATTCTATATGTTCCAAATTCTAAACAAGCATTAGCTGGCCCGCGTATATGAGTCTTAGCACTATTGCTAAGAAATATCGGATTGCTGTTGCTAAAATTTGCCTTCGGAACTCTAGACAAATCTTAGAGGACCTTAAAAGGTCCAAATACCTTGCTTTATCGTGTTTAATTAATAATTTAGTTTGAAATCAAGGTATATGCTACTAGTAATATTGTTTGTGTAACATATTGGGACCCAATAAATAAAATAGCAATAAATAAAAATAATCAGTTTGTTAATTCAGAAATTTAGTCTATTTATAAATAACGGCAGGTCTTAACGCAAACATTATATACAGATGAGTAAAAGAAGGGTCAAGGAAGAGTCTCAAGGAGGAGAGTGTCAAGGGTCAAAGAAGATTTTATTGAGGGTAGGACGTATTGTGAGTCAACATGAGTAGGCATCTCCACCCTGCTTATTTCTGCCGTGAGGCAGTAATGCGTTTTGATTTGAAGGAAAGGGCAGCCGTTGTATTGTAAAAACTGAGACCTTAGAATTCATATCTCAAGGTAGGTGGCGGCATTTACTTTGCAGATGCCTATGGGCTCCAATAACCATTAAACACCAGGTGGGCTGTGAGCTCGTCCACCCATCTCAGCAATAAATAAATAATAGAGTACAAAGTTAAGGTTCTCACTGTTGATCACCCACAAGATGGATTAAATCATCTAACGAAGTGTTCCCTTATTGAATGTATAGGCACCGCCACAAATAAAGAAAGCTGGAGACGTCTCCCAAAAGCCTCAACAAACCAAAACCCACGACCACTCATCCAGAAGTGTATGATAAGAAGAAGAAGAAAACAGAATTACGTATTCTTCGTCTGGAAGAGATCGCTCTTATCTCTTTTTTCTTGTATTTAATGTATGTAACGCATTGTTTTTTTTTTTTTGGTGTACAATAAAGAATACTCTCTCTCTCTCTCTCTCTCTCTTCTCTCTCTCTCTTTTTCTCTCTATTATCGTCTTACGTTACGATCTTATGAAAGTTTTGTTTACACCCTAAGAACTGTACCGAGGACTTGAAATTCAATACCGATTCAGCTGATATTTTTCTTTTAGTCAGCGTGTATACAAACAGTGATGAGACGCTCTGCAAGATTAGTAATACGAATGAGAGTATTAGCTCAAGACACGTTATTTACACACCGGCTGATTCCAATCCGGCGTTCCGATTTGGAAAACGTTTTGACTAGTGATGTTTCACTTCTATGTCGATCTTTGATAGGCGTTAGGTATTAATGAAGTACTGAAGTTTGGTAAATTGAAAAAAATAAAAAAAAGTAAATTGGTAAAGTGAACGGCTGTGAATATGAAATACGAAAGTGAATGTGGTTTAAGTGACATATAGCTTAATACGCGACATATATTTTTGTAATTAGAGGTCCGTTTTATTTGGAATTAGTATAAACAATTCAATTTGAACTTCAGTTAAGTTAACTCCATTCTAATAGCTGAAGAATTGCTGATGGTAGGACCTCTTGTGAGTCCGCGCGGGTAGGTACCACCGCCCTGTCTATTTCTACCGGCAGCCGTTGTAACTATACGGAGACCTTAGAACTTATATCTTAAGGTGGGTGGCGCATTTGCGTTGTGGATTTCTATGGGCTCCAGTAACCACTTAACACCAGGTGGGCTGTGAGCTCGTCCACACATCTAAGCTATACAAAAAAAATATCGAAGCGCGGGCGGGTCGCTAGTTTAATTTAACATAAAATTTTAAAATCTACTTTTTTTTGTTTCCTGCCTATACTGATAGGCTTGAGAGCTTATTTCAGCTTCTCCTTGACGTGAAGTGAGCTCATGGGGCTCAAACCGGAGTGCTGCTAACACTGGCCCTAGCAAGGGCAGTGCTTCGCAGAATCTACCATCGGATCGGAAACGCGACCCACTGAGAAGATCCGGCGAGAAACTCAGTGGGCTGTGTCTGAGGGTTAATTTACTCGTCGAGTCCTTCGTCGCAAGCGACGGGTTCGGCGGTGACCGAAAAATTATTAGCGACCAGCTCGCGCTTCGCAGTAGTTTTTGCGTTAAAGAGTATCAATTATACATCCATACATTCTTACAAACTTTGACATTTATATAGGTATAGTTAATATTAGTATGATTAATATATACCTAGTCAGGTCATAAGTATTGTCACACAGTAAAAACTTTTCTTTTAGAATGCTGGCCACAAAAAAGTTTATTGAATTCGAATCTCGAATTGTTCATGAAAATAAAAATGTATACTTTTAGAATTTTACTCATTTTTAAATATGGAGTGGACGCTTAAAGAAGTCCGTGTTGCAGTTATTGCGTTGCAAAGTTGCGGTTACGCGCCAATTCAAATTTTTAACATACTGAAAATTTTGAATATAACCAAAAGATTCGTTTATCGTACCATCAAACGATACAATGAAGACTCTAGTGTAGATGACAGGTCAAGAAGTGGTCGCCCTCGGTCTGTTAGGACTCCAGCAGTGATAAAAGCTGTGAAGGCGCGAATTCAAAGAAATCCCAAAAGTAAGCAGAAACTGTTGGACCTTCAGATGGGGTTAAGCAGAACCACGATGAAAAGGGTGTTAAATGAAGACTTAGGGCTTCGGGCATATCGAAGAAAAACAGGACATCGTTTGAATGCTCGTCTAATGGACCTGAGACTGAAGAGATGCCTCGCTTTGTTGAAGCGGTACGCGGGAAAAAAATATCGGGAAATTCTTTTTTCGGATGAAAAAAATTTTACCGTAGAAGAGAGCTACAAGAAACAAAATGATAAGGTGTACGCACACAGTAGTGAAGAAGCGAGCAACCGTATCCCGCGTGTCCAACGAGGTCATTTTCCATCCTCGCTCATAGTATGGTTGGAAGTTTCTTATTGGGGCTTAACAGAGGTACATTTTTATGAGAAAGGTGTAAAAACGAATGCAGCTGTGTATCAAAATACAGTCCTGACGAACCTTGTGGAACCTGTTTCTCATACCATGTTCAATAACAGGCACTGGGTATTCCAACAAGATTCGGCGCCAGCTCATAGAGCGAAGAGCACACAAGACTGGCTGGCGGCGCGTGAAATCGACTTCATCCGGCACGAAGACTGGCCCTCCTCCAGTCCAGATTGGAATCCGTTAGATTACAAGATATGGCAACACTTGGAGGAAAAGGCGTGCTCAAAGCCTCATCCCAATTTGGAGTTACTCAAGACATCCTTGATTAAGGCAGCCGCCGATATTGACATGGACCTCGTTCGTGCTGCGATAGACGACTGGCCGCGCAGATTGAAGGCCTGTATTCAAAATCACGGAGGTCATTTTGAATAAACTTTAGTGTCATAAGAATCTATGTTTTGTTAAGTTCATTTTGGTATATGAATGGTTACATAATGAATAAACTTGTTTCAATTATTTTACATTAAATATGTGACAGAATTTATGACCTGACTAGGTATGTATAGTAATTTAAATGGCAGCATAGGTTTTTCGTATTTAGGAAGTAAGTATATTGTAATAACTAACCAGCAATAAATTATCTTTAAATATCTTTATACTGTCTTCTTCTTCTTTACAATATTAGTAGGATAAGTACATCCTACTAATATTGCGGGTCTGCAGAGAGACTTCGGTTCCCTCTGTATTCTGTACCGTATGTTCCATGAGGGAGTGCTCTGAGGAATTGTTCGAGATGATACCGACATCTCGCTTTTACCATCGCACCGTCCGCCACCGGAGTAGAGTTCATTCATACTACCTGGAGCCACTACGTTCATCCACAGTGCGTTTCCAGAGATCTTTTTTGCCACGTACCATCCGGCTATGGAATGAGCTCCCCTCCACGGTGTTTCCCGAGCGCTATGACATGTCCTTCTTCAAACGAGGCTTGTGGAGAGTATTAAGTAAACGGTAGGCAGCGGCTTGGCTCTGCCCCTGACATTGTTGACGTCCATGAGCGACGGTAACCACTCACCATCAGGTGGGCCGTATGATAGTCTGCCTATACGGCAATAAAAAAAAAAAAAATGTTTTATCGATACTGAGATTCTTATCTCTAAACTCTTGCGGACGAAGCGAATTGATCTGTTCCCGGTCCCGCATCGCTTCTGTAACGAGAACTCATTGCGACAATGCAAATTCCACTTCGCGAATCACCCATTTACTATTGGATACTATGCCGGATTCCTTTCTGCTGCACACTTTCTCTGCAATCGTGCATTCTATTTCAAACGACAGTATCACCTTTAGCCCAATGCAATTAATACTCAAGCTTCCCATCGTCAGATTAAAGACGGTCCACACACAAAAAAAAATGTATGGGTATTTATCAATATCAAAGGTGTTGCTATACTGTATTTAATTAACTATAGAGAACAATACTAGTGTACTACTATCTATTATGTTATTGCATGTTAATCCTACAAGAATCCTATTTAATTATTCATATCTATATATATAAAAATGAATTGCTGTTCGTTAGTCTCGCTAAAACTCGAGAGCGGCTGGACCGATTTGGCTAATTTTGCTTTTGAATTATTTGCGGAAGTCCAGAGAAGGTTTAAAAGGTAGATAAATATGAAAATGCTCGGAATTAAATAAAAATAACAATTCTGTTTTTCCTTTGATGTGTCCCCCGTCGGACGGATTCTTTTTGTTTGTTTTAAGTTTATTTTATGTAAAAATTTAGTTCTTTTATTTATCGATTGAGGCACTACGAAGTCTGCCGGATCAGCTAGTATACAATAATATATAGATATGAAAGTTTGCAATGATGGACTAGTGGTATTTCCCTTGCTCGAAAAGCTCTAGATTTGAGTTTTCTATTTGCTTCTATTGTTGGACCATTTACCGACAGGCATGAAGTTCTACATTGCATTCAATCAAATAGCAGATGCCCCATTCTTCAAAGAGGAACGCATGTCTGCTGTGCGGCAGAAATGGCAATGGTGGTGCTGACCCGTTAAAACTTACAATACCCACTAACTAACTGCCAGTCGACGATCACAATACGCTGGTATAACACTCTGAGAACGCTATTGCCCTATCTCCGGCGAAACTCTTAGTCATCATTTATGGCTTCCACAGATGGAGCAGTGCTATTCTAGACGCTTTTAAAACATACTTTAGATTCAATTTTGATATACCTACGATGCCTGATTTATTATATCGAGGGTCGAAAGGCTTTTTTTTTATTGCTTAGATGGGTGGACGAGCTCACAGCCCACCTGGTGTTAAGTGGTTACTGGAGCCCATGGACATCTACAACGTAAATGCGCCACCCAGCTTGAGATATAAGTTCTAAGATCTCCGTATAGTTACAACGGCTATTTGATTGAAGCGAAATTTCGCTTAATACGCGACATTTATCTTTGTAATTAAAGGTGTGTTATATTTGGTTAACAGCGCCAACATTAACCGTTCGATGTTTTTAATTGAACTACATATAATTAAGTTTACTCCATTCAAATAGCTGAAGAAGTTTTAAGTTATTGCATAGCTTTTATCGCGGGCTTTGAGCGCGGCGACCGAATCAAGAAATTCCGTAACGAAAACAAAACCTAACACCCTCCACTCCGCCTACCATGTAGCTTGTGTTTAACATATTCACACGTTGCGTTTGTGTAGTGTTTGTGTATAAGCGTGCGGCGTGACGTCGCACTGCATGCGCATCATGAAAAGTCTTCCCATCTCTCTCTCGCGCGGTCTAGCTTATGAGTGTGAAGGGGACAGTTAATGTTTTGCTTTTGTTAATGTTTATAAATATAGCGTGGACTTATTATATTATTGTTATATTATTATTATTGTCTAATTATAATTGCATAAGTTGATAAAAAATGCTATGCAATAGCTTGATCGCGGCGTTCCCCGAGTGCCACACGTGTTTTTTTTGTTATGATACTTTTTTCCAAATTTGAAACTGTAAAATGACTCGCCTGTAAAGTTGCAAAAATATCGCTTAAGTCTTTCACCTCTTGTTATGTCTTTGCGAAGATCTGTTATTTCCGAGTCTTTCGGTACACATAAATGTGTATTGGACGATGTTAATTTAAATGGCAGTGCACCACTGAATGTCTAAAGTATGAAGCGTTTGGAACATACGCGCGGGCATCCGGATTACTCTGTGGACTTTGGCGAGTCAGTGCGTTAAGATCTCTTCCGAAGAATTGAAAATTCAAATTCAAATTCAAAATTAAAAATCATTTAATTCAACTTAGATGTCAGCATAACACACTTGTTGAATGTTAAAATATAAATAAAATTTTTAACTCTACCACCGGTTCCAAAAAGAGCCACAGTCCTGAGAAGAACCGGCGAAACAAACTCAGCGGTTTTTTCTATTTTTTTTGTTTTTTCTCATTTTTTTTGTTTTTTAGTAGAAAAACAAGTAGAAAAATACAATAAAAAAAAAATAATGAAAAATTAAAAGGCCAGGAGCGAACGCCTCATTCTCACGTAGTGCCATCTAGTAAATAATCCTTAACTTTATAATATGCATAGTTGCACAAACGTTCCTTGACAGTTTTCTTAAATCTATGAACAGGTAGTAATTGAACGTTTTGTGGGATCTTGTTGAAAAGTTGTACTCCCAGCCGCCTAAAAGAGTTGCTTATAAACGATCCAAGATACTATACGGTATGTCGGAGTCAATATTTCAGTGAAAGATATTCAATATATTCGGAGACCGGGCGTGTTTGTTTCTCTTTTATTTGTTCGTTGTTTTTCTTATTTGTTTACGACATTTATGAAATTAATACTGGCTTAAGGCCGTGGAATGTATGACGTTTGCATGTTGACTTCCTTGTTCAATTATCGTAAATACAATTCGGTCAATATTTACTCTGAGTCGTTTGAGCGATCCAGTTTAATTGACAGCCTTTTTAATACGCTTTCGTCGAACCCGTTGCTAGCGACGAAGGGCTCGACGAGTAAATTAACCCACAGACACACAGCCCACTGAGTTTCGCGCCGAATCTTCTCGGTGGGTCGCGTTTCCGATCCGGTGGTAGATTCTGCGAAGCACTGCTCATGCTAGGGCCAGTGTTAGCACCACTCCGGTTTGAGGCCTGTGAGCTCACCTACACATTAGGGCGAAGCTGATATAGCCTCTCAAGGCTATCAGCATAGGTAAGAAAAAAAAGACATATATTATGTTAGTATCTATATTAGTATGTAACGGAATATTTGAACACGATTTTGATCCCCTTCAAAACGTCGGATTAACTCGAAATTTGGTATACTTGTTGTATATCATTAAAAAAAGAAGACGAAATTCGTTCAGTTTGCTGCTGTTTTTGCATGTCTTTTTGAAATGAAGCTTCTTTAGGGCGCATGAGGGTAAACTTTTTACAGATGTAACGTCACGCAGGTATGCAACGGAAGTGTCGAAAATTTTTAATACAGCGCCATCTATGAGATTTTTTAATACTAACGTGCGTATGGAACCTCTTGTAGTGAATTTCAATTTAGGATTATACGTGACGTTAAAATATCGATTCACAGAGGGCGCTACCTCATACTATAAAAGATGATTTACAATTATTTACTAATGACAAAATTTTACATAATATACTTAGACATTTAGGATAATAATTGTATTTTAATTTTTGAAGGTTTCACTTCTAACACGTGTGAATTGCACACATGTTAATTTTTTTATTTATCTTTCATGTTTATAACTGTAATGGAATTCCGTGTGTCCCTGCCGTATTCCAAAGCTCATATTAAGTTAACTAACTAATAAATCTAAATCGCAATTTGCATGATCACATCCGCTAATAATTCCGATGAAACGTTCCCGACTAATTATCGAAACGCCAAATTGCAATGCGTCTATTGTTTGTCATCGCTATGATTCAGTAACTTTGTTACGCATTCAATCGAAATGTTAAATCATATTCAATGGTATCAATCTCTCCATAGGCAGACGAGCACATTGTCAATCTGCTGCTAGTCTTTGTAGTCATAGTCTATTTTTAATACGATTTTATTAGCTTCATACATATGTCATACCCGATCGTGTAGACCGAATGGTAAACAGTCGACGTCGCCCAAAATACGCCATTATGGATCCTCCTGATCCATTAACGGTGCTTTTAGGTACCACAAGCATCGGTCACCGTCCTCGTCGAACCCGTCGCTTGCGACGAAGGGCTCGACGAGCGAATTAACCCATAGACACAGCCCACTGAGTTTCTCGCCGGATCTTCTCAGTGGGTCGCGTTTCCGATCCGGTGGTAGGTTCTGCGAAGCACTGCTCTTGCTAGGGCCAGTGTTAGCACCACTCTGGTTTGAGCCCCGTGAGCTCACCTACAAACGTTAGGGTGAAGCTGAAATAGCCTCTCAAGGCTATCAGCATAGGTAGGAAAAAAATACATAATAATATGTTAGTTTCTATATTAGTATGTAACGAAATATGTGAACATGATTTTCACCCCCATCAAAACGTCAGATTAACTCGAAATTTGGCAAACTTATCAAGAACCGATGACAATTCAATATTTAAAAACAGTTAGACCCGTTATTTACTTTCGGCAGTCAAAACAACACATTTGAGCGTCTTCTTTTTTTCACTTAGCAAATAGGAAACTCTTGTATTTGCCTGAAAGTACGTTAATGAATAATATAAGATACTTAAATGCTACTTAAATTAAAAAATGAAAAATAGATAATAGCTTAAATCAAAACTAAAAAACACGCTTTTTAATAGAAAATCCGACTAATTTTGTGAAAATAAAGTTATTTTTAATAAGAACGTGTTTTTTTTAAACTATTATATATTATTGATGACTTGGGCTAATGAGCTCACGGCCCAGCTGATGTTAAGCGTTTTCCGGAGTCTATAGACATCGCAACCTGAAACAAGTCACTTTATGTCGTGAATTCAGAGTCACAATTGGGCAGTAGATTTCCCATCCATCAACCAGTTCACTGTATCTTTTCATAGTATTTGCAGTAACCAGTGTACAATATGTAACCCCTCTATGCTGAATCTTCCCCATTTGCTACCAATCATCACTACTCTGCCTATATCGGCCGCGAAGAAATAATCATGGGTTCCCGCTTGAAGGATAGCTTAGCTACTAAACAATTGAAGCTGAGCTCATTTCTCATATGGATAATGGAATTGAGAATGTAACGTTTACAATTTTCGGTACCCGCTTAATGCTAGGCGACACAAAATGTAGCAGAGATGATAGTTCCCAATAAGACGTCAATGCGTAGGTAACAGACAATATGTAAAAAAAAACAGTGTTCGCGTGAAAAGCCTCAGACTCCAATAAATATTTTTTTAATTTTTTATCTATGACTAATGTCATTGTGTCACCGTCTTGAAAAATTGTCTTTACTCAATACACTCTCTATGGAAAACGCAAGCATATTTTAATTTACTCTCGATCCAGTCAAGAAAATCAGTAAGGAATAAGGAAATGAAACCCATTTGCGGAAACAAATAATTATGTTACATCACGGGATTGGAACGCGTCATTCGCGTTTGGACTAGCCTAGGTCGAATGCAGTCCGCGTTAGCACAACGAGATCCATCGATAAATATTTATTACTAGGTAAATTAAGCCGTGATTGAACGGCGCCTGCAATCATGCAAATACGTACGAAAATTCATTGTGATGCAGATTTGGGAGTTAGGGCATTATGGTACTGAGATCGCGATTGATAACGTTTGACGCCAAAACGACATTCTCCTGTGGATGTTCTGCTTAGTTCATAGCATGAAATAATATTGTTGTTTCTTTTAATGTTTCAATAGAACAAAATTCCGCACATGCTACTGCATTTGTTTTTAGTCTGTTTAACTCAACAGCTGCGTTAGTTGGATTGATAGGACCTCTTGTGAATCCGCGCAGGTAGGTACTACCGCTCTGCCTATTTCTGTCGTGAAGCAGTAATGCGTTTCGGTTTGAGGGGCAGCCGTTGTAACTATACTTGAGACTTTAGAGCTTATATATAAGAAATATAAACCGTTTATAAGAAAGCCCGCTCGTTCGAATTTAGGTGCTTACTCTCCCTTAAACAGAATCCTTTGGGACTACAATAATGTCCACGGTAGCGCGGTCTCCGTCAATGTTCCTTTGGAGTTGTCCGATTGCGCTGAACTTATTTTAAGTGAAATAGATGTTTTTTCTGATTGTCTCACTACTTACAGGAAAAATCTGTCGCGGATCATCTCCCAATTAAATTAATCTTAAGCAATGAATGAAATGTATTCAAATCTTAGCTGTATATTTTTTTTATTTTTGATGTTAATGCGCTGTCGATTGCACCTATCGACTGTCCCTACGTATAATATCGAAATTGAAAAACGGTACTTTACAGGAGAGCACTTTGAAGTTAATTTTGTGTACCAAATTGTCATTTATTGGCCTATCTGCAAATAATTTCAGATATATGGTAAACTTTTACTGGCAGTTAAATGTATATGTCATTTTATCCCAAATTCTTCATAGTTTTTGAGAAATGTTAGTTTCGATACTTTACTACGTTAATCAATTAGCGTGAACAATCGAAACGGTCCGTTTCGATTATTTACTTGGGAACTGTTTTATCAAAATTATCGAATGTGACTCTTTCGATATTTTACGTTGTACATTTAAATTAAGAAATTATCGGAAGTGTCACTTTCGATACAGTACGTCAAAGTATTTTATACGTTTCGATACTTGGCCTGTAAAACGATTTTAATTAAAACAAAGGCAAACAAGTTTAGTTTACTAAGGTTTTAATTGATTTCATTTTAATTTATAAAATGAAATCAATTAAATTCATAACTAATATTGCAATCACAGATTTACGTTTAATATAATGATATCAAATGAAACACACTTTTATTCTTCAGTTAGTTAAAAATAAAATATAGAAAAAACAAACTTCTTTGAATAAAATATGAACATACTTAATTCTACAAAGTAAAAACTAAACAAAATAAAAGCTTTAAATTAACTTAAAATCCAATAACATTCGCATTTCTTAGAGTAATACTAATAATGATTTAGTATTCTTATTAAAATAAACATTTCTTATAATTTCTTCTATAAATAATCATAAAAAATTTAAATACTGAATAAAGGGAAGTTTTAAAAAGGGACGTCTTAAAAATTAAACTAAAGCAGTTAACATAACAGATTCAGGTAAGTACAGACTGTAGGATAACTGTAATATTGTATTTAGTCTGAATCGTCAGTCTTCTTCAAATGTGTTCCTGCTATATTTCAAATTCTTATAATAACTATAATATTCTTTGGGTATGACTCCAGTGCTACTTAAATGAATTATATCCTTATATGTATTTAGCTTCAGGTAATGGTTTGACTATAAAATTTATTTAATTCGATATTAATTACTTGCCTTCTTCCATGACTTCTTGTTTCTATTTTGGTGTTTAAGCATGAAGGATTATCTTTAAGCTTGTATTTAAAATATAAACAATTTGGATCATCTTTACGCACACTAATTTCTTTAATAAAAATAAATTCCACTTCATATTTTCGTTTCTAAAATCTTTTTTCCACTTGCGATCATCCAATATAGCTTTAAAATTAAAAAGGTCATCTTGAGTCATTTCCACTACATTATATGGGGTTTTATTAGTTTTACACAAACGCACTAACGCAAACCATTGATCTGGTATGTATATCAGTTCATTTAGATTTCCTTCGTTCTGCGTGTGCCCTTGCTCTAAAAAGCGATGAGTAATATCGATTTTATATTATTTTGCCAGTTACATATATGAAGAGTATATTATTCGGTTACGGGATTTGGCCCGCGCAATTATCGGACCAAAAGAGAAATTCCTTGACACCTTACTTTACTTTTCTGTTATCAAAATGAAGTAAGCAACTGCTTACTTCATTTGCTCCCCTTTTGCCTGTGCACTCTGTCTACATATAACACGCCTCTTCCTTCTTTCCAGTATGAAATAAAATAAAAGTGTACACACAGAGCTTCCGTTTATAATAAAATAATCAATCCCACGTTACCATGAGGACGATTCAAAAATTTCTGGAAATCAAATGTGGCACAAAGGTTTCAGACCACTTTTGAGCAATAATTTTATCATTATTTTTAAAGTCTCTAGCAACAGTTTTAGTCTCAATAATTATGTTTGTTATAGGCGCTAATTTGCTCTTCAGTTGGAGAGTTTTCGTTAGAAAAACTGTGGCATTGGTCACATATATCCTATTCATGTTTTCATTAATTATGTCTGTATACTGGCGTAAAGTTTGCGCTTTGTTATTATAGAGATGAAGATTGTCCCACCCATTATATAAAGAAAACATTTTCCTCATTGATAAGTTGTTATCTAAATAAAGCTTGCTACTATTTTTTCGGGTGTAATGGGATTCAACTGGTTGCAAAGTGGCTACATGATCAGATACACTTTGAATAATATTAGAATCTATCTTAACTATATGGTTGCTTTCATCTGTTATCTGGTAAAGTGATACCTTCCTGATTTAGTTTTTGATGAGCAGTACGGACGAATTGATCCGTAATCGACAAGGTGCTCAAAAAAGTTTTAAGACTAACACGTCTATATTCGCAGGGATAGTTTTGATTTTCGACTGGATCTGGTAAAAAATACTGAGTGGTAAACTGTCTTCTAGATGTACTTTCAGTGGTAAAACGGCGCTTGTTTAACTTTTTGGTAAATTTGTTAATAAAATTCAATTTTTTAGCATGGTCAGCCAATTGCCAAAAACTTGTATGAATTTTCTGACGAGTTGTTTCATTAAAATGTTCGCAGCAGTTTAATTTACAAGTTGCTTTATAAATCGGTCCCATTCCTTTTTTATTATGTACCTTTTCATTCCTGTTAATATATTGTTGACCAGTATTCACTACAATTTTTCTTTTAACATCTATCCAGTTGTCTTTGCACCTTTTCCTTTCCTCCTTTTCTTTTTTTGCTTGGGTTAACTTTAAAAGTAGATTTTATTTTTTTAACTGTAGATGACAAGTCACCTTCCAACAAGGTTATAAGTGAAGACTCACATTCAGTTCAGTTCGATTCAGTTATAAGTGACGCGGCACTAGGTACGGCCATATTAGGAGAAACTATAATAGTGTCCATGTATCAAATAAGTTAATAAAACAGAAATTGATTTGTAAAAAATATAGTTCTGTTGATATGTTATAACATAAATTAATAAAACATAGAAATTGATTTTAAGAAAAGTAATATTCTATAGTAGATATATCGAATATAAAAATAAAAAGAATATAATTCCGAATGAAATCATCGAAAGTGGTATTTTCGATAGGCTCATTGACAAATATACCCGCGTATAATAATGAATGTACCAGATTCGATTACACAAGGAAATTAAACATCAGCGAATAATATCGAAACTGTCACTTTCGATACTCCAAAAAAAATGTTAATCGACGTACAAAATCGAATTTGGGACTTTCGATAGTATGCTTCGGGTAAATGACATTTACTTTAAAAAACATTGTTTTTGAGGTAAACTTAATTAATCACAGAATATTGTTAAGGAAATCAGATTAAAAAACAAGGAAAAAATAAACATCATGCACTCGGAATTAATAAATCTGTTAATATACTTATCAGTTTTCCGTTAGAACCACATTACTTCAAAATTGCGTCGGAACGCGCGGGCGCGCGGGGCACCGCGTATAGCAACGAAAGCGGTAGTTTCGTCCTGCACGCACGCTTCTTGTATCCGCGTATAGTACCGAAATTAAACATTCGATTTTTTACGCTGAATGATTTGTTAAGTATCGATATTATACTCATTGAAAAAATGGTTTAATATGTATTTTATAGCTTTTTCTCTTTTTTGTGTGAAAATATACATAAAAAGAAATATCTTAGTGTCATAAAAAAAAAACGCAAATTTTCAGTTTCGATACTGTACGTAGGGACAGTCGCTATAATTGAGGTGACATCTGCCATGAACTTTTGTCAATTTGTCAATGTTTTGTATTGATGATCACTTTGTTGGTGCGACTTAATAAATAAATAAATAAATAAATATATCAAGATGGGTGGCGCATTTACGCTGTAGATATCTATGGGCTCCAGTAACCACTAAACACCAGGTGGGCTGTGAGCTCGTCCACCCATCTAAGCAATAAAAAAAAACTGTGAAGACGGCAACGAACGCTTTCGTGTTTTTTTTTGCATTTCTCTGTGAACGGGCTTATGACCTCTAGACGTAAATGCCTCCACCCACCACGAGACATGAGATCGAATTATCGAATTTACTCCATTACCCGAATTCTGTCTTCGACCCCACTTCAAAGCTGTGTGCTTAGTGCGTTTTTTTTAACGTTCCCGATAGCGTAAAAGTTAACTCAAATTTGTATGCAGTTGGAACAGCGCCCCTAGCGGCAAACGTAGGTAAACGTTCCAGCTCCATACAAATTGGAGTTAACTTTTACGCTATCGAGAACGTTAAAAAACTCGCTCTATGCACCCTGTACTTTGCAGCAAAATAGGCGGGATGTTTATTTTTAAATACATTATCAGGAAGGAAAAAGTTGACCCATTTTCCGTTGCAAAAAAAAAGCTTGAAAACATAACAAAAAAAAAAAAAACTTAATTATCGGTTAATACGATACTTAACGGTATAATAAACAACGCTTCATCCATATTAACGTTTATAACCATATACTCGGTAATATGGTGTAAGCCTTGCATAGTAATTAAAATATTATCGGGTCGGTTCACATCATAATCATAATTAATGTTACTGCGTTAATTAACCGGTTTAATCGAATATCGGATATGGAGATTATCGATTTTGTCGTGTTTTTTCTTTTAGTACGAAAGGATTTGTGGTCGCGTTGATCCGTAAGCGAGTCTGAAACTATTTGTTATAATAGCTTATTGTTTTGCTCACAAGAATATGCCGTAATCTGCATAATTATTTACTGGTGGTAGGACCTCTTGTGAGTCCGCGCGGGTGGGTACCACCACCCTGCCTATTTCTGCCGTGAAGCAGTAATGCGTTTCGGTTTGAAGGGTGGGGCAGCCGTCGTTACTATACTTGAGACCTTAGAACTTGTATCTCAAGGTGGGTGGCGCATTTACGTTGTGGATGTCTATGGGCTCCAGTAACCACTTAACATCAGGTGGGCTGTGAGCTCGTCCACACATCTAAGCAATAAAAAAAAAAAAAAAAATTAGTAGTAGAGTAGTAGTAGTAAACTTAACGGTTGGTTAAGTTCAACAAATTGTCGATTTTTTTTTTTATTGCTTAGATGGGTGGACGAGGACGCCTAGACGCGCCACCCACCTTGAGATACAAGTTCTAAAGTCTCAGTATAGTTACAACGGCTGCCCCGCCCTTCAAACCGAAACGCATTACTGTTTCACGGCAGAAATAAGCAGGGCGGTGGTACCTATCCGCGCGGACTCACAAGTGGTCCTACCACCAGTAATTACGCAAATTATAATTTTAGCTCCACCTTCGGCTATTAGATTCACTAGTAAGACCTAGTCCACCATATGCATCATATTCTATGCACCTATGCACCATAAAATAATTCGATAGGAAATTCAGAGGTTGATTCTGAGTAGTTGCTGTTCTATGGTAGCCGATGAATTCAAATTATTACCTGGAACAATCCGTAGCTAGAGTAGGAGTTGTTGTGGTTCGTAATCTTCTCGGTTGTTCTGCTGCTCATATGCTCTATGAGGCATACCCCTGATAGACAAAAAAATATCTATATATTAATACGTGAAGCAAAAACTTTGTACTCCTTTTTACGAAAATTTCGCGGACGGAGGAGTATAAAATTTCCCACACTTATAGAGAATATAGAGAAGGAGTGCAGAATTTTTATTTATTTATTGTGCATAAAAAATACATTAAATCAATAAGTAAAAACATTACATACACTACCATGTACTTGACACACACACGCATGCATACTATTTGTTTATGTCAAACTTTTCATATTGCTTATAGTCGGTGGTCAAATTGAGAATAGATTAAATATTGTTTGTCTATATTGATATTTGTCTATAGTGTAGTCTTGCTGAAATCTCTGAGAAGTACTAGATGATGACCTGAGATTTTGACTCTGAGATATTTTTGATAACGCCATCTTGTTGTGTCTTTAAAGCGGTTAGTTGCCCTCAATTAAGAAAAATAGTATTACTATTCGCCAATAGATGTCGGGAAGAGTTGATTATTGAAAACACGAATAAAACAACATTTTCTGAAAATAAATCGTAGCTAGATCGATTTATCGCCCCCGAAATCCCCTGTATACTAAATTTTATGAAAATCGTTGGAGCCGTTTCCGAGATTCAGATTATATATACAAGAATTGCTCGTTTAAAGGTATAAGATAAGATAATAGTCTTTGACAATAGAATCATAATAGTCTACAAACATATAATTTCAATTAATTATACTCGAATTTCGACTACCGGGGGACCATTAGTATATATTAAAACACGTGTTTCTGAGAATCACAAAACAAAACTCCAAACTACACGCTCCGTCTTTTGGATAACCATCCATTTAAGATATCGTAAGATATTGTCCGGCAACTGGAGCCATTAAAAACAAATTGCTCCCCAAAGCACACTGGCACTGTTTCAATTGATACGAAAACATTAAGTGATTACTGGTGGTAGGACCTCTTGTGAGTCCGCACGGGTAGGTACCACCGCCCTGCCTATTTCTGCCGTGAAGCAGTAATGCGTTTCGGTCTGAAGGGTAGGGCAGCCGTTGTAACTATACTGAGATCTTACAACTTATATCTCAAGGTGGGTGGCGCATTTACGTTGTAGATGTCTATGGGCTCCAGTAACCACTTAACACCAGGTGGGCTGTGAGCTCGTCCATCCATCAAAGCAATATAAAAAAAATGTGTCGTCGTGGCCTAACGGATAAGACGTCCGGTGCATTCGTGTTGAAGCGATGCACCGGTGTTCGAATCCCGCAGGCGGGTACCAATTTTTCTAATGAAATACGTACTCAACAAATGTTCACGATTGACTTCCACGGTGAAGGAATAACATCGTGTAATAAAAATGAAACCCGCAAAATTATAATTTGCGTAATTACTGGTGGTAGGACCTCTTGTGAGTCCGCACGGGTAGGTACCACCGCCCCGCCTATTTCTGCCGTGAAGCAGTAATGCGTTTCGGTTTGAAGGGTGGGGCAGCCGTTGTGACTATACTGAGACCTTAGAACTATATCTCAAGGTGTGTGGCGCATTTACGTTGTAGATGTCTATGGGCTCCAGTAACCACTTAACATCAGGTGGGCTGTGAGCTCGTCCACACAGCTAAGCAATAAAAAAAAAAAAAAAAAAAAAAAAAAAGTGATTGAAATTTGTTGCTATCACAGCCGTTATTCCCGCACCGCCTGAGCTCTTGAAGACTCCCACAAAAAAACCACTAACACCCTTGTTTAGTTACTCGAATCTCGAGCGAAAGGCTGCGTTGATTTCTGTCTCCCTAATACTATTATTGGAAGAGGACTATTGATTTATCATATTATTATGTATGGCCCAAGTGTCTTTCGCGCCTCCAAATTTCATAGGACTGTGAGGAATATGATCTATACTATGATATAATATATAATAATAATATTATAAAGAGGAAAGATTTGTTTGTTTGTTTGTATTGAATAGGCTCCGAAACTACCGAACCGATTTGAAAAATTCTTTCACTGTTTGGAAGCTACACTATTCCCGAGTGACATCTATACTAATATTATAAAGAGGAAAGATTTGTTTGTTTGTTTGTTTCGAATAGGCTCCGAAACTACTGGACCGATTTGAAAAATTCTTTTTCCATTAGAAGCCGACATTGTCCCTGATGAACATAGGCTACTTTTTTTATTCTTTTTTTATTTTATTTTTTTGGTTTCATGTGTGTTTTAATGTTTCCGAAGCGAAGCGAGGGCGGGTCGCTAGTAGGCTATAATCTTATTTGAAAAAAATTAGGGATCCTTACTAAAACTCCAATAATGTAACCCAAGGTGAAACAAAATTACCTAATATATTCTTTATATCGCGTGCCCTGCGAAAACTATTGATGATAGAATAAAATAAAGTACTACGACTTTGTAGAACACATTATTATTTACAAAAAGCGTCGCGACAGCATATGTCTAACTATTATAGTTATGCCGCAATAAGTGTTCTTTTATTTTAAAAAATAAAACAACGTCAAATATCGTTGAAATTTTTGTTAGAGACCCGAGTGGAGCCGGAACGGGCCGCTAGTTTATTAATAAAGAAATGTTATTTTCTAAGCTACAAATAAATACAAGTAATTCTTATTTGCTCAAAAGAATTATTTTTTTAACAACGTTATTTTTTTATGTTAATTAAAATGGTAACGATACGATGAAAATTCAATTTGAAATTTGGAGTCGGAGTTCGCGGAAAGGCTCAGGAAAATGAAAAGCTTCCCGAAAACCGTGGAAATGTACTTAATTTTCAAAAAAGAAAATAAAACCTCTTCGGATCTGTAATCCAGACGAAAAACTGCCTTGTTTAAAATTCAAGGTTTGACCTTAAATAAAGCCGGCAAAGTCGAAAGGATTTCCTTGAAGTTTATGAAAGTAAAATTAAATAAATCCAATTGTTTGACTGGATGAATATTTAATTATGAGATTTTCAATTGGATTTCGTTCCGCTTGAAATTTATTCAGCGAATTGTTTAGATATAATATGTCCTCTATGGTCCGATTGGGTATCACCGTACTGCCCATTTTGGTAGTAATTTTTCGAAGGGTATATCTATATAGGCAAATGTATTAATATTGTATACAACAGTAACATATAAAGGTATTGTGTTATCTTTGCCTATATATAGGTATTTTATCCTTTAGGTTCATTTTATGATTTGTTTTCTTATTAATGAATAATATTATATAATTATAATATAGGTATTCCCTAAGTATACACTTACTTATTCTAGGTATACACCTTTTTCGAATGTCAATAAGAAAAAAAATCACAAAATGAATCTAAATCTTAAGAAGTTATGGTTGAATTTCGATCATCGAGAAACACACTAGAAAGTATACCTAAAAGCGGAGTTTACCTGAATATATAAACATATGTTATTTTTTAAATTTTTATTTCAGTAAAAACCATACATTTTGTTAGTATTACTTATAATATATTATGTTAGTAAGTAGCACATAAGTATTTGACTTTTTATAATAATTTTTTTTAAGTCTATCCCAAACTGTCATGTTATACATGAAGCGATTCTACGAAGCACTGCTCTTGCTAGGGTCAGTGTTAGCAACACTCCCGGTTTGAGCCCCGTGAGCTCACCTACACGTCAAGGAAAAGCTGAAATAGCCTCTCAAGGCTATCAGCATAGGTAGGAGAAAGAAAAAAAGCAACTGTCGTTATATTTGATTCATTTACCTGCTCCGAGATGTGCATAAGTTTTTTTTAAAGTAAAAAAATATAAACAAATAGTTTACGCCGCTAATTCTAAACGAATTTCCGGCTTCGAGCTAAACACGCGTTGCGAGAAAGCCTTGCGATTTCTAATTTGCATAAAGAGGGAACATCGTTCAGTTGACAAAACAGCCCTAAAACCTCTTTCATTTAAGTTTAAAATTTGTTAGAGAATCGCTCTAATTGTTATTGTACTACGTTCGAGGTATGTGTAGTGTATAGTAAAGCAGTTGTCGGTTTTCGGAAGTGTTATTGGAGATTGGCCAACATCACACTCATCCTATTTTTCATTACGGATCCTCCTGATCCATTAACGATGCTTTTAGGCTCCTCAAGCACCGGTCACTGTCTTGTTGAGCCCGTCGCTTGCGACGAAGGGCTCGCTAGTGCCAGTGTTAGCAACACTTCGAAGAACAACATTTCGTTTCTGAACATATCCACACCCATAGAGAGGTGGATATAGTCGCCTCCCGCATCGAGTGAAAGAACGTGGTTGTAACTTCCAGAGGACAGTCGAGCATGGGGCTTTTTGAGCCGCATACTGCAGTCAACGTATTAAATCATTACAATCGATTACCTTACTGTTCATTTCCTATCTCTAAAGTTCATGGAACACAGAAAACGGTGGCACCTTTCGCAATTAATTCAAATTAATACGTTTGCGGACGACTTAAATCAAAAGGGGACGTTTCGCCACAAATAATGGATGGCCCGAGCGAGGGTTTAAGCGTCAAGTTATTCTCAAGTTTAAGTGAACACCGTCATTGAATTCAAAATCTGGTTTATAGGTATTAAGTTTACGATTTGCATTTGTTTCAACTTAGTGATTTTATTTCATGTGTCACATATTCAATACTGCACCATATCATCTGCTAAAGGAATCATTCTTTAGTATCCAATTGGTATTTGGTGTCTTCTTCTGATAACTATGATGATGTATCTCTTACTTGAGCTTGTAGATCAAATTAATTTCAATCATCAATGTTAAGATGTCTGCACTGATTAATTAGTTTGTATTTATCTAAGGGAAGCTCTTTACTAATAATCGACTTGTCGATTAGAAACCATAACTCAGATGCGTGACCATTTGACACACTCATAGTTCATCAGACTATCTGATGATTCGCTTTGAGTTAATGACTAAAAATTGTTTATAATCTTTTTATTTAAGTAACCTAACATCATTAGAGGGTTCATTTAAAATCAACTCACACATCCAAATCTCTGTTCCGAGTATATTTAATTATAGAATCGGTTAGCGAAGCAGCTATATCATACAACACACGCTGCTGTGGAATCTTTAGGGAATTCTGAGTATCTGCCTTTAAAGCACGTACTCGAAGCTAATAATGCAGAACTGCCTCACTTCGGAGAAGCTTTTGTGATGTGTTAAACAAAGATAGCGCAAGTTATTAATGTTATACTAAGCTACTGTGCCAATCTGAAGTTTAAAGGACATAGTTCTAAGTATTAGCTTCTCCTAAGTATTAGCTTAGGATTTTCATCATAAAAAGATAATATAAGTAAGCAATGAATTATGTATATATTTACTGTATTAACTTTCTTAAATAAAGCTCCTAGTTGAGTTACAGCAGATGAATTTAAAAATAAAAACTCTGTTTCTAAACGAAATCTTAAAAAATATCTGTACATAAATAATGAAACTTACAAGTCGGGATCAAAGCTCTTGGAAAGTTGTATCTTAAAAGCTCTCTGGATAGTTGGCATCTCGTGAAAACCTTCGCGTGCCCTTCGGAACTGTGGACTAAGGTCACAGCCAGAAACAGTAGACCGAGATGTGGTGATTGGATCATCTGGGGAACGAAAAATATGGTATTAGGGAATTTTTATTATTTACTTGCGTCATTAAACAAAGAAAAAATCGGTTGTCTGTAAAATCGGTTTACTGACCATAGTTGAACGTGACAACGTCATAAGAAAATACTGATGGAATGGTTACATTTTTCAAAAGAAAATTTTAATTTTATTTGTTTCATGGACAATTGACACAGCATTCACTTTTCACTGAACTTCGTACTTAACGAAAACATGTAAATGTATTATTGTATAGCAGCTGTCCACGCGGATGCATCGCTCACTCAAGTAGGAGCGAGACAGATGTCGAACGCTGCCGAACGCGGAGGCCGATTGTGCCTCTTTGTCCCTCGTTGCGCGCTCTCGCTTGCACTTCAAGCCTTAAATGGAACGCCTCAATGAGTCATGTTTTTTCGTGCGTGCAGTCGGCTCCATCGAATTATAAGACGTTGTCACGTCAAAAATATATATGTCGGAGACGGTCATTAGTTTAGTAGCTAGCCGAAACGCAGCACGATTCCCGAGAGATGGCAGCACGATCGCGGTATCGTCGGAGCTCGGCTAACTTCGTGCTACAACAGAGCCTAGCCGATGGAGGCGCATAGACGCCATCACACTTACCAACCAGCCTTCTTGAAGAGCGGTGCCTCCGTCCTAAGAACTGTCATATGTTTCGTCTGCTAAGCTCGATCACCCTATTCGCCCCTATGATGTCTGACGATGGTGTTAATAATTGTGGTTTCTCCGACATATATTATCGAGCTTAACTGTTCTCCATGTCACCGTTGTATAGTTTGGCGCTGTTTTAATTTCGTATAATATTCGAGTTCAAAGATACCCGTATGAACCGGAGTCTGCAGAGGAATCATTTGCATTACCGGTGCACTCACGGCTTCCACTTGACTAATTAATATGTGGGAAGCGTCGACAGTGCGTTTCCATTGTTCGCTACGACACGTTTTAAGTGGCAAGCGGTTTTCCGAAACAGAGTTCATTCGTGGTATAATAAAATGACGCTTCTTTACAATAAAAAAATTTTTTGTTACACTATTTTTAATTCAAATTTATTAAAATTTATTTTCTGTTTTTTAGTTGGATTTTCTATAAAAGCGTATTTTGTTAGATTTTTTAAACTACTTTTTTTTTTAAATATTAAATTGTCATCGGTTCTTAATAAGTATACCAAATTTCGAGTTAATCCGACGTTTTGAAGGGGGTCAAATTCTTTTTTTTTTTTTTTTTTTTCCTACCTAAGCTGATAGCCCTAGCGGCTATGTCAGCGTAACCCTAACTTTAGTAGGTGAGCTCACGGGGCTCAAACCTGACGATGTTGCTAACACGAACCCTAGCAAGAGCCGTGCTTCGCAGAATCTACCACCGGATCGAAAACGCGACCCACTGAGAAGATCCGGCGAGAAACTCAGTAGGCTGTGTCTGAGAGTTAATTTACTCGTCGAGCCCTTCGTCGCAAGCGACGGGTTCGACGAGAACGGTGACCGGTGCTTGAAGTACCTAAAAGCACCGTCAGTGGATCGGGAGGAGGTCAAATTCATGTTCAAAGATTCCGTTACAAACATACATACATACGTCTGAAGGTAATAAAAGCGTATTAAAAAAGCGTAGCATGACCAGATTTCATTAGTATGTTTAAATAGATTGTCAGAAGTATGACGGAGCATTGCTAGATCACCTCTATACTAATTTGACTGATTGATTTTTTGTTACTTAAGCAATAGTCAGCCCAATAGCAGACCCAATCCGAACTTCACTTGGATATGATAAATTTTGACTGTTTATTTTCTCAACCTTCCAAAATACTATTTAAGCCGAATTTTTTTATTGCTTAGATGGGTGAACGAGCTCACAGCCCAACTGGTATTAAGTGGTTACTGGAGCCCATAGACAACTATAACGTAAATCCGCCACCCACCTTGAGTTATAAGTTCTAAGGTCTCAAGTATAGTTACAGCCGATGCATAAAACTAAAGAATATTTCATCGCGAATCTTAGTATAATGGAAACGAACAGATAGCGACGGAAAGAACACGTACGCGAACAACGTTCAAATAAAACATCTTAACTGCGGCTACTTTACGGTTTCCCACTGACAAAATACTACCGGAATTGCCTTACTTATTATTTATTGAAGCTATTGTTACTAAAGTATAACGCTCGGCGTAAATAATCGGAATCCCGCCGAAATTGTGGAAGTTCTAGCTTCAACGATTGCAAAGCAATAACACATTGTAATAAAAATGAAACCCGCAAAATTATAATTTGCGTAATTACTGGTGGTAGGACCCCCTGTGAGTCCGCGCGGGTGGGTACCACCACCCTGCCTATTTCTGCCGTAAATGTCTATGGGCTACAGTAACCACTTAACACCAGGTGGGCTGTGAGCTCGTCCACGCATCTAGCAATAAAAAAAAATTGTAATATCGGCCGTGTCAGTCAATTTCGGATCTATCGTCTTAAGAGTTAGTAAGCGACTTATATTATTCTCTTACTTATATGAAATTTTATTTATTGTTTAATTTTCTTTTCAATCACAATAATTCTTGGAAACCTAGAGGAATACCTGAAGTACTGGAGGACAAGAGGGAATGCGATGTCGCTGACGAGGATGTCGAAGACAGAGCTAAATGTAGGAGACAAATAAGGAAAGCTGACCCCATCACCATGTGAGATGAATAGCTAGGAAAATCGAACTCGACAAAGAGGTCGACGTGCAACCTAACCAATGCATCAGCCCGCTGAGTTTCGCGCCGGATCTTCTCAGCGGGTCGTGATTCCGATCCGGTAGTAGATTAATTCGCGAAGTAGTTGCTCTTGAGTTGTTAGGTCTCCTTTGGAGGCGCTCGGGCAGCTGTTAGCAAATCCCACCCCTTCTGGCTGAGCCTTTGCTCGCCCACCTGCCCTGGTGAAACTGGAAAGGCCTCTGGGCCACCAGTAATCCATCAATCATACGACATATAGGTCTATATCGCCTATGCATATGAGGAATACCAGGGGCATAACGAGGACTATCCTCAAACCTCATTTTGAAGTTCGAAGAACGATGTGTCACGGCGTTCTGGAAGTAGTCGAGGAAATCATTCCACGGTCGCAATCGACCTCAAGGAATTGCATCTGAAGTGAAAACTTATTTAGCGCCATGATTGTGTGATTTGCAATTGGATTAAAAGTTGAAGGGGAAACTAAATTTAATGAACATTACGATTTTATTAACAAATTATGAATGCAATGTAATGTAAAATTCAAAATTGAACAACTTCAAAATAAACAACAACAACAACAACAACAACACTAATAATGAGCGCTGTATTGTTTGGAGACTGTAGCGAGAACAATTTGTGTGCATAACCTTCTAGAACTACCGTGGATGCCCGCGGCCGACTTCCGTTTCATAACTCGCTCTAGTCCGTCGAAACACGAAGTTTCACGTTTTCGTAAAGGCACGGTCTAGATTTGTATTTTAAAATATAATAAAGTTAATAATTATTAATGAAATAATAATTATTAAACAAATTAATAAGTATTACAAATAAATAATAATAATTAAACAAATTAATAAGTATTACAAATAAATAATTATTATTAAACAAATTAATAAGTATTACAAATAAATAATAATTATTAAACAAATTAATAAGTATTACAAATAAATAATTATTATTAAACAAATTAATAAGTATTACAAATAAATATTAATTATTAAACCAATTTAATAATTAATGTTCATATTTATATATCTCTTTCTCTTCTTCAACCCGTGTCCACCCAATGCTGAGTGTAGGTCTTTTCGAATGCACCCCATTCTCTTCGGTCTCATGCCTTTCTCATCCAGTCTCTACCAACTACTTTGATCGGTCCGCTTCGTTGGCTGTCTGCCCCCGTTAGACTTCCAGTACGAGGTCTCCACTCCAGTACTTTTGTGTACAGTACAGTTGTGTAAAGTATGTATGTAAATGTATGGGAGTGCTCTGAGGAATTGCTTGAGATGATCCCCTCATCTCCTTTTCATCATCGCACTTCCCGCCATCGGAGCAGAGTTCATCCATATTATCTGTAACTGCTGCGTTCATCGACAGTGCGTTTCTAGAGGTCTTTTTTGCCACGCACCATCCGGCTATGGAATGAGCTCCTCTCCACGGTGTTTCCCGAGCGCTATGACATGTCCTTCTTCAAACGAGACTTGTGGAGAGTATTATGCGGTAGGCAGCGGCTTGGCTCTGCTCCTGGCATTGCTGAAATCCATGGGCGACGGTAACCACTCACCATCAGGAAGGCCGTATGGTCGTCTGCCTACAAGGGCAATAAAAAAAATATATAATAATTAAATTATTATTTAATAATTATTTATTCGCCAATTGTACTTTTTTGTATTTAATGTCTTACATTTTTTGTGTACAATAAAGCTCTCTTGCTAAAGCTAAAACTCTCTTTCTCTCTATACTCTCCTTCTCCTTCCTCTCCTCCTTTTCTCTCTTGATTATTAAAGTCAGGCGCGAAGCTGTAACGCAGCTTATAATGTGGACTTTTACTTTTTTCTTCTTTTTTCTTTTCTTTTTTATCTTTGAAGGATTACTGGTGGGTCCTGAGGCAGGTTTCAGCAGGACAGGTGGGCGAGCAAGGGCTCAGCCAGGATCCCCACCCTGTTGGCCCTGTTTGCACCGTGAAGCAGTAATGCGTTTCAGCTTCAACGGTGGGGCAGTCGTTGTACTATAAAACTTCAGACTTAGAAGTCATGGTTCAATGTGAATGGCGGAATTTACATTGTTGATGTCTATGGACTACGGTAACGACTAATCACCGAGTCGTGAGCTTGTAGACCCATCTAAGTAAATAAAAAAGAAAAAAACTTCGATCCGAAAGATTCCGTTACGTAGATAGAGACAGGTCAAAGGCAATGAAGTCGCTTGTAAAAAATGGTACAGTGTGTTCACAGCCTAATCTAAATGCAGCGAGTTGTGGACGCGCGATATTCAACCTTATGGATGGAGTTTAAAGCTACTTTTCCTATCATTCCTGTTGGCCGCTACTGATTCCTGTGTTATGAAAAATTAGTCGTACAGGAGTGTGTCGTTTGACGCTGCCGAATTTCGTAGTGTATTTTATTTCGGTACTGGGAATTTTCAGGGGAATTCGTTTGAGATGAATCGATCATCTGTATTTTATCTTTGCAATGAACGGAACAAAGTTTACTCATAAGAAATTTTTTTGGCAAGTACATATAATTTGATTATGGAATGAATTACTACCCTCAAACGTGTTTCCCGAGCGCTCTGAACATCCTCGTATTAATGTGGATGCAAAATATTCCTAAGCGGTACGCAATTGCTCAGCCATTTTATCCATAAGCACCTTTTTTTTCCTTTTTTTTCTACCTATGCTGATAGCCTTGAGAGGCTATTTCAGCTTCGCCGTGACGTGTAGGTGAGCTCACGGAGCTCAAAACCGGGAGTGTTGCTAACACTGGCCCTAGCAAGAGCAGTGCTTCGCAGAATCTACCACCGGATCGGAAACGCGACCCACTGAGAAAATCCGGCGAGAAACTCAGTGACCTGTGTCTATGGGTTAATTTACTTGTTGAGCCCTTCGTCGCAAGTGACGGGTTTGGCGAGGACGGTGACCGGTACTTGAGGTACCTAAAAGCACTGTTAATCGGATGGATCCGTAATGATGTGACGGGCGAACAATACGCTCATAATAATGCATATACATTTTTAGGGGTTTGGTTTTTTTTTGTTTTTGTTTTATATACGCACAGCTCACCTGATGGTTAGTGGTTACCGTCGCTCAAGGGCGTCAGCAATGCCAGGGGCAGAGCCAAGCCGCAGCCTATACTATAATCGCGCGATTTTTATTCTTTCACTGCGAATGTCGAATGTGGACACGATATTATTCCTTAGATAGCTTCTACATGCCTACGGGTTTCTAAATCAGTTTTGGCGTACACAAAAATGTCAGATATCAAAAAGATGAACAGTACAGTAAATGAGTGAAAAAAAAACTACACTGGTGATTCAATAAAGGAATCCATAATTGGTGTTGAAATATTCATTCGTTATTTACAATTGTTTCATTTCATTGTTTTCAGTGAACGGAAGTTAAATTTATATGTAAATATGAAATATTAAAACAGTCAAGGACAATTATAGTCTTTTCTGTTACTTTTATATTTCGTTTCTTTCTGATAGTACCTATTCTATTTTTGGTGTTATCAATAAAATGCTATATGCTATTTTCACTTGGTTATTTTGAAACTGAAAAAGCTAATATATTTCAGCGCTGTACTTAAAATTGCCACGAAAACAAGGAACAAATATTATTCCCATTTGAATTTTAACGTAAATGTTTATAACAATAACAATGCAGATCATAGTACTGAAAATGGATTAAGCAAGAGATATAATGTGAGTGAGTCACTCTCTGTGAGTTCGCCTATACTTATATATCTACTAAGCTTAATATAGTTGCCCACTGAGTTTCTCGCCGGATCTTCTCAGTGGGTCGTGTTTCCGATCCGGTGGTAGTTTCTGCGAAGCGCTGCTCTTGCTAGGGCTCGTGTTAGCAACGTCATCAGGTTTGAGCCCCGTGAGCTCACCTACTAGTTAAGGCTACGCTGATATAGCCTCTTAAGGCTACTAGCCTAGGTAGGAAAAAAAAGCGTTTCGGTTTGAAGGGTGGGGCAGCCGTCGTACCTATACTTCAGACCTTAGAACCTATATCACAAGGTGGGTGGCGCATTTACATTGTAGGTGTTTATGGGCTCCAGTAACCACTTAACACCAGGTGGGTTGTGAGCTCGTCCACTCATCTAAGCAATAAAAAAAAACTTCTTTGAATGAGCAACAATAAATTGAGTATTTTGTAAGGACTTAATTTGATGCATGATTTGTGTATAGCTGGTCTAACGTATCGTTTGACTATTTCTAGAAGTGTCTTACAAGTCTGAAATAATCATTAGAATGTATTATTTAGTTCTTTTTGTTACTGCAAAAGCTTAACTATACGTAGCTCGTTCTACAATATATATTTTCAGTGATTTCCTCGAATATTAAAAAGCTCACACTCATTCGAATCGTAAGCCTCATTTTGATTTAAAAAAATATTAAATTCAACTAACCTCTTTTTATATTGGAGAGCAGAGCAAACAGAACCTGTGGTGTGGATGCAAGTCACAAACCCTTTGCCAGCTTGACCCAATAAAACTCAATTATTCACTTTGTGGGGAGAACTGTTGCACAATTTTTAAAGCGGACCACACACTAGCGAGCGATTTAATAAAACTAGCAATATTTCTTTATTATTTGTAAATTAGTATTTAGCTAGTATTAGCTGACCCGGCAGACTTCGTAGTGCCTCAATCGATAAATAAAAAATCTAAACTTCTGTATAAAATAAACTTAAAACAAACAAAATAAATCCGTCCGACGGGGGACACATCAAAGGGAAAGCATAATTGTTATTTTTATTTAATTCCGAGCATTTTCATATTTATTCACCTTTTAAACCTTCTCTGGACAAATAATTAAACAAATAATTCAGAACCAAAATTAGTCAAATCGGTCCAGCTGTCACCTACTAGTTAAGGTTACGCTGAAATAGCCTCTCAAGGCAATCAGATTAGGTAGGAAAAAAAAAAAGATAGAACTTTAAAAAGAACTTTAAAAAAAACACAACAAAAAAAATCGTGAAACTGACCACAAACAATCCCGCAGAAATCTCTTTCCGCAAAAAAGAATAACAGTTTTAAAAAGGTTTCGTTGAATTAATAAAAAAAACTCAATGCAAATGAACGGTACTGTGTTAGACCGAAATTATGTATTTCAGCAGTCCCTTGTCATGGCCACTAACCTTGTTGTGATATATGGTATATGTAAACCATTATAATTAGAGCTGCAACGCTGGGCGATTTTGTTAATTGTTGAACGTAATTTGAAGGTCATATTGAACTGGTGTTAGCGTTAGAACGTTAAAGATAGGTTGAGTAAGGTTGCTTATAATCTGGTGTGAAATTGCACAGACTCAGTTCAATGTGAGGTTAAAAACCTTGAGGCGTGAGTATTGTAATGATGTTAATCTTTTTTTTAATGCTCAGATGGGTGGACGAGCTCACGGACAACCCGGTGTTAAGTGGTTACTCGAGCCCATAGACATAGCATTACTGCTTCACGGCAGAAAGAGGTGGGGCGGTGTTTTCCCGTGCGGACTCAAAACGTCCCATCACCAGTAAAAATATTGTTAACTAAAGGTAAAGGTAATTAAAGTTTATTTTATGGTGCAATCTCTAGTTATTTATTTTAAAATTTACATTATCCGATATTTCGTATACGATTATCGTAGACTCAGTATAAGTACGTCAGGTTTACGATTTGCAAAAATCTTGGCTAAGGGATCTTTAGTGATAGGCTCCGCTGTGCCGCATTGTTAATTTCCCTAAGCGACTATAGTCTCGTCTGTCTACTTTTTTGCTTATCTATAGCTAGTAACCTCGAAGAATTATGGATTAGCTTCACTGGACGTGTAGACCAACTCACGGACTCAGTCTGGAAATTTTACTAACTCTAGCCCTAGCAAGAGCAGTGCTTAGGACAATCTATTACCGGATCGGAATCGCGACCCACCAAGAACATCCGGCGATAAACTCAGTAGACTTATGTCTATGACTACAATAAAATTTAATGGAATTGAGTCCGAGACGGCTACATTTTTTTTTATTGCTTAGATGTGTGGACCAGCTCACAGCCCACCTGGTGTTATGTGGTTACTGGAGCCCATACTCATCTATGACGTAAATGCGCCACCCACCTTGAGATATAAGTTCTAAGGTCTCAGTATGATTACAACGGCTGCCCCACCCTTCAAACCGAAACGCATTACTGCTTCACGGCAGAAATGGGCAGGGTGATTGTACCTACCCGTGCGGACTCACAAGAGGTCCTACCACCAGTAAATATGTTATATCGAACTACAGTAACTTAAACTTCAAATTAATTAATTCATAGATGTATGACCGACCTTATGGGTACTTGAATTAATTCTATTCTATTCTTCATAACGTTTGTTTAACTAACTTCAACTGTCGTGAGAGTTTTGTGTTCTACTCTTAAATCCTTGTCGTAATTGGCTAGTTAAAATGATTTGCATTGCCCATCATAGCATGCATTGACGGTACTATGCCTAACATGCACCATGCACGATCGACAGAAGTACCGATTGTAAAAAAAGAATTGGATAAACGCCGCACGAATCTAAAGAACACAAACAGACATGGAAGTCTGCAAATGTTTCAGTATATGGTGGTAGGGCGTAGGGGTTCGAAGTCGTCGTGGCCTAAAGGATAAAGACGTCCGGTGCATTCGTGTTGAGCGATGCACCGGTGTTCGAATCTCAGGCGGGTACCAATTTTTTCTAATGAAATACGTACTCAATAAATGTTCACGATTGACTTCCACGGTGAAGGAATAACATCGTGTAATAAAAATCAAACTCGCAAAATTATAATTTGCGTAATTACTGGTGGTAGGACCTCTTGTGAGTCTGCGCGGGTAGGTACCACCACCCAGGCTATTTCTGCCGTGAAGTAGTAATGCGTTTCGGTGTGAAGGGTAAGGCAGCCGTTGTAACTATACTGAGACCTTAAAACTGATAATATATCTCAAGGTGGGTGGCGCATTTACGTCGTA
This sequence comes from Bombyx mandarina, assembly GCF_030267445.1. Taxonomy (NCBI): domain Eukaryota; kingdom Metazoa; phylum Arthropoda; class Insecta; order Lepidoptera; family Bombycidae; genus Bombyx; species Bombyx mandarina. Next base: position 3,454,155 of record NC_143233.1, read on the forward strand.
GATGTCTATGGGCTCCAGTAACCACTCAACACTAGGTGGGCTGTGAGCTCGTCCAACCAACTAAGAAAAAAATGTGAATCCTCTTTAATAGTGTTACGAACTGGGGCTCAGAATTAATAAGAACTCTTAACCGGAATACCCTTAAGGTAAAGATCAGTACCAAAATCCACTTCTTCCCTTTTTTGAAGGTGATCCGTTTCTCGCTTCGCTTTGAGTGATAGCACTGTGTTTATCGTCTATGCCATATTTTTAATTCGTTTCGTCTATGTCTACATTGTTCCAGAACATTCAATTAATTTTTTCCTACCTATGCTTGAGAGGCTTTGGCTATTGCCTTGAGAGGCTATTTCAGTTTAAGCATCAGCCGACGATTTTCCGCTAAAACTGTAAAACATTCGAAATATTTCAAAGAATTAATACGTGAAGCAAAAACTTTGTATCCCTTTTTACGAAAATTGCGCGGACGGAGGAGTATGAAATTTTCCACACTTATAGAGAATATAGAGAAGAAGTGCACAACGCTATTTTTTTTTAAAATAACGCATAAAGGATACATTAAATCAATAAAGAAAACATTACACACACTACATACCATGTATTTGACGCACACACGCATGCATACTATTTACATATTGTCAAACTTTTGTTCTTGACGTCTGTGGACAAATTGAGAATAGATTAAATATTGTTTGTCTTTATTAATATTTTTTTATAGAGTAGCCTTGGCGAAATTTGTGATTATAGAAGTATAAAATACAATCATAATAGTGTACAAACTTACAATTCCAATTAATTATACCTAGTCGAATTTCGACTACTGCGGGACCTCTAGTATTTCAAAGAATATAATGACAAATTAAAACACGAGACCAAACCGTAAAATCTGTTTTAATCATGCCCCAAGAAAACCGAAGAAAACACTTGGAATACAGTGTACGAGTGGTTACAATGAGAAACAAGTTTTTAATTTGTTCGTTAGTTTCCTCCGGAGAAACTCTGAAAAGGCTGGACCCGCGTGATAAGTATAAATGGACTGGTGTTATAAGGAGTAATCTTATGTACCTTTGATTGAACGAAATTCAATCTCATACTAGCTTTTTTGACGTGACAACGTCTTATAATTCGATGGAGCCGGCTGCATGCACGAAAAAACATGACTCATGCGGCGTTACCTCGCTCTGAGGCGTTCCATTTAAGGCTTGAAGTGCAAGCGAGAGCGCGCAACGAGCGACAAAGAGGCACAACCGGCCTCTGCGTTCGGCAGCGTTCGACATCTGTCTCTCTCCTACTTGAGTGAGCGATGCATCCGCGTGGACAGCTGCTATACAATAATAAAATTCAAAGCCCATTCACACTTGTAAAATAACTATGTACATTGTAAAAAAAAATTGACATAATTGTATTTGTATTACAAATAAATGTAACTTGATCAATTCAATAGTGTTTCCATTTACCTCCTTCTCTATATCCATACAAAATATCTATCAAACAAATAAAATTAAAATTTTCTTTTGAAAAATGAAACCATTCCATCAGTATTTTTTATGACGTTGTCACGTTCAACTATCGTCAGTAAACTGCCTTTACAGACAACCGTTTTTTTTCTTACCTATTCTAGTAACCTGGTGACGTTTGCTAACACTAGTCCTAGCAAGAGCAGTGCTTCACAGAATCTACTACCGGATCGGAAACGCGACCCACTGAGAAGATCCGGCGAGAAACTCAGTGGGCTGGGTCTGAGGGAAAAAAGGCGATGCAGCGCTTTGAAAATATTATACCAGGGCACTGTGATCGCCAATCAGCACTTATTCGTGTTAGGGGCACTGGTAGCTTCTTACTAGTAGCTATCACCATCCTGCTTATTTCTTCCGAATTTTCTAAGACAGTCATGCCTACTGTTTGAAGAGTACAAAAGATGGACGCCAAATAGAGCGGAAACTAGTATAACCAATGATAAAATAAAAAACACTTATATTATCATTTAATCTTTTGAGCATTCCGTTACTCATCTAACAGAGCTGTAAAATATTAACGAGCATGAGATGAAAACTTAAAACTAAAGTTTAAGTAAACCTTTCTGTTGAATAAGATTCCTTAGAAACAATACTGGCCACTGTAAAATCGTACCAAGTAGGTCGTTATACGTTCGTCACCCGCTTCTATCAATAAACGGGTAATTCACTGACGTTTCCTACGATCGCCCGGCTGTACAGGGCACGAGCGAAAGCGATTTACATCGTAATTTAACGATCCTTGCTTGGTTATATTACGTAGTTTTACGACGTAATTTGCTATCGGAGTCCGTTCGACAAGGTCTCAATAGTCTAACATTTGTTATAGGCTGTTAGGAGATAGTAAAATGTTCGTACGTACGTAGATTTGTGAATTTTGACCAAAGTATGATTTCGCGTTTATCCTTCATGGTGAAAGTCAGCTGTGAACTAGGGTTAAGTAGTGTTCGATTCACAGAAAATCATATCTTACTTAATAGGCCACGAAAATTTTTGAGTAAACTTATGCAGAATCTATAAAATAATAATAATAATAATAAATAACTGTGAAAAAATTACGCATGGTCATTCGGTCCTAATTTAGGGTTTCCTCTGCTAAGGGTACCAGAGACTGACATTATATACTTATATACGTTTTCTGATAATAAACACCCAGACAACGATCAAACGTGTTTATCACACAAATGTTTGCCCGATTTGAGAATTGAACTCACAACCTTCGGCATAACAGTCCGGGCTAATAGTGAAAACTTTTATTTTTATTGCTTAGATAGGTGAACGAACTCACGGCCCATCTGATGTTAAGCGGTTACCGGAGGCCATAGACATCTACAATGGAAACGCCGCCACCCACCTTAAGACATGAGTTGTAAGATCTCACTTTTAACAGTACAACGGCTGCCCCGCCCTTCAAACCGAAACGCATTACTGCTTCACGGCAGAAATAGGCAGGGCGGTGGTACCTACTCTTGCGGACTCACAATACTTCCTACCACCAGTAATTACGCAAATACCATCTATACTTCTTAATATTATAAAGCTGAAGAGTTTGTTTGTTTGAACGCGCTAATTTCAAGAACTACTGAACCGATTTGAAAAATTCTTCCAGTATTAGATAGCCCATTTATTGAAAAAGGCTATAGGCTATATAACATCACGGTAAGACCAATACTATTGGAGCACTAATAAATAATGTTTCAAAATAGGGGTTTAAATAGCTCCTTAACATTATATAATTCAAAAATATCCTCACTTTCTACGTAAATGAAGTGGGGGTAAAATTTTGCGTTATGCCAAAGTAACTATTCCACGCGGATGGAGTCACGGGTAAAAGCTAGTAAGATAATAAGATGTTTACCGTAAGATTGCTAACGAAAATGTTAGTAGCGTCGTGTAAATTTTTAATTATGTAGTCTCCGTTCTCGCTTACAACTTAGACCGCTCCGGCCCCACGATCGTCCGGCCGTCACTCACTGGAAATGTGCGATTATGTCGCAACCAAACGCACTGAAGTCGCTGCTCTTACGCAAGTGGTGCTGAGCGACCGGAATTGCCCCTTGAACGTTACAGTTCTTGAAGTTTATTGTTACTTACGAAATATCCTTCGTACGTATGTTATGCTGTTTGATACAACCGGAGTTGTTTCGTTCGAATAAGTCGATAATTATTTATTTATTACGTTGATGTTTTTTGATGTTTAAATGCTTTAGAGAGAGTGAGAGAGAGAGAGAGAGAGAGAGAGAGAGAGCAATTGGTACAATATCGGTCTTATCGCAAAAAAAATTAACTGGTGGTAGGACCTCTTGTGAGTCCGCGCGGGTAGGTACCACCGCCCTCGATCAGGTGGCGCGCCGCCTCTACATGGGGGTGGTGCGGTCGATGGCACTATACGGTGCGCCCGTATGGTGCCACGCCCTGACCCGCCAGAACGTCGCCGCGCTGCGACGTCCGCAGCGCGCGATCGCGGTCAGGGCGATCCGAGGATACCGCACCGTCTCCTTCGAGGCGGCGTGCTTGCTCGCCGGGGCGCCACCCTGGGACCTGGAGGCGGAGGCGCTCGCTGCCGATTACCGGTGGCGTAGCGACCTCCGCTCTAGGGGGGAAGGGCGCCCCAGCGAAGGTGTAGTTCGAGCGCGGAGGCTCCACTCTCGGCGGTCCGTGCTGGAGGCGTGGTCTCGCCGCTTGGCGGACCCGTCGGCCGGCCTCCGAACCGTCGAGGCGGTCCGCCCGGTTCTCGCGGACTGGGTGGGCCGCGACCGCGGATGCCTCACCTTCCGGCTAACGCAGATGCTTACCGGCCATGGTTGTTTCGGCCGGTACTTGCACAAGATAGCCGGAAGGGAACCGACGGCGCAGTGCCACCACTGCGCGGACCGCGACGAGGAAGACACAGCGGAACATACATTGGCGCGTTGCTCTGGATTCGACGAGCAACGCGCCGCCCTCGTCGCGGTCATAGGTGAGGACCTCTCGCTGCCGCGCGTCGTGGCTACGATGCTCGGCAGCGACGCGTCCTGGAAGGCGATGCTCGATTTCTGCGAGTCCACCATCTCGCAGAAGGAGGCGGCGGAGCGAGAGAGGGAGAGCTCTTCCCTTTCCGCACCGATCCGTCGCCGTCGAGCCGGGGGCCGGAGGCGGGAATACGCCCGTACGTCCCGGCCCCTGTAGGTGGCGGCCTCCCCCCGGTGAAGGTCAAGGGGCGACCTGAGGGGGTGAGGCCGCGCGGCGCGCTACCAGCACTCTAGCGCGCTGCCGTGGAGTGAATAGAGCGACCGGTCGACGGTGTATCGCGTCCCGACCCGGCAGGCTGGTTCTGGTCCAGCGGGGTATTCCGGGACACCAGCGGCACCGTCTGGGCGGCCCGACGGGCTGCCGTACCGAGACGGCCGACGTTTCAGAGCCTTCGATTCGCCTCGAAGGCTCCGTCGGCTGGGCGTCCTTGGGGTGAGCCGCGCCGTCTGGTTGTAGTGTTGACCGCGGTAGCCCCCCTACCTCATCCGGGTTCTGACCTCGGAGGGGATCGGACGTCGGGTGTAAGAGTGCAGGGGAGTCGTTTAGTGGGTGGGTCCTAAAATCCTTGGGCCCGCGGTCTGCTCACAACACCATGCAGACCGTTGAGTCTCACATACCCCGCGCGCCCCTCTTGCGCGGGGACCTCGTAGCAGGTTCGGCCCTCTACCCGAAAAAAAAAAAAAAAAAAAAAAAAAAAGGTACCACCGCCCTGCCTATTTCTGCCGTGAAGCAGTAATGCGTTTCGGTTTGAAGGGTGGAGCAGCCGTTGTAACTATACTGAGATCTTAGAACTTATGTCTCAAGGTGGGTGGCACATTTACGTTGTAGATGTCCATGGGCTCCAGTAACCACTTAACACCAGGGGGGGCTGTGAGCTAGTCAATCTATCTAAGCATTAAAAAAAGTGTCATAGTATAAGTTACAATTATTATCTAATTCGATTAATGGTTATTCGATTGCAGAACGAACGTTAACCCTTGAAATTTTAATTCGTTGTTCCAGAATGAGGTTGAGCGGTATACTGGGATTGCTCCTCGCGTTAAAACTATCAGAGGGTCAGTGGAGGTGTCCATCGTTAAGCAGCAGACCGGCGGCCGAGTGCTCCTGCGACCTGCCTCACACGTTGAGGTGTACCGGTGACCACACGGCGTTACAAGTACGTTTACATCGTCTCAAACTTTTTCGTCTGTGTGTTGCATGTCGCGTGACGGTCGGCTGCGGAGTAGGGATAAAGTGAAAGGCGCTCGTTAGAGCAGCCAAGACCGGTGCCTATAGTTTGCAGCAGCTGACCGTGTAGTGTATAAGACTATTACTCATTTGTGTCAGTGCTCCACACTATTTTGTTTTTGTTTTTGTCAGTGTTTAATGTAAATGTTGTTTGTCAAAGTTAAATGTCTATAATGTGAAAAAAGTTTCACTTTTACCGTGGTTTCATAAAACCACACAATCCTTTTTTTATAAAGCTTAGATGGGAGGACGAGCTCACTGCTAACCCTCTGTTAAGTGCTAATCGGAGCCCATAGACATCTACAACGTAAATGCCGCCACCTATCTCGGGACATGAGGCGTAAGATCTCAGTTTTAACGGCCGCCCCACCCTTCAAACGCATTATTGCTTCACGGCAGAAATAGGCAGGGAGGTGATACCTACCCGTGCGGACCCACAAGACATCCTACCGCCGGTGATTACGCAAATTATAATTTTGCGGGTTTGATTTGTATTACACGATTTAATTCCTTCACCGTGGAAATCAATCGTGAACAATTGCTAATTACGCATATTTCATTAGAAATATTGGTACCCGCCTGTGGGATTCGAATATCGATGCTTCGCTCGGCACGAGTGCGCCGGGCGTTTTATGTCCTTTAGGCCACGACGACTCCATATTTTCGTACGTTCGAATTAATTGATTAATTTAATTAAATGCTTTAGTGACGCTCCCTGAAATAAACGTGCATATGTTGCGATAGATAAACAATTTGCGGTAAAATTTGTCCGAAATACGTAATACACCGAAGCGCTAAGCGTTTGGCGTTCGATATCTTTGAATATTCTTAGCATTTAGCATCAAGATTAATTGTTCAATCAGTGGATAGTATTTAGTGGGGCGTGATCTCACCCGGCTCAAAGTCGGGGTTTGTACAGGTGCCAATCGACTCGGCTTTGTGTACGTAGCGTCTGCTGAATTGTGACGGAAAGGACCCAACTATTTGTTTTAGAATGCTATCAAACGAACTGTGTGCTCAGTTCGAGTTTTTTAACGTTCTCGATAGCGTAAAAGTTAACTTAAGTTTGTATGCAGTTGGAGCAGCGCCCCTAGCGGCAAATGTAGTAAGCGTTTGAACTCCATACAAATTTGAGTTAACTTTTACGACATCGAGAACGTTAAAGAACTCGCACTAAGCACACTGAATAATGGTTCGAATACATAAATTTCTTAAATTTGATTTTTATACCTCATTTATCTATATACACAAAGAGTGTGGTGCATCTCTGTTTCAAGAGGGCGTTAAAAGACTTGCTCATAAAGTTCTTGTTAGCTCATAAGTTGTTTTTTTAAGTGGTTATTGGAGCCCATAGACATCTACGTAAATGCGCCACCCGCCTTGAGATATAAGTTCTAAGATCTCACTCAGTATAGTTACATACAACGGCTACCCTTCAAACCGAAACGCATTACTGCTTCACGGCATAAATAGACAGGGCGGTGGTACCTACCCGCGCGGACTCACTAGAGCTCCTACCACCAGTAATTACGCAAATTATAATATTGCGGGTTTCATTTTTATTACACGATTTTTAGTTCAGCCGGTAAAAAGAACGAGCCACTGTCCAATGTTTATAAACTATTTTTGTGCGAAATTTTATTCAAATTCATTCAGATATGAGTGCATAATTGAGTTACAGAACATCCAAGTACACGTCTTTTCGCATGTACGTGTTTCATTAACCAGAAATGTAATGTAAATAAACGAGTCACATGTCATTAGTGTTCCGTTACTTTTTTTTTATTCTGTTACATTTCACACGCGAATAAAATCAATAAAATACAAATCAAATGTGACTTTCTGTTGTTATCATGTTAACGCATTCACAGCGGGCGTCCTGTTTGAATAGGCCATTTTAGATATATATTCATCTCTTTCTTACACTAAATTAAATTGATGTTACGGTCTCCGTGCGACAAGGAAATCTACATTTTTCTTAGGCAAGGGAGATCGTAGCCCATCGTTTCGCTCTCAAGGTACTAATCACCATGTGTATTCGTTTTCTGAAGACGTTCGAACATCCTTTACCATACCCACAGACACAGCCCACTGAGTTTCTCGGCGGATCTTCTCAGTGGGTCGCGTTTCTTGCGTTGGTAGTAGATTCTGCGAAGCACAGCTCTTGCTAGGGTCAGTGTTAGCATCACTCTAGTGTGAGCCACGTGAGCTCACCTACTAGCTAAGGTTACGCTAAAATAGCCTCTCAAGAAAAAAAAATCGGTATCCTTTTAAATTGATGGATCCGAAACGAGAACCGAAAGTAGGGGCCCAAGAAAAGGTATTGTTTCGGCGTCGACGTTTGTCGGCACAATACAAATACTGCCGATAATGGAGAGGCTTTTGGGCCATTTGATATCCTATATTGTGTGCTGCAGGTTATTTCATATCAATACTTCTCTTTTAAGTGTTAATAAACTGTATTCTGGGTTATTTTATTTATTTATATCCATCCTGATAACAGTATTCATAGAGGTCGTTAAAGAGTTCGACGTGAAACCTAACTCATACTTCAGCCCGCAGAGTTTCTCGGCGTATTTCCTCAGATAGTAGATTCATTCGCAAAACAGTTGCTTTTGAGCTCATAGGTCTCCGTCCGGTCACCGTACTCGTCGAACCCTTCGCTTGCGACGAAGGGCTCGACTAGCGAATTAACCCACAGACACAGCCCACCGAGTTTTTCACCGGATCTTCTCAGTGGGTCGCGTTTCCGATCCGGTGGTAGAATCTGCGAAGCACTGCTCTTGCTAGGGTCAGTGTTAGCAAGACTCTGGTTTGAGCCCCGTGAGCTCACCTACACACGATAGGGTGAAGCTGAAATAGCCTCTCAAGGCTATCTGCATAGGTAGGAAAAAAAAAGGCGCTCGGGCAGCTGTTAGCAAATGACACTCCTCCTGACTAAGCCAGTGCGCCTGTTCTGACAGAGCTGGTTTGGGTTGAACTGGATGGAACTGGTTTTCGGACCACCAGTAACTCCACCTTCAAATAAAACCCTTAATTTTAACATATGCTACAATGTAATACAATATATTTAAACGTATCGAATTCTTTATCGTTACAAATGTATTTTGATGTCAATACGATGTAGCAAATTATTTGCTCTGATATTATTCAGTGCGATTGATTTATATGTATCCATACGCCATATAAATTATTAATATAACGAATGTAAAAGTATGTGATCTTTGTTTGTCTTTCTTTCAAGTGGAAATGAAGCTATAAATTTTAACAAAAGTGTTAGTTTTAGGTTAGGAGATTGACGTAGGCAACTTAGACTATGACGACCATAACCGCGGGTAACAGCTCTTATAAAAATATATTAGACTCCTTATAACCTGTTAGGATAATACTCTTTATACATTACTGGAATCTTAAGGTGCTTTAGAAGAAATCATACAAACAATTATTTAACTGACTTCATCGCTTATGGGTAAAAATACTGTGACGAGAAACTTGAAGTCACAAAAAATATATATTAAATCCGCCAAAATTTTAATTCACATAATTACGGGTGGTAATTATGATATCTTGTGAGCCTGCGCTGGTTGGTGCAATTTGCCTATTTTTGCTGCGAAGGAGTAAACCATTCCAGTTCTATGGGTGAGGCAGCCCTTGTATTGTACTCGTAGAGCCGAGACTTCGAACATTCGACTTCGACATGAGGTCTTAAGGTGGATTGGACTAACGTATTTACGTTTTCCTCCGTCATAGCTATTACAATTTTTCCTATCTCCGCTAGCAGACAAACTTCCACATTTCCACAGAATTGGCAGCCCTATTCTTGCACAGTTTTGTTTTATCAGACAAATTCATTATAACGTTTTGTGCATTTAGATAATCGGACGTCATCTTCGAGAGCAGAGGGCGAGAAATAAGAACACCGCCATATCATTATTGGACTGCGCTTTGCGAGGAGTTACTGTACTCACTTCGGCGTCAGTGCAAGAGTTAGCTGGTGTTGGACTGCACGGGCTGGTGATTTCTTCAGGAGACATCAGACGAGTACAGCAAGGAACGTTTGTTAGTCTTTCGTCTACACTAATGGCTTTGGGTGAGTTAGTAAAAGTTGATAGGAACATTGGTTGTACTTATTGTAATGTAAGCCTTAGAGTACAATATAGGTCACCGTTGCCCTACGTAGGGCACTGGAGTAATTATATCGATTTTTGGTACTAAAACACTGGAATATCTAGTAAACTCTGGGAAAGAAGTTTTGAAGTTTTGAAGTCGTCGTGGCCTAAAGGATAAGACGTCCGGTGCATTCGTATGTGGCGATGCACCGATGTTCGAATCCCGCAGGCGGGTACCAATTTTTCTAATGAAATACGTACTCAACAAATGTTCACGATTGACTTCCACGGTGAAGGAATAACATCGTGTAATAAAAACCTAACCCGCAAAATTATAATTTGTGTAATCACTGGTGGTAGGACCTCTCGGGAGTCCGCACGGGTAGGTATCACCACCCCGCCTATTTCCGCCGTGAAGCAGTAATGCGTTTCGGTTCGAAGGGTGGGGTAGCCGTTGTAACTATACTAAGACCTTAGAACTTATATCTCGAGGTGGGTGGCGCATTTACGTTGTAGATGTCTATGGGCTCCAGTAACCACATAACACCAGGTGGGCTGTGAGCTCGTCCATCCATCTAAGCAATAAAAAAAAATAAAAAGATGAATCCGAAGATACTGAGAATGAATGTATTCCTAAGATACTTAAAATACAAAAAAATACATCAACAAATAAAAGAAAGCAAAGCTAGACTATAGAACCGCTTAGTAATAGCAATCGATATACATAATTATTTCAGTGCTCCACGTAGGGCACTACTGATCTACACGGCAGTCAAAGGGTTAATGTCAAAATTCTTTAGATTAATATCGTAGTAATATTTTTTTTATTCCACTGACCAAAAAAGAGATTGTTTTTTTTTTGTACAAAATATGTACTCATTAGAATTGCAAGTGAATATTGTTTACCGCTAATGTTAAGGTGTAATACTTTTCTGGTTTTAAGGGTTACCCCAACCCTTGTGTCGTTATGAACAAGAGTAAAATTAGAGTAGTGATCACATATAAGACAAGTTTTTTTATATCTATTGTGTAATTATGTAGTATCTACATCTATAGTGATATATAAATCTACAGTGGTTTTTACGGATGTTCCATTATAACTACTGAACCATGCATCCGATTGATTCGAAACTTGGTATCCATGTAGAAAATACATGTACTTAATGAATAGGCTAATATTTATATGAGTGTTGGACTCCCTAATAATAATGTAAATAAAAAATGTTAATTTAAAATGCCCAGCGAAGCGGGCGAGTACGGCTAGTACTATTTATATACCTATCATTTAAATGTTCATCAAAAAACATTTGTTGCATTTATTGGGATAGCCCTTAAATCAACGTCGAAATGGTGCACTCAACTCAGTCTAAATGAATCTCCAATGCTTTAAATTCGATTTTATAAATTCATTTCATAAAAATTTCAATTGCCGTTTTGACCTTCGTAAACAGAAACAGCTTGTCGAAGGTCATTCCTTAAAACGCCCGAGACATTAATCATCAAACAATTTGATTGGGAGGTCAAATGTGATTTTTCTTTGTTTATTTATGCTCAATTATATCGTGAAAGGGTTATCCAATTTCTGAATATCTAAGTGGTTCATACCCACACCTACCTTTCCCCTCAGGTATTATGATTAGAAATCCAGATTAAGATATTGCTATTACCAATATTACTGTTTATTCTTCTTCTTTCCCAATTATGCAGAGTCGGCACAGCATGTCTTCTTACCATGTTACAAAGGAATTTGCCATAGGTTTAACGACCAGACTTCAAATCACCTTGGATTACACCTCCATATATCAATTGCAACATGCTACAGGAGAGGGGCTTTTCTTGTTTCTTATTTTGGTGTTTCTTTTACTTCTGTTTTCGATTGTATGATTTGGATTTTATTATTAAAAACATTTAAACAAAAAAATATCAAATTTTCTTTTCTGTATTCTCATAATAATGTCAATACTACTGCACATCTTTAAAATCGTGCTCCACATATCAACAGCACTGAATTGATTTTTGGTCATTGCTGATTATTTCTGACCTGATCTAGTTCTAGTCCGTCTTATTTTAAATGCTAATTAAAAAATAGTAGTAATCGTGTATTGCTATGCACATGTATGTATTGGAAATAATCACGAAGTTTTGATAGTGTCTGCAAAGGTTGAATTCAAATCGAATAAAAACATATGAATAGATTTTGATTTGCTCAGGGAATGATTATACAGAAGTAATAGGAGATGATTGAAAAGACCAGGGACGTATAGCTGTATCTTCTAATGAATAGTCAAATGATCGTTCTTAAGATCATCGACGCTTAAATGGGCGTTCAAACCTCTCTCTGTTTTTAGTCAGGATCTTGACTCTCTGGATCATTCAACGCGTTGAGCTTAGAGATATCTTTCTCATAATATTACCAGCAATAAATGACATTGTTTACCATCACGTTAACCTGAATAAAAATGACAACTGATTCACTAAAATTTAATTCTAAATTTTAACAAAAAGAAAAACTTATAGAGTGTGCTGATAATAATTATCTCGTCAATTTAGTCGAAGTCAACTTATTAAATATAGCTCAAAAACTAGTGGTTAGATCTTCATAAATAGGACCAGATGTGAAGCACCCGAAGAATCTTTAAAACTGGTTGACGTAGAAAAAAGTTCTGATGTAACGCACTTAAAAAGTGTTGGCGGATTAAGAAACTCCTCTTTTTTTTGCACTCGGTTAAAATAATTTGAATTTAAATAAATATTTTTCAGGTTTACCCAACAACCAAATGCCTTCAGTGCCAACAGAATCTTTATTGCGTTTGTGGAGTCTAGACAGATTGGATTTGTCTAATAACAAGATACACAATTTGGAATCTAATTCCTTTAAGGTAAGGACGAGTTTGTTTTGATGTCGCGTTAATGGAGACCAGTCACGTATGCATCTCAGAGTCTATTTACGTAATACTCTTATCAAGGTTTTTCCATTGCGATGTATTGTTTAAATTCGTTTCTTTATAAAGGCGTAAGTTTATTTTATTTGGATAATTAAATTTCTTGCGATTTCCGCTTTAACTAACATCTACGCTATGCTTCGAAGCATACATTTCCTAGGATGCAAACAATAGTTATCACAGTTATGAGACGAAGGGTTTATTTATTCAGTGCAACAGCTTCATCTTTATATGTTACTAGCTGACCCGGCAGACTTCGTAGTGCCATACATCGATAAATAAAATACCTAAACTTTTGTATAAAATATACTTAAAACAAACAAAAGGAATCCGTCCGACGGGGGACACATCAAAGGAAAAACAAAATTGTTATTTTTATTTAATTCCGAGAATTTTCATATTTATTTACCTTTTAAACCTTCTCTGGACTTCCACAAATAATTCAAGAGCAAAATTAGCCAAATCGGTCCAGCCGTTCTCTAGTTTTAGCGAGACTAACGAACAGCAATTCATTTTTATATATACCTATATATGTTATTATTTTCGAGGTCTATGGAGAGACCACAGTTCTCTCTGCTCTTTGGACCGTGTTTTCCATGGGAGGCGCTCTGTGAAATTTTTCAAGTGAATCCCTCCATATCTATTCCACGATCGCGTCTCCTGCCACTGGAGTAGCCTTAATCCTTATGATCTGGAACCACTACGTTTATCTACAGTGCGTTTCCAGAGACCTTTTATGCCAAGTATCATCAGGTTCTGGAATAAGCTCCATGGCATTTCCCGAATGCTTTCAAACAAGCCTTCCGGAGAGTACTCGGCAGAGCCTTAGCTACCCCTCAAGCTTTGCTGATGTCCATGAGCAACGGTAACAACTTGATGGTATCACGTTGGCCATAATAATATGCTATTCGACCTATAAAGGAAATAAAAAAAAAAAATTCTATTTGATAGACCAATTAATCCCATATTTAAGTCACAAAAATCAAAAGCAATTTTCATGAAAGCTTCAATACTGCGGCCACCGGAAATGTAGCGTACTTTTAAATTTTAAAGTGAATTTCTTTGCAGGGTATAAGGAACCTTACTTACTTAGACATAAGTGACAACCAATTGACAGATATTTCTCCTGACGCATTCAAGCCACTGGTGAAGTTGACAGTTCTAAGGCTTCGCGGGAATCTACTTAAAGTATCCGCTTTGGGATCGCTTAAGGTAAGGCTTTTGAAAATCTTTTTGATGTATTCTATCGATCCAAGCTATACTATACCGGCATACGGGCAATTTTTACTAATTTTTTTTTATACGAGCATACGGTCCACCTGATAGCGAGTGGTTACGTTTGCCCATGGATGTCAGCAATGCCAGGGATAGAGCCAAGCCACTGCCTACCGTTAAACCATTTCCTAAAGCAATAAATATCACGCTTTTTTAACAAGCCACTTATATGACCCAACAACCAAAGTAATTTTAACTTATTGGGAGAGAAAAAGTGGTTTAGTTTTCGGTTATCGACATAGGTTGAGTTATCAGAGAGTTCTCCAAGCAAAAGTCAATTCAGGACATGTGTCATCGTATATTTGGCTACAAAATCTGGTAAAACGCTAGAGACCCGATCTGTCTATGACAATAAAACGGTCTGGTTGTTTTTTTTTGTTTCAGGAAGCACACATGTTGAAGGAATTGGATTTATCGAGTAATGCCCTAGAAGGCCCTTTGTGCTCGAATACAGTACCGGCTTTGAGTCGTTTAGCAACCTTACAGCTATCTGACAATACCTTTGCCAGCATCCGACGGGGCGCGTTAGCTGGTAAGCTACTGATCTCATTTTGAAAATTTCATTGTGTACTAACGAAACCTATAGAGATTTTTTTTTAAAATTTTACGAACATTTGTGAGCTAGATAATTGTGGAGCTAGATAATTCAACACGAGTGGATAAAGGGATTGAGTATCATTTTTAAGATTTCTGAGTTCTTACATTGAATGAAGGTGTTATGTGCCTATAAACCATATTTGACCTTAAAATTCCGGGTTTAAAGGCTATTATTGCTTGTGATGAAGTTATGTAAATGCGAATCAACCCATAGACACAGCTCACTGAGTTTCTCGCTGGATCTTCTTAGTGGATCGCGTTTCCGATTCGGTGGTAGATTCTGCGAAGCACTGCTCTTGCTAGGACCAGTGTTAGCATCACTACGGTTTGAGCTCCGTGAGCTCACCTACTAGTTAAGGTTACGCTGAAATAGTCTCTCAAGCCTTAGGTACGAAAAAAAAAAGTGGGAACTTCTCCAATGCATGGAACACCGCACCGGGCTGCAATATCAAGCACATAAATGGAATAAGAGAAATGATTATTCGCGGTATTCCCATTTTTCCGTCTGTCTGTGACAGAAGTTCTCTACTAGAATTAATTCTCGTTCGCGTAGTTCCACGTACATAACGTAGATTTTTGGAGAATGGAAATTAATGTCTTCAGTTTCGAATCTATTCCGTATAGGTCTAGATTCTCTTGACATTCCCATTATATTGTTACGCGCTGCGGGCTCGGGATAAATAAATGTTCCACCAAAGTACAACTAAAACCTGTATTTAACACTTAAAACACTCAACAAACACTTTAAAACTCTCAATTCGCTTGTTCCGCTTCGCTTCAGGTGATCCGTTCGCTTCGAGTAGTTCTGATTACTGACTGACTACGTGCCATCTCTACAACGCTATTATAGCCAATACCTCATCCCTAGATTTATCGAGAATATTCCACACATATCTAGTAGTAGTTCCCGCTATCTGACAATAGATGGCGTTGTACTTCTCGAGCGTTCTAGGTCCTTCGATATTCGTTCGACTATTCGGCGATAGATGGCGTTACCCTTACCGGCGTAACAATACTATAACGTTATGTTGTTACAGGTCTGTCGAATTTAACAAGTCTGAATCTACATAACAATCAGATTGACGTCTTAGAAGATTACGCTTTCAAGCATTTGACTAATTTGACGGATCTGGATTTATCTCATAATGAGATAGTTGCGGTTTCGAGTGAGTATTATAGGTATCTATTAAACGTGGTTATAAGAACACTGGTGATTCCGCACGGGTAGGTACCACCTAATTACCTGCCTAATTCTGCCGTGAAGCAGTAATGCGTTTCGGTTTGACGGGTGGAGCAGCCGTTGTACTGTAAAAATTGAGACCTTAGGAGTCATGTTTGAAGGTGAGTGACGGCATTTACGTCGTAGATGTCTGTGGGCTCAGGTAACTACTTAACACCAGGTGGCTCGTCCAACCATCTAAGCAATAAAGACATACTTCCTATTTTTTGCTATTCCTATTCCTATTCCTATTAGGTTTTACTTATTAGTTTCGTGTACTCCCGCCTTATTTTGACACTCGGATATCGTTGGGAAGAGAGAAGTTTTATCGTAATTATGAGAGTGTTAGTTAAAGAGCGCATGTATGGGATTCGCCAAAATGCAAATTGCGCTTAAAAAATGAAATTCTTGTAATGTCAAAAATCAATCTTTCGTGAGCATCTATATTGATGGGTGATGGTGATGGTGATTGGATTGTGAAATATACACGTGTAGGTAGTTTTTTTTAAGCGCCTGAATTAAATAGAAGGCAATGTATTTTCGTAGATATAAAAAATATATTTTAAGCGGTTTGATCTAGTATTTATTATTATCGCTGTACTATTTCCTAAGTTTAGAATTCTTCACAATTCGGTCGTGGTCACGGACCAATCTTGAAAAGTGAACAAAAATTTTAAATGTTGTTGATTGTTTTTTTTAAAATTCAGCTTTAGTTTTGAGTTTACAGTTTACGAGATGTAGAAGATAATAATATGAAAATACTTAATGTCAAATCAGAAATTAGGATTAGTAAGAATAGTTCTTTATGATAGAGATTAGTTTATATGTATAACGTGACCATACACACTCACAAGTTTGTTTGTTTAAAAATAATGTTCTTTTCAATTCATTCAAAACAAAACACACATGTCGAACAGTTATAAGTACCGTTAAAAGATTGATGGTTCGAGTTAGTAAGACAATATCTTCTGATTAGTATGCCAGATTTTTACTGGTGGTAGGACCTCTTGTCGAATATATAATAAATATATAATAGCAGAGTCTATCGAGAAACTTGTTGTTCAGGGTAGGGTCAATGGTAAGAGATCTCGTGGACGAATCCCCATGCGTTGGACTGATCAGGTGAAAGACCTTACTGAAACCCCACTTAACGAGTGTGTGCGCCGGGCCTCGGTTCGCAAACTGTGGAAAACAACTGTCAAGGCTTTAATGAGCAAGAATTCCACATGACCACGACTGCTCTGCCAAGAGCAACCGATTGTGATGATGATGATGAGGACCTCTTGTGAGTCCGCACGGGTAGGTGCCACCGCCCCGCCTATTTCTGCCCTGAAGCAGTAATGCGGTCCGATTTGAAGGGTGGGGCAGCCGTTGTGACTATACTGAGACCTTAGAACTTATATCTCAAGGTGGGTGGCGCATTTACGTTGTAGATGTCGATGGGCTCCAGTAACCACTTAACACCAGGTGGGCTGTGAGGTCGTCCACACATCTAAGCAAAAAAAAAAGATTAAGACTGGCACAGAACTAAAGTTCAAAAAAACAGTGAGATATCAAATGACGTCAACAGGACTGAATCTTAGGGACTTTTTAAACAAAAATCAAACACATTACGACATATCTAGTTCATTTAGATCTCCGTCTTTTTTTTTTGTATTCCAGTATCTTTTAATTATTTACGAAAGAAATCAAGTTAGGTTTTTTTTTCTTTTTTCCGTGTCACATTTCCACAGCGTCACTGTGAATCAGACGTCCAATAAGGAACGCAGGATTCTTGTTTTTCTTTTTTTAATTTCCGGATTAAAACAATTTCATTGTAGAAAGGAAATAAAACGTACAGCCCCACGAACCGTATACAGTTTTATACAGAAATACGTATTTCGGAATTGTTTAATTCGGAAATTTTTTACAGTATTTGACCTATTTCATTATTTTTTTGTAAAGGCCTCCTCCATCCTTTTCCATGACTTCTTGTCTTTGCCTGATTTTAGCCAGTCGTTTCCTGCGACGTGTGTTATGTCATCAGCCCATCGTCTTAATTGTCGACCAACATTCCTTTTCCCCATTTGTCCTCTCCATCGTGTGACTTCAATGGTCCATCTTTTGTTTGGACCTTTAGGGTCACAATCTCATAAATAGTACTAATAATAAATAATTAATTAATTATAAGTATGTAACCTTTTAATTTTAAACTACAACTTACTAACAATCATTGTGTTATAAATCGAGAGTGAGAATTGGATTAAATGGCTTTATTATTATTATTATTATTTTTTGTAATTGATTTGTTTGCAAGATGTTGGTTGATGTACCATTGAGTTGTTAGGTCACCCTTGGCTCGGGTAGTTGTTGGTAGGTCTCGCCTCTTCTGGATGAGCCCTTAATCGCCCACCTGTCCTTGTGAAACTGGAAAGGCCTTCGTGCCACCAGTAAAACCTCAATCATAAAACTAGACTCATATGCCATTAGATGTTAAGTCGACCACAACTAAGACCGATGCGCGTTGATTTCAATGAGTTTGCTGAATACCACCGCCAACTCTGAGACTCGACCTTAATAGAAGTCTAGTATTGTGTAAAGCTTTTCTTTTAATCCTTTTAGTGTTGAGGTTATTTTCGATTATTTTGCATAAATTGCTAAAAGATTTGTGAAAAATTAACATTATCAAAAGCTTGAACATAAAAAAAATACAAAAATCTAAACTAAATTCACAGAAAAATAACATAGAATGGTTATTTCTAAATATTATTGTTATATTAAAAACGTTAAACATACTTAAGTGCGCTAATACACGTACAGGTCGATACTTAATATCTATATTCAAACTGTGCAAATAGTCGATATTCTGACGCCCGGTATTTTATAAGTATTAATAGAGAATCGATCTATCGACGGTTCACACTTAAACGGATAATAATCGGTATGAAGTTCTGCTTCACTACAGGCATAAGCGGGTTGGTGGTTTAATATTCATTTGGATTCTTAATAAATTATGGTACAAGCAAGTTTTACAGTTCACCTTAAATTTGTGCCAATAAAAATTTATAAAGTACATGACGTGTTATCTTTACTAATATATAAATCTATATTGGTTTTTACGGATGCTCCATTATAACTACTGAACCATGCATCCGATTGACTCGAAACTTGGTATCCATGTAGAAAATACGTGTACTTAATGGATAGGCCAATACTTATACGAGTGTTGGACTCCATAATAATAATGACAATAAATAATAATTTCAATTTTAAATACCCAGCGAAGCGGGCGAGTACGGGTAGTATTTAATATATGTAATACACGATAATATCATCTGGTACACGGAATCTCGCAACGACTGTTAACAATATTGTGGCAAAATGACTGATTGCTTTGGAACCAGTCGTGGACTAGACCGCTACAATAAGGCACTGAGACTTGAACCACATGCTTCAAGACATGCCTCTGTGCTTTGGTAAATCATCAGACCAAAACGTTGGGAAGATGAAATAAAGAGTATTTGGCCCACATTGGAGTCGAATGGCCAAAATTAGAGAACGGCTAGTCTATACTAATACTAATACTAATAATATAATAATAATATTATAAAGAGGAAAGATTTGTTTGTTTGTTTGTTTCGAATAGGCTCCGAAACTACTGGACCGATTTGAAAAATTCTTTTTCCATTAGAAGCCGACATTGTCCCTGATGAACATAGGCTATTTTTTTTTTTTTTTTTTATTTTTTTTTTTTTGTTTCATGTTTCCGAAGCGAAGCGAGGGCGGGTCGCTAGTTAAACTATAAGTTTTCTTTGTTCTGCATGAATAGAGTAGCAATAGAACTAAAACTATTTATTGTTCCACAGGTGCATCTCTAGCTCAACTATTCAACTTACGCCGTCTCGATTTATCCCACAATTTCCTCCGTTCGCTCTCCGCGGAGCCGCTGAAGTCACTGCAGAGCCTGACAGAGTTGTATCTTCATGATAACGATGTGTCTATGATAGATGACGGCGCTTTGGCTCAGCACAGGGGCCTCGGTCGCTTCACTATTGAAGGTAATGATTTCAGAATGACGTGCGATTTTCATGTGACATACCGCTGTGCGGGTTGAAGCGCTTGTTGGGATAGCATTACGTAGATTTTGGTTTATATTTGGGCTGCCGATCTATGAAACAGGTATGTTCACGCTTACTAAGTTTCAAGGTAATGTGGAAAATTGTCATCATTGTCCTGCCCTTCTCTCAATCACCTGGGGTCGGCGCAACATGTTTTCTCCTTCCATACTCCTCAATCATATACCATTTCTTTGCTCACTCCGCTCTTACACATATCGTCTTTCACGCATCCATTCTTTCCTTCTTAGGTCTACCTCTTCCTCTATATCCTTCCACATTCATAACACTCTCTTACCAACTTCATTTTCATTTCGTCTCATCACATGTCGATACCATCCCAAACGCGCACTTGTCAACTTCTCTGTCACAGGTGCCATTTTTAGACTTCCTCTAACATATTAATTTCGAATTCTATCCATTCTCGTTACTTCACACATCCATCGCAACATTCGCATGTAATGTGGAAAATTATATCCGACAGCAAAAAAAAAACCCTTTAGATCTCTCTGAGTATTTTTAGACTTATACAGCGACAAGGCGGGCGTATCTTTACAGGATTTGCCTCTTATGAAAATTCTTGCCTAGAAACGATCATACCACCTGTTGTACCTACATATTATATCCGCCTATTACTGAATATTAAGGCTAATTATGTTTTGTCGTGGAGGTTGTTACGTCGTAAGAAAGTTCTAAAAATATAAAATTAATACAAAAAAATTATTAGACACAAACAAACAAAATAACTAGTTGTTACAATGAATGAAACCCGCGCGCTTTAACTTTTTTTTATAACATTTTAATTACATTACTATTCATTGTAACAACTAGTTATTTTTTTTGTTTGTGAGCAATGATTTGTTTGTATTAATTTTATATTTTTAGAACTTTGTTACGACGTAACAAGGTAGGTAGGTATATTTTCTATCTATTTCTCTTTTTTTTAATATTAGATAAATGTTCCCCGAAGTAATTAGTTCGTTTGAGACCCGAACTGAATTATCAATTAGGACTTTACGAACCGAATCTAATAACAATGAAGACAATGAGTACGAAGGGTAATCGACCTGGTCTATACACGTTCGGTTAGAAATGTAATTAGGTTCAGACAAGATTCCTAATACGGTTGAAATCACACAACGATAATTCTTGGAATGGATCTTTTGGACGGATGACGTGAAATGTCAACGCACTATCAGCTGCCCCTACTAAGCCGCACCTTTGAATTTCAATATTATTTCTCGGCTAGATTAACCTAGAGTTTGAAGTCGTCGTGGCCTGAAGCATAAGCCAGTATACTCGTATCAAGCGATGCGACTATGCCGATGTTCTAATCTCGTAGGCAGCTATCAAATTTTCTAACGAAATATTTACTTGATATTTTTTCACTAATGATTTCCTCGATGAATTTTTAACGAAAATCATCTTCTTTTTATCCACTTTATCCCACTAGGTGGGTTTGGCACAGCTAATTTTTCTATTCCGTTCTCTTTTATCAGCCGACATCTCAACACTCACTCCTCTTTCTCTCATATCGTCATTCACACACTCCATCTATGTATTATTCGGTCGACCTCTTCCCCCTCTACCTTGCACTACCATTTCCATACATCTCCTAGTAACACGCATCTTCTCTCTACGTATCACACGTCATCTTTTAACAAAAATGTCATTTTCGTAGTTACTATTACAATTGAGATAACAGAACTCAGATATTACTCGTAAAGTGGGTGGTGGAAATCACTTTGTAGTTTTTATGGGCTCCGGTAACCACTTACCACATTTGGGCCGTGAACTAGTTGGTCAGCTGCTTAATAAATAAAAAAATATTATGGATCCATACGGGAACACAATTGCTTCATCACTAGACAATTCAACCTTTATACAAACAAAACATCAAACCCATGTCCTTTGAGTCCTCAAAAGAAGGATTTTGAATGTATCTTATTGAGTAATAATTTTCTAATTATTTCCTTTTTTACACTAGATATGGGTAAAACACAAAACCATTTGCCGCTAAACGCCAAAACTCAACAGGGTATCGGTTTACGAAAGAAAAATTACAAAAAATCCAATGCTTTAGATCTTTTACGTTTTTTGTTGTCTTTTCCGCAAATCCGTGATGAACCAAAGGATATTTGTCGAGGCTCGACGTTTTCAGTGAGGTGACGCCCTAGCCCTATTGTGGCGCCCTGAGCAACGCCGACTTATTGTTGCATGACTTTTAACTATCCCTCCCTTTGTTACTGATATTTTATGGGATTTTTTTTTTGGTTAGAAACATCCATAGCATTGGCTTCTGACACCTATTATTACCATTCACGTTTCGATCCATTGTGTATATTTGTGGGCTCGATAGCTCACGATTTCCATAAGCGAAATCTGATTTATGTTTTACGCGGTAATAAAATTTGACCTCGTCTGATTTTTACGTGTTATTAATATATCGTTTATAATGTATATCGTATATTATCCTAAAAAGCTTTTCGTGTTAAAAAAAACGATTATTATTTTTTGCCTCTCTACCATCTTTTTGCGTTATTTGATAAATTATGATGAGTAATCATTGATAATCAAACTTGGTAATTTATTATTTCAATTACTTAGCATATTGGGGATATATTAAGCAATATATTAGGTGGGCTTCGGATAGTTCGTTTACATATATAGCTAGCATAACATCTCGTAGAGCGAGATAGCAAATGGAGAAGCAAAGAATTCCACCACGTCGCACTTTCTGAGCTCTGTCACTCTTTGGTATATGAATGATTGGTAGTGGAAAAAATGAATCTTTATCGACTTTTTTATAAATATGGTAATCACAAATCGCAAATCATTTAAAATACTGGTCGTTGCATCTTTAAAAAAATTGTTGTTTACGAAGGTTAAGGTCGAATACTGAGTGTGTCCTATAACTTTTAACTGCTTCTTGAATGTGGGATACAGGTGTAAAGGCATGGAAAGTTTTATCTTATTGCTTATCGCTTCACGCAATGTGGTTTAGAGACACGCTTTTCAATACTACTGAGATTTCAGCTAAGGTTGAAACCTTAGTCGTATTTTTGTATGCAAGCTTTTTGTGTAAAGTTGTTGTTTTTTGTTGTTGTTTGTTGTTCCCTACCTTATCTTTGGTGGTATACGGGGCTATCCCAAATACGTGAGGAAAATTTCCAGCACTAGCCCTTGCAAGAGCAGTGTATCGATCAACGAGCAAATCGGTTGTACTAATTAAGTTATTAAAACCAAATTACTCGTCGGTCGATTCCAATAAATATATATAATGTATTATTTTATTTACATCAAAATACAGTTTAGCTTAGTAAAGCTATAGCACAAGTTGAGTTGTTCTATAAAGAGAAACAACATTTAAAGCTATTGCTTCACACTTTTTTTTATATTTCAATATTCCAAAAATGCTTTTATATTTCTAATGTTCCTTCTTCTAATGTTTTAATGTTCGAAATTCCATTTTTGTCATCTTTATAACATATTAACCTCTTTTAAGATAAATCGTATAGAGGTTACATATATACCCCTCCACGGTGTTTCCCGAGCGCTATGACATGGCTTGTAGAGAATATTAAGCAGTAGGCAGCGGCTTGGCTCTGCCCCTGGCATTGCTGAAGTCCATGGGCGACGGTAACTACTCACCATTAGGTGGGCAGTACGCTCGTCTGACTACAAGGGCAATAAAAAAAAAATATATGTATAAATACATATAAATGAAAGAAAGAAAAATACATTTTCAGATAATCCATTGAACTGTGACTGTTTAATGGCTAGCTTTGCTAGGTGGCTTCGCGAGGCCCAGAATTTATCTCAAACGGATAAATCGGCAGCTGTTTGCACGACGCCCCCTCATTTAGAAGGGGGCCTTATATCCAGATTATCGAAAAACAAACTATGCGACGACAACGAACACGTTGAAGCGAAGCTAAAAGAAAATTATGACTTTAATAAAGAAAATGCGATATCTTTTAATGAAAAAGATGGAGAAGGAAGCAGCTTAGACGATGATTCGTATTTAGATAAGATAGATGGATTAGATGATGACGTGTACGACGAAGAATTAGAGGTTCCTTCGGAAGAAGATTTGCCGATCTCCAAATCTAAGGTAAGCTTCATGAGTGTTATTGTGTTTATTTTGTTACCGGCATCTGTGTTTGATGGTAAGGCTGTAATGCTCAATGGCCAATGAACACAAATCAGTAATGTGATTCGGTTTGACGGGTGGGGCAACCGTTATAACTATACTGAGACCTTAGAACTTATATCTCAAGGTGAATGGCGCATTAACGTTGTAGATGTCTATGGGCTCCAGTAACCACTTAACACCAGATAGGCTGTGAGCTCGTCCCCATCTAAGAAATAAATAAAAAAAACATTGCTTTGTGAAGGTGTCAATGTGGGTTTTTAACTCTATATTTACCTATATTTGCATATATATTGTCCTTAAAACTGAAACGTAGACTGCTTCGCAGCAAAATTATGTAGATGGTGATACCTATCTGAGCACGCTTGCAATACGCTGTACCATCGTCATGCTTCAGACTTTCAAGAAAGTCACAATACAATTGGACGTATTAAGAATTGCTTTTATCCCATTCCCGCTCCGCTTGATGGTGAGTGGCTATTACCGTTCTTAGACATATGCAGTGCACTTTCATATGTATTTACTAGTGGTTGAGCAACTTGCGAGACCGCACGGGAAATTATCACCACCCTATCTATTTCTGCTGTGAATTAGCAATGTGTTTCGATTTGAAGGATCAGCAGTTGTACTATAAAACTGAGAATTTAGAAGACAAATGTGCGGTGGGTGACGGCATTGACGTTGTTAATGCCTATGGGGTCTGGTTTCCACTTATACCGCGATGGCTGTGAGCCGGTTCACACATTTAAGCAATTTGCAATAAAAGAATCCCTATATAATCGTGTATAACTAAAGTATTATTGATTTTATCAAAGTACTAGCGACCCGCCCTCGCTTCGCTTCGGAAACTGTAATTTATTATTGATTTCTCCATTATTTAATGGATGCTATTATACATATAAACCTTCCTCTTTAATCAGTCTATCTATTAAAAAAAACCGCATCAAAATCCGTTGCGTAGTTTTAAAGATTTAAGCATACATAGGGACAGACAGATATAGGGTCAGAGAAAGCGACTTTGTTTTATACTATGTAGTGATTAACTGGTGTTGATCAGGATACACGCAAACTTTAAACTCTTCATTTATTACCTGTCTTTAAGGTCCGTCTTCTGGATGCCTGGTATGAAGATGAAGAGGTCCATCTGTCGTGGGTGGTAGATCCACCTTCGACGAGACATTACCGGTGCACGGGAGTGACCGTATCCAGGGGTGGTGGAATAGCGAAACACGTGGCTTGTCACCGGGCTTCACCAGCCAATATTCTGTTAAGAGGACTAAAGATAGATCCTCTCGATCAGTATACGTAAGTAGCATGAGGACTATTTTAAAGTACTAAAATACTTTTTATCAAGTTCAGACTTGTTTCTTCGGGTAAAATTAATGTCAGGGTCTTGTAACCTAACCCATATATCAGCCCGCTGTATTTCTCGCCGTATCTTCTTAGCGGGTCCCGATTCCAATCTGGTAGAAGATTCATTCGCGAAACAGCTGCTCTTGAGTTGTTAGGTCTCCTTTGTAGGCGCTCTGGCAGCTGTTAGCAAATCCCATCACATTTTTTACTGGTGGTAGGACCTCTTGTGAGTCCGCACGGGTAGGTACCACCACTTTGCCTATTTCTGCCGTGAAGCAGTAATGCGTTTCGGTTTGAAGGGTGGGGCAACCGTCGTAACTATACTGAGACCTTAGAACTTATATCTCAAGGTGGGTGGCGCATTTACGTTGTAGATGTCTATGGGCTCTAGTAACCATTTAACACCAGGTGGGCTGTGAGCTCGTCCATCCATCTAAGCAATAAAAAAAATATAAAAAAACTGGCTGAGCTTTTGCTTTCCCATCTGTCTTGGTGAAACTGGAAAGGCCTTCGGGCAACCATTAATTCATCTTTCCTAAAAAAACCTGCTCGATGGCTGATTTTCAATCAATTTCCATCTTTTTCAATGTAGTTCTATTGTCTAATGACTTTAAACAATTTGTGTAATTATATACTAATATTGATGCGAGGTTATCTATAAAAAACCTGCGATGATTCGTTATAATACTACAGTTTGGAAATTCCAACTTTATTATTTGACGCTACTTTATACAAAATGCCAATTCGTTTAATTTTAGTGATATCACTATCGGTTTTAAGTAAAATACTTGCTTTTATAAGGGCATTTGGGTTGGAGGTATATAAATTGCAGTATTGATCGTCATTGCCTGTTTTAAGTCTTCGGAGTTCAGTCCCTGACGGAGTTAGGACGTTTGGACAAGAAGACAACATTCTGTGTGCAAAGAAAAATAATTTTTTTTTTTTTGAAAATATGACGGTACTTTGTACAATATTCAAATGTTGACGTAGTGTTAAAAATGAGACCGCACAAATTATTTCTTAAGGCAAGTGGCGGCATTTACGTTGTAGATGTCTATGGGCTCCGGTAACCGCTTAATATCAGGTGGGCCGCGAGCTCGTCCACCCATCTAAGCAATAAAAAAACAGAATAGACAACTTGGTCGACTGTGACCACGAAAACTGTAAAATATTTGAAAAGTCGGAAACAATAAAGGCGATGATTCTCCGAAATGCGAGCCGATGTCAACAATAGGTCGAGATCGAGGTCATACCGTTGGTCGTACTTGTGAATAATAAGTACATAATAATAATTAGGTGAAGACAACTTTTACGGTTTAATCTTGGGTTTTTTTTACTGTGTCATTATATTCTTTCCGAATACTACACAGTTTTCATGGTCACGGACGACCATGCCTTAGACTTAATTGTGTCTATGATTCACGAAAATCGAACACAATATACTTCATCATCATCATTTACAAGAGAGTTTGTATTTATTTTTGGCTAGCTGAGCCCCGCGATGTTACCCGCGATTAATGTCGTACTGCGGGTGACGACGCGGGGCGAAGCTAGTCTAAAAAAAGTAGCTTAATTTACTCCTTATATCATCAGCTACCTATCAGTCAAAGTCCCGTCAAAATCGGTCCAGCCGTTCCAGAGATTAGCTGGAACAAACGGACAGACAGATAAACCGTATGTACCGTACCGATGTACCGATGTACCGTATACATATTCATATGCATGTAGTAAAAAGAGGTTATTTCAATATTACAAACAGACACTCCAATTTTATTTATGTGTATAGATTAAGTAGAAGAGAATCCACGTGTCAGTTATTAATAGTACTATCAACATTGTTATTATACCATTTAAACTGTTTTTTTTTCTGATACGCTTCTCTGGGCACAACGAAAGCAATAAACAAAGTAAAGATAACAGATTCCCGGTAACAATATTTTGAATTAAATTATTAATTATTAAATTACAAGCTGATTTCTTGAAGTTTACAATAAGTTAATTGTGTTTTTTTTCTGATAGCTTCTGTCTGGCGTTAGAAGAAATGGACGACATGGATGTTCCTCTGTCTCTGGTGTTAGGGTGTGGTCCGCCTCAGGTTGTGAGGAAACGCGCACCGTTTGCTACGGCTGTGCCAGTCGTTGTTACCGCTTCACCGGGAATCGAAAGTTACAGGTGAGTGACCCGGTTGAAGAGTTTAGGGCTGACTGCTTATTCAATTTATCACCTTCGTGTCATCAAAATAAACTGTAACATATTTTACGCAGTAATTTTTTTTTAATGCTTAGATGGGTGGACGAGCTCACAGCCCACCTGTTGTTAAGTGGTTACTGGACCCCATAGACATCTACAACGTAAATGCGCCACCCACCTTGAGATGTAAGTTCTAAGGTCTCAAGTTACTTATTGTTTCTTCCAAAAGACGAAATTGATAGTTCCAAAGTATATTGGTTAGCGTTCAGCCTCTAACAAGGAAAAAGGGTCTCTCTGGAAATTATAGAAAATGTATTTTGAATCAATTCATGTTTTTTTGAACTTCTTCTTCATAATGAGCCTAAACATTTGATAATTCCTCAGGGTCTCCGAAGTACGATCTAACGTGACCAGTGACGGTGTATTAACTGTCCTCATCTCGATAATGGGGTTGCCACAGCGCTTACAGAATCTCAGATCGCAGCATACCGACATGAAATACCCGTTTAACTGTTTTGTAGTTTTAGCAGTTCTCTCTGAGGGTTCTTTGGTAGCCCAAAAGGACACCCGTTGTCAGTCCAACCTGGAGGTCACCATGGAAGGCCTAATAAGAGGACCTTATGAAGTGTGTGCCACCTTATCCAAATTCAAGAGAGAAGATGCTCATCCAATCTGCGTGGTGCCTCAACTGTTAGAGCCATTCGGTTCTCAAATCAAGGCGAGCTTTAGGGGCCTTAATACAGCGTTGATAGGGATCGCATTATGCTTGATGATCGTGGTCGTGGCTTTAATATGCTTCGTGAGGAAAATGCTGAAGAAACCTACCGATTTTGAAGGTCACAGATGTTTTAGGCCTGATCCGGTGCAAGAACCGGACAGTCCTAGAGCGAATTACGTGATGCTGACAGCTACTTCTAAATTATGAGCTTATTGTACTAGTCTTTTTTGTTAGTCTTTGATTTATTTAACGCGAGGGTGGCAGGAATATTTTTATTAGAAAATGTTGCTGACTTTGTGCGCGAAGTTGTAATAATGTTTAATTATTATAAGAAACTGTTCATTACTCTTAATTGTAATCACGAAAGTTTTACGTTATCGAAAAGGGGAATTTGTTTGAGAATTTAACACCGAACCTTTCGTGAGATAAAATTTTGTAAATATCATTTATCTAGTACTAGCGGACCCGGCGAACTTTGTTCCGCCACACTGTTTGTTTTAAACACGTCAACTTCAAAATTCTACTATAATTAACCATAGAATATATTACGTTTAGCTGTCAGTTGCGTTTTGTTATATCAGTTGCGTTTTGTTATATCACGTTTTACGTCACGTCCCACGGGAACGTGATAAAAAGTCCTTCTCCTGGTTCTAAGCTACCTCCTCACCAATTTTCAGCCAAATCAGTTCAGCCATTCTTGAGTTATAAATAGTGTAACTAACACGACTTTCTTTTATATAAATAGTTACAGGAATCAATGTTTGTTTTTTTATATTGTGTACGCTACTATATTGTTCGTAGGATTGCGATTAAATATTGTTAATTTATTGCTTGAGCACGTACGAAGCTTATTAACATAGTGCCATTATCCTACAACTTATGTTGCAGGGTTTTTCATGTACTCAGCAAGGCCACAACGGAGTGTGACCGGTTTTCATTAGTAAAGAACAAAATAGTCTTGTTCAATTTAGGTTTAGAAGTCTTTACGGGTTAGTTAAATATTGACTAGATGATGACTGAGCTTTGCTCGGTTTTTTTTTGATAACTCCATCTTGTTGCGTATTTAAAGCGGTTAGTTGCCCTCAAATAAAAAAATAGTATTATTATTCGCCAATAGATGTCGGGAAGAGTTGATTATTGAAAACACGAATAAAACAACATTTTTTGAAAATAAATCGTAGCTAGATCGATTTATCGCCCCCGAAATCCCCTGTATACTAAATTTTATGAAAATCGTTGGAGCCGTTTCCGAGATTCAGTTTATATACATATATATTAATATACAAGAATTGTTCGTTTAAAGATATAAAATGATGAGATACATAATAGAGAAGCTTTACTTAATGTATTTTTGTAATTAATTTGTATGAGAAAGTTAATCAAGATTTGGTAAACTGTTGGCGTAAGTTGCATCTACAGAAAATACAAATAGTCTACCAATACTAGCTTACTGTATTACTAATTTAATGTAAATAGAAGTGATATTCGCGGAGCAAAAGAATGTCTTTGAGTTACGTCGACACTGATATTCTATTTTAAGACAATATTACACTGACTGACCTCATAATTGGCGTGTTTGTATACAAAATTAGTAAGTTAATATGTAAATAGTTTATATTTAATTAAATTAATAATATTGTACATTAATTTAGTGGCTTTTGGCTTGTTATTAATAAACAGAGTTTTATTTGTTATCTTTGTAAAATAATAATTGTTTTTTATTACTTCGAGTTGGCTTTTGTTGTGACTGTTTCGAGATTAATGTCGTACCGTTTTATTTATAGCGTCTATGTTAGTGACAGAAATCGATATAATTACTTCAGTGCGCCGCGTAGGGCACAGGTGACCTACACGGGAGTCAAAGGGCTAAACTTCACTTTGCCCGGTCTTAAATTGCTCTACAAAAAAAAAGCATCGCGGCTACATCTTAGCTTCTACAGACGTTGTGTTCTGTTTTTATGTCATATTTTAATAATGAAGTGAAAACTTCTTTAGAATCGTTGTGATTTCAAACCGGATGCAACGGAAAAAACGACAGGTAAGAGACACAAATACAAAAATGTGTAGGATGAAGCCAGCAAAGAATGAGACAAAAATATACATACTATTTAATACAGCGCCATCTGTGAGATTTTTTAATACTAACGTGTGTATGAAAGCTCTTGTAGTGAATTTTAATTTAGGATTATACGTGAAATTAAAATATCAATTCACAGAGGGCGCTACCTTACAATTATTTACTAATGACAAAATTTTACATATACTTAAGACGTTTAGGATAATTGTATTTTAATTTTGGAAGGTTTCACTTCTAACACTTGTGAATTGCACACATTTTGTTTTTTTTTATTATTACTAGTGGTCGCCCGGTTGTTGAAATTCGACTTCTATAATCACAAATTTCGCCAAGACTACACTATAGAAAAATATTAATAAAAACAAGCAAAATTTATTCTATTCTCAATTTGACCACAGACGTCAAGAACAAAAGTATGACAGTAAATAAATAGTATGCATGCGTGTGTGCGTCAAATACATGGTATGTGGTGTGTGTAATAATTTTTTTATTAATGTATTTTTTAGGCATAATTAAAAAAAAAGTATTAACATTCTGCACTCCTTCTCTACATTCTCTATAAGTGTGGGAAATTTCATACTCCCACTGTCCGCGCAATTTTCGTCAAAAGGGATACAAAGTTTTTCCTTCACGTATTTAATATATAGATTTTGTTTGTTTGTTTTGTTTGTTTAATGTAACAGTTTCGGTAACTAAGCTTTATTCGCTTTGTAATAAGTTGCGTTCGAACCGTTATCGAATGAAATCGGTGTAAATTGTTTGTTAAAAATGTATGGTTCGGCTTAAATTAGTTAGTTTCGCATGTAAATAATTAATTTATGTTCTTCAATTCGTTTATTATTAAAGTTATTAACAAATTAATGATTGTGTTTGTTTTTTTTTTTTTCAATCGCCAAAAAGTCACTGGAGTTTATCGTGATCAGACCCCGGACATCGGGAGCTGGATATAGGCTTCCGCCTAGGCTTCCCAAAATGGGTTGTCCTATGCTACCCACATCCATCGGATTCCCGTGATCTTCAGCATGTCATTGCTTCACCTCGTGTGATGTGGTCACCAATCGAGAACTGTTTTTTTTTATTGCCCAGGTGTGTGGACGAGCTCACAGTCCACCTGGTGTTAAGTGGTTACTGGAGCCCATAGACATCTACAACGTAAATGCACCACCCACCTTGAGATATAAGTTCTAAAGTCTCAGTATAGTTACAAGGGCTGCCCCGCCCCTCAAACCGAAACGCATTACTGGTTCACGGCAGAAATAGGCGGGGTGGTGGTACCTACCCGTGCGGCCTCACAAGAGTACCACTACCAGTAAAATTTAACTGTTTGGCCCCACCAGCCATCTGTTCAATAAGCTCTGTGCTTTAGCATATAGAGCCTAATTTCCTTTGTCGTATCACTCTTGAAAAAGCGGTCGTGATCGTCATTCAGTATCATTGCTGTGGGCAGATGTTATGCGGCTCACGAGCATATTATATACATATATACGAGTATATATACCACAATATGAATGTCTCCAACAACGAAGGCTCTCGTTAAGTTATTTGGCGGTAGAAATATGCAGAGTGATACTGTGGTAAGCCTTGATATTAGTTAAGACGCAAGTTCCCAAACTAACGCGTATAGGGTTTACAATATTTAGAGTTATACTATTTGAACAGGGATATTAATACGTCGAGCCCCAATTTAGAACCATCTCTTGTGACAGGGGCGTCAGAAACATCGAATGTCTTTGTTATTTTTGGGCTAATGGGCGTACGATCTCCGTTCCACCTGGTATTAAAGTAGACATCACACCGTGAATGGAGGTTGAAATGTCAATTTTATTTATTATTAAATAAAAATATTGCTTAGATGGGTGGATGAGCTCACAGCCCACCTGGTGTGGAGTGGTTACTGGAGACCATAGACATCTACAACGTAAATGCGCCATCCGTCTTGAGATATAAGTTCTAAGGTCTCAAATATATTTACAACGGCTGCCCCACCCTTCAAACCGAAACGCATTACTGCTTCACGGCAGAGATATGTAGGCTAGTGGTACCTACCCGTGCGGACTCACAAGAGGTCCTACCACCAGTAAAAAAATTGTGTCCTACCACCAATATTGTGTTAGGGCAGTCTCAGCCTTCAAACCAAAATGAAAGTCGCGCGGCAGAAACAAAGAGAATGACAGTACCTCTTCTGGTTTACGAAACACACCCCTAATTACGCTAATCTATAAAATATTTTCCTAGCAAAGCTATAGACATAGACCACGAATTGAACATAGAATCCGTGACCAATAGACAGGTTCGATAAGTATTAGAGCGATCATCATTGATTGTTAGGTGCTTTTAGGTACCACAAGCACCGGTTACCGGTCTCGACGAGCGAATTAACCCATAGACACAGCCCACTGAGTTTCTCGCCGGATCTTCTCAGTGGGTCGCGTTTCCGATCCGGTGGTAGATTCTGCGAAGCACTGCTCTTGCTAAGGCCAGTGTCAGCAGCACTCCGGTTTAAGCCCCGTGAGTTCACCTACATGTTAGGGCGAAGCTGAAATAGCCTCTGTAGGCTATCAGCATAGGTAGGAAAAAAAATTGATTGTGAAGCGGAATCCGTTGACAAAAATATCTTTTACGTGCATCATTTCAGAAATTTTAACTTTGGACAAGAACTGTTACCAACCACAGGCCGAATACATTAAATACTATGTACTAAGATATCGTTCTTCTTCTTCTTCTTCTTCTTCTTTGTCGTTTCCTCATTACTGAGGGTCGTGACCATCTTGGTCCAGTTTTTGCACCAGCTTCCTCCAATGCTGCCTGCATTCGGCCTGCTTAATGGCGCCCGGGACGCTGGTGTTTGTGGCCTCCTTGATAATGTCCGTCCACCTGGTTGGCAAATTAAAAAAAGGGTGCGTGTACTATGTACGCGCGTAAGAAGTTATACTTTATTTTTATTAAATTAATTTCTTCTTTTTTATTTAAATTTTAATCAATTTGAAAAATAATCGGTTAAACAACATCTTCAAACACGCATATTGGACATCCCTTTTCTTGACATCGTATAAATTCGGTAATTCTCGGTACGGTTCGGAAAGTTCACCTTTTTTTCTTTTTTTTTTTTTTCGGGTAGAGGGCCGAACCTCCTACGAGGTCCCCGCGCAAAAGGGGCGCGCGGGGTATGTGAGACTCTACGATCTGCATGGTGTTGTGAGCAGACCGCGGGACCAAGGAAAAAGTTCACCTGCGGCTATATTCAGACTCGCCAAGTTACGTCGGTCGTATTGTAATGAGCGATTTAGTGGGCAACTTCATTCTGTTAATTTTGTGTCACGGTGCGCGCGCATCGTAAAATTTCACTCTCATCAATTTTTCATTACGCGCTTAAAGAAGTATAACTTCAAAAAATCAAAGAAATGTTCCAAGTAGAAACGGAATAAGTCATTTGTTCCAATACGATTCCAACGACGAATTCCAATTACTGGTGGTAGGACCTCTTCTAAGTGCGCGCGGGTAGGTACGACTACCCTGCCTATTTCTGCCGTGAAGCAGTAATGCGTTTCGGTTTGAAGGGCGGGGCAGCCGTTGTAGCTATAATTGAGACCTTAGAACTGATATCTCAAGGTGGGTGGTGCATTTACATCTGTGGGCTCCAGTAACCACTTAACACCAGGTGGGCTGTGATCTCGTCCACCCATTTAAGCAATAAAAAAAAAACGAACGATACAGAAGCAAAACTCACGTTAACACTCAAAATTCAGTTCCCCGATAAGACGTAATGTCAAAAGGTGACCGAGCGCATAATTACGTGACAGAATAGTAATCACGCAATCGTAATTATGACAATATCAGTAACAATCGTGCAGCTATGGCGGGCGGACGCGCATTTTTGTTTACATTAATAGTATTATCGTTATATCTCGCGAACACACAATGCAAGGTATACACTAGATGTAAATTGACGAGAGACTTATTAAAAAACAACTTCCCAAGGACGTTCATCAGTAATTGTGAGTTGTTCTATTTTATTATTGCATACTTTAATTATTCTTCGTTTTTGTATCATGTCCTTCACAATGAATGTGTGGGTTTCCCGTTGATGTAAACGAAATGTTTTTACCTTGTCATAGCGTTACATAGTCGTGATCGTCTTTTTTTATTTACTAGAGGTCCCGCAGTAGTCGAAATTCAACTATAATTAATTGGAATTGTAAGTTTGTACACTATTATGATTGTATTTTATATTTCTATAATCACAAATTTCGCCAAGACTACACTATAAAAAATATTAACAAAGACAAACAATATTTAATCTATTCTCAATTTGACAAAAGTGGCCAAGAACAAAAGTTTGACAATATGTAAATAGTATGCATGCGTGTGTGCGTCAAATACATGGTATCTAGTGTGTGTAATGTTTTCTTTATTGATTTCATGTATCTTTTATGCATTATTTAAAAAAAATATTAGCACTGTGCACTTGTTCTCTATATTATTCTCTATAAGTGTGGAAAATTTCATACTCCTCCGTCCGCGCAATTTTCGTAAAAAGGGATACAAAGTTTTTGCTTCACGTATTAATATATAGATTTACGCCGCACGTTCGTGTGACGTTTAGATACAAGAGCTACGAATTATCAACTGGTTTGTGGATCGAAAAGAGCTATTAAGTTAAAGTACTTACTAATGAACATCATTCAACTAACATACTGAGACCTTATAGTTTATGTCTCAAGATGGGTGGCGCATTTACGTTGTAGATGTCTATGGGCTCCAGTAACCACTTAACACCAGGTGGGCTGTGAGCCCGTCCACACACCCATCTAAGCAATAAAAAAACACACACATAAATTAAACTTACTAGAACTAGACACAGCACTATTGAACTTTTGAAGGAATGGTAGAAAGCGGTATTTTTAAATTCGACATGAGCGTTTTCAGTACAATTTTCTCGGACCAGTGGTACTTAATGATCAATCAATAGACAATATTCTTAATTAGCATCGCCTATAGAAGGCCATCGAAAAGTACAATATTTCACTCTTCCATTTTGAAGTCTTTGGTAAATTTGATTGTTGTATTATATTTCACTTTTTGGAGTTCAAATTTTTTATTATGAATCTTAATTAACATTGTTATTATCCGAACAAGCGAGTCAGAGTAGCTATTGTAGTGAATTCAAAGGTTGCCGTTATTTATAATATATAATTAATAATGATAGTTATACATATAATCAATTATTGATTAGGAGTACAACGCCGCGAGCATGCTTGCTATTATCCCTTTCTATATTATGTAATAAATGCTCTGGGCTAAGCAGCGATTTGGCTGTGCCTCTGGTATTGTTGATGTCCATGAGTGACAGTAAATACTTACCATCAGGTGGGCTGTATGCTCGTCTTATAGATTTATAAGATTAATAGATTAAATATCATGTAAATCAAAATAACAAAAAAAAAATTTTAAAAAGAATCTGTAAAATTTTGCGAAGGTTTCGTGATACTCTTTTGTAGACTGACAATATTTTTGGAAATTTTGCGTTATAAATACAGAACAGATATTAAGCAATTTAAAACCGAATCATTTTGGAGCTGAACTTAGGAGAACGGAAAAAAAAAACGTACTAAGTCTAGTTACCGCGGAGAAATAAAAAAAAATATACTCCGAATCTAGAAACTTGTCTTGAAGACTCTTAAAACAGAGAGAAAATAGAAATTTAATACCAAACCAAACCAATAAATGTCTTTCGTTTTGGCAATGGGCGAAAAATCACGTAAATTATGTGTGCGATTTGATACCATTTATCGTCAATTGAACACACTAATTGGGGGCGTTGAAAATTAATTCCAAACAAGATAATACGTATTTTTAGATTTGAAACTTATGTTATTGACTGAAATTCGAAATCAATTATAAAATGAAATTAATAGATTTAAATAAAAATAGTTGTGAGTTTGATCAAAGTTCATTTTCGAAGCTCAAATAAAAAAATATGTGAGCTGTCACGAGACGCCTGGCAGATGTGAAACATCGACATTATTTTGTAAAAGTAATATGCAGAAAATAACAGATTGTGATAGGAACTAAATATGTCATAATGATAAAATAAAATATTACGAAAAAATAATTTGTTTTCAAGTAAAACACAGGCTATGTGTAGTGTAGTAAACAACACGGTATACACTACGGAGTATACACTATAGGTATCCGAGCTCAGTGTAGCGAGAGAGATGGCTTAGCGCCGGATCGAGTGGGAGAGAATCGCACAGTCGATTGCGCATGGCGACGCGTCGCCACGCCAGATATCGTTTTTACGTGCCGCTATAGATGTTTCACATCAAAATTAAGGCTTTTCCAGATATATCTGCTTAATTCACTAACAACAACATTGTGCAGCTCACTAAAACTATTCCATCATTATCTAGGTTTGTGTAAAAATAATAATATGGTTATTGTCATTCATCTTATTTATTAATCTAGTATTTTAGGAATGTCTTTAGTATTTTATCAATTGTATCCTTGTTATCAGAGCTTTTAGAAACTCAATCTTGTTTGATAAAAGATGTGACAAACAAATTTCGGAGATTAGTCAGTCAATCGAAAGAGGGTTTACAAAAATATGGCTCTCATGTTTGTGCCGGAAAAGAGGAGACAAAATGTTCACCTTTGATCAATAAAGTAAATTGGTCTTTAGAATCTAATGTCGTGAATAAACTATTTAATGTATTCGACGGTATTCGAATTCGAATATAGAAACCTGAAATTCTATTCTATTCTAACATAGTAAATTACGTAGTAGATAACAAAAAATACAATTCCTAAATAAAATGCTTCTCAACTATTAATAATTGTTATTGGCCATATATATCTATACTATAATATTATAAAGAGGAAAGATTTGTTTGTTTGTTTGTATTGAATAGGCTCCGAAACTACTGAACCGATTTGAAAAATTTTTTCACTGTTTGGAAGCTACACTATCCCCGAGTGACATAGGCTATATTCTTTTTTTTAATTAGGGACCCTTACTAAAACTCCAATAATGTTACGAAAATTAGACAAATAATAATATAAAAAAAATAAAAATATAGATAAAAACAAATATTATTTAAATGAAAATAAAAGTTCATTAAAATAATGATAATTATTCAAACAAATTTTACATTTTCTATTTTTAGAAATCTGACGCAAATATAAGTGTTAATGTGTGTGTATTAATATTTTTTTATTTGAAATTTTTGTTAAAGACCCGAGCGAAGACGGAGCGGGCCGCTATTTTTAAATAATTCTGTTCATTAAGGTCGGGTAGCCATGATCACAACCTTTCGCTGTGATTTTAAATTCTGATTGCTTCAATTGTATTATACTATCCACATACGCCATCTGTATAATGATATTTTCTATTATTAAGTATTATTTTATTGCCTGAATTGGTGGACGAGCTCACGATCCTCCTGGTTCATTGATTACATGGACATGTACATTGACGACGTTAATTCTGACACCCATCTTGTGACATGAGTTCCTAAATCTTAGTTTTTACAGTACAACGGCTGCTCACCACCCTTCACACCGAAATGCATTACTGCTTTACGGCAAAAATAGGCATCACTCAACAAGAACCACTAGTATCACCGAATATTTAATTAATTGTAGTATTACAGTATATTTGTATTTCCGGAAATATTTTACGGCTATCATTAGTAAATCTATTGCCGTGCGGATCCGGCTAAGAATAGTTCCGCCCCCTTATCTTCCCAGGGGTGTCGTAAAAGGCGACATGGGGATTTTAAGCGCAAACATCCAGCGACTTACCCGATTGGTAGCGGGCAATCTACCAACAAAAGCATTCCCAAGGAGGGTTGACGTCAGGCAGGCGGCCGGTCGTAAAACTTTGCCAAAACCTTCACAGCTATGAATACGAGGGCATACCGAAGAAGACATGGATGGAGTGTGTGAATGACGATATGAGAGAGAGAGGAGTGAGTGTTGAGATGACGGCTGATAGAAGAGAATGGAAGAGAAAAATTAGCTGTGCCGACCCCACATAGTGGGATAAGGTGGAGAAAAAGAAGATTAGTAAATCTAATCATAAGTAAGATAAGTACTTAAAACTTTGGAGACTGAACTATTTGGGATAAATATCTTGGTTCCAAGCACAGGGCATACATAGTCTATTAATTATTTGATCAATGAACTAACGTTATCTACAGATATGTCCTCTTTAAGTTTTAATCGTATTAATTAATTAACATTATTTGCACTGACGAGATAGGAAAAGCAAATGAAACCGAGCGGATTGTTTGGGAAACTATTATAGATAATGTAGGAATGTTTTTCTTTCAATTAAGTACTTTATTACTTCGGAATTAGGTTTGGAGTCGTAAAATGTTGATGGCGCCGTTTAGCAATGGACTCTTGTGACCGAATTTACTGCTTTCGATAGGTAGGTAGCTAGTGGCCTATCTCGTATTTAATGACATTAGGTTGATTATTGTATTGTATATAGAGTAACCAAACTCTATCGGCTTCTAGTCCAGAATACACAACTCTTTCGCAGCAACACTAATTGGGACCACTGAATAATAATAATAATATAACTCTTTATTTAACACCACATGTACAGAGTAAGCATATAAAACAAATAATAGTCGGTGACATAAATTGGCGGCCTTATCGGTGAAAGCGATCTCTTCCAGGTAGCCTTGCAGGGACTGGAATAAGCAAACTGGACGGTGCTATATCTTAATAAACTTACATAAAAATATATACTTATATACACATGTGAAAAATAAATAGAATATAAGATAGACTTACACACGATTAAATGCAAATAAATACTAAAAATATGCTAGTAAATAAGTTAGTAAATAACTTAGTAGCAAATAAGTAGCAACTAGCACTGAAGTGGCTGAGATTAGACTTCAGTCACTTGCAGTTTGAACGGAAGAAGAACAATAGCGAGGTTTTCTATTTCTTGTGTTTGTCTGGTCGATTTCACGAAGCACACTGTATGAATTAACTCTTGTTTACATGTTCTTTTTTAATTTTTAATTTTTTTATGGCGTACTGTTAACATTTAAATTTAACCTATTTTTCTGTCGTTTGTAAAATTGCTGTAACATGTCATAGTGTGTTATAAGAGATTGTTGTACACGCCTGTAACTGGCTTACATACCAGTACTTAATTTTATACTTGCTAATTTTAAGCTTGAATGTTTTGTGTGTTTTGCTGTTGGTGTGTCTAAATAAATAAATAAAAATAAATAAAATGCTACACGCACTTATATACAGAACTGATTGAAGTTACTACTGGCTGGAAACAAAACTAATTGACAATAATATTGGCTGTTAATAAAACTTCAGAAGTCGACGTCATGATATGTGGAGCTGCGTTTAGTCGTGTATTAGTACTTGAATACTACAAGTAGTCTACACCACTAAACATTAATGATCGATCAGGCTTATCATCAACGCCAACTATTTCTGGTACTACTGCTCTTCTAATAATAATAATATTCTTTCTTTTATTTGCATTATAGGGGTGTGCTTAATCGAGCAAGGCAGCGATAGAAACACATCGGCTTTGGTTGTCAAGTCGCCGCGGAGGAAGTTCTACGGATTGTTTCAAGTGAGTCTATGGTTCCATTTTCATTTTTGGGCGTGATACGCACAGACACTACTCAGAAGGGTCTTCCAATTCTTTGCGCAGACACCACGTTAGAGTAGCGACAGCATAGAAAAATTGTTGTTGACTGGGAAGGTGGAAGGGAAAAGACCGAAAGACAGGTCCTCTATGCGTTGGTCAGACCAAACCAGCACCGCACTAAACACCACCACAAGTGAGGTTGTGCACGTCGCAGAGAACAGATCGATGTGGCATGATGTATTTTGGCGGAATATTCTGAGATCCCACAGAAGTCACGAGGAAGATAGACAATACAGACCGAACCCGCTCATCTGTCATGCTCTACAGGCCTAACAAGGTCAAACATACTCTGCTACCAGTTGTTTATTAGTAGAAATCTTCAGTACCTTTCCATATTACTGGTGGTAGGACCTCTTGTGAGTCCGCACGGGTAGGTACCACCATCCTGCCTATTTGTGCCGTGATGCAGTAATGCGTTTCGATTTGAAGAGTGGGGTAGCCGTAGTGACCATACTGAGACCTTAGAACTTATATCTTAAGGTGGGTGGCGTATTTACCTTGTAGATGTCTATGAGCTCCAGTAACCATTTAACACCAGGTGGGCTGTGAGCTTGACCCATCTAAGCAATAAAAATAAATAAATAGACATTACAGACCGAACCCACTCATCTGTCCTGCTCCACAGACCTAACAATGCCCAGCATATTCTGCTACCAGTTGTTTATTAGTAGAAATCTTCAGTACCTTTCCATGTTAGTTGCTCGCCCAAACTTTCTTCCGAATTTGGCACCTTACTCAGCGATAATTAAAATAAATAATTTCGTTACAGATAGGAAGTGAGTGGTGCAAAGAAGGTCGCAAGGGTGGTAAATGCGACATTCCTTGCGAAGGTAAGCGATGTATCCAAATAGCAGAATTGTCTTAAAACCGGTTTCAAAATGTGAACACCTTTTATTTTGATTCAGTCCCATACGAGCATCTTAATGTGGGCGACAACCTTCTTATTATCGGCTTTTAGGTAGACTCAGAGCTTGCTTATATATTTATGCTAATAAAAATGAGACAGGAAATAACAAAAATCCATATTAATCAGTGCTGTTTCTTGTAGCGCCATAGTTGCACAGTCCATAGTAGCGGCATCTTCATTGATTCTCTAAATCTCGTACAGCGCATTGCACACCCACATAACCATCTTACATTTATGTGTCGTGAAGTAAGCAAGTGTTCTGGCCTGTATACATATAACGCATATAACTATCTTACATATTATTATATTATGTGTCGTGAAGTAAGCAAGTATTTCGGCCTATATATATCACCATTAGAATTTAAGTGGCCTAACTATTAAGAAAATCAGTTTTATACTGTGAACGACTTATAAACACGTATTCTATCAGTATATAAAATTAAAATTTTGAAAATTGTAATTTAAATTTAAATTTTAGTTTAGAAAAGGACAAAGTGCACTTTCTGTCTCTTTTAAACCTAACGCTTACTTTAAGCTTTAAGGTATGCGTTTTAAGGTTCAAAGTATTAAAATCTAAACTGAAAAGTTACAATTCTTCAATTACTGATGGAAAGAACTCGCGTGAGTCCGCACGGGTAGGTAACACTACCCCGCCCATTTCTGCCGTGAAGCAGTAATGCATTTCGGTTTGAAGGGTGAGGCAGCCGTTGCAACTATACTGAGACCTTAGAACTCATATCTCAAGGTGGGTGGCGACATTTACTTTGGAGATCTCTGTGGGCCCCAGTAACCACTTAGCACCAGGTGAACTGTGAGCTATCTATACGATAAATAAAAAATTACATTACCAAAAAACAAGAATTTTGGATTAAACCACTTCAATTCTAAAGGTGCGATATATTGCTTATTATCTACGTTACATAAAAAACAATTACGATCTCGGAATACAGCAGCTGTTTATCATCCCGCGAAGGGATTGACCCATTTAATCTGTGAATTCTTCGAAGCTAATAAAAGCGGTGTCACATGCAACTTCATAACAATCTACTAGATAAGAACCCGTGTCATTTGTGGCGCAAAGTCTTTAATAAGCTTTACTTAGTCCACGCAAATATTCTTCCTTCTTAAAACCCCTACCATTTGTTTCAGACGCCATATATATTTTTTTATAAAGAATTTGGTTCCAACACATTTGGCATTGATTTTGCCAATATCAAAGTATTTACAAAAATGACAGGTGCTTAGAGTGGAAAAAAAATACTAAATCTAAATACAAATAAATTTGGTCAGTTTTTCCATACGCGAATCTGTGTTTTTAAGAGCAGCACAAACAATTTTTAATATATGTTCTTCTTCTTCTTCTTCTCCGTCGCTCCCTCATTGCTGAGGATCGTGACTCCGTTTCAGCTTGTCGACTGCCAGCCTCCATCGGTTCCGGTCAGTTGCCTGGTGTAGTGCAGCGTTAAGTGGTTCGCTGGTTTGCTCGGAGATCTGGTCGGACCAAAGTTTAGGGCTCCGGCCTCTCGGGCGTTTTCCTTCTACTTTTCCAGTGACCATCAGACGTACCAAGCTGTCTACACGTCTGCGGGCAACGTGGCCAAAGTAGCGCATTATGCGCTGCAGACAGGTGTTAGACAGGCGTCGAGCGTTCCCCATTTTAAGGTGTTGTAGGACCGAGATGTTAGACTAACTACTTTAAAGATAAATACGACGCCATTTGAATTAACTAGCTCATCATTTTCAGCGTTACTCGACGAAGACATAAAAGATGATGGAGTATGTGCAATCAAGATATTCGAACAGGAAGGCTTCAAGTATTGGCCTAAATGGGAGGTCAGGTGCAAAGGCCAAACTCTGCCCGACATTGAAAAGTAAAGTATTTTCTTTGATTTTTGCGGGTTTTAGTCGCACTTAAAACAATTTT
Source organism: Bombyx mandarina (assembly GCF_030267445.1). Lineage (NCBI taxonomy): Eukaryota > Metazoa > Arthropoda > Insecta > Lepidoptera > Bombycidae > Bombyx > Bombyx mandarina. The sequence continues at coordinate 3,497,157 of NC_143233.1, forward strand.
TGAGGTTTAATCAATGTAATAACAACTTAGTTCGCCCGTGGTCGCGAAAACTGTATTTGAAACTTCTGAAATCATATATTATATATTACTGGTGGTAGGATCTTTTCAGTCCGCACAGGTAATGAATTACCATCGTTATGCATGTTTCTGCCGTGAAGCAGTAATGCGTTTCGGTTTGAAGGGCAGGGCAGCAGTTGCATTTTTACCGTTTTTGTAGTAAAATTTTAAAATGTATCGAATTTCTTCATTAGATTCACTCGATCTTGACAGTACGAAAAATAAATAAAAATCACATATTTTCCCAATTTGAATTTGGAATTATCTTCTTTAAAATTTAAACTTTTAATGATACCAAAACCAGCCAAATACAAATAGTATATCCAAAGAAATTTTATTACAAGTTCATACATACTATAACGCGAAAAGTCTTTTTCCCCAACCTATTATATACCAATATAGTGTAGTTTAGTTTTTTGCGTTGATGAGTGAACTAGCTCACGGTTCTTGTGGTTATCGTTAATGTGGTTCTCAAGACATTCTTTAAATTGGAATGCATAGCGTCTTTGCAGCATACCTAGATAATTAATAAAAAGAATAATGAAAAAATGTTGAAATAAATCAATAATGTCTTTAATTTGGTGAAAATTACGTATAAAAAAATCAGTTTGAGGTAATTAGAAAGAGTGTTAAAAATAACGTTCAATACAAAAGCAGACAAGATAATTCTATGGCTACTGGTGGTAGGAGCTCTTGTGTGTCCACACGGGTAGGTACCACTACCCCGCCTATTTCTGTCGTGAAGCAGCAATGCGTTTCGGCTTGAAGGGTGGGGCAGCCGTTGTAACTATACTAGAGACCTTAGAACTTATATCTCAAGGTGGGTGGCGCATTTACGTTGTGGATGTCTATGGGCTCCAGTAACCACTTAACACCAGGTGGGCTGTGAGCTCGTCCACACATCTAAGAAATCTCGATTCGAGGATGTCGTTTGATATTTATGAGGTTAACACTTGACGCCAGTGAAGCAGTCTATTTAATTAATAATTAAAATGTACCCGTTAGGAATGAATCTTTTAGTTTTAAATTTGCTGCTTCGGGATTCCCATTTTGGATTTGTCGAGGAAATTCATTTACAAAATCGATCATGTTCTATTCTATTACGTGTTCGAGATGGAATCTGAAGATCATTTATTCTAAACATATATTAAAATAACTGTACGGTGTAAATTTTAGGTTGATAGCATTTACGTAAAGTATAATTTGATCCTTTTAATGCTGAGCTTATTGACAAGTATTTTTCAGAAATGGCTAAAGGATTTTTGAAAAAAAAGTACCTTATTAACTAAGTCGCACAGAATCTATATATTAATACGTGAAGCAAAAACTTTGTATCCCTTTTTACGAAAATTGCGCGGACGGAGGAGTATGAAATTTTCCACACTTATAGAGAATACAGAGAAGAAGTGCAAAATGCTAATATTTTTTAAAATAATGCATAAAAGATATATTAAATCAATAAAGAAAACATTACACACACTACATACCATGTGTTTGACGCACACACGCATGCATACTATTTATTTATTGTCAAGCTTTTATTCTTGACGTCTGTGGTCAAATTGAGAATAGATTAAAATTAAATATTGTTTATCTTTATTAATTTTTTTTTATAGAGTAGCCTTGGTGAAATTTGTGATTATATAAATATAAAATACAATCATAACAGTGTACAAACTTACAATTCCACTTAATTATAGTGGAATTTCGACTACTGCGGGACCTCTAGTTTTAATTATTTTCCTCAAATGTAGGTGAATTTTCGTAATTTCGGTTATTTTTAAGATACATATCAAACTAATCAAATGAAACTTATTACAATTGTGTTTATTTGTCAACAAAAAAAAAAGGCAATAGTCGGTATTCCGACGCTCCGCACTTTATATGCATTATTAGAGAGTTGATCTATTGACAGTACGCGCTCTAAGCGTTAATAAAATATTGATCATAACCAACAGTTTCTTTGTTTATTTTAAACTAGCGGCCCGCTCCGGCTTCGTTCGGGTCTTTAAAAAATTTTAATTCACACACATCAACCCTTCTATTTGCGTCAGGTTACTAAAAAAATAATATAATAAAGATAGTTTGAATATTATTATTTTAATGAACTTTTATTTTCATTTAAATGATATTTTATTATCTATTTTTTTATTTCTGCCGTGAAGCAGTAATGCGTTTCGGTTTGAAGGGCGGGGCAGCCGTTGTAACTATACTTGAGACCTTAGAACTTATATCTCAAGGTGGGTGGCGACATTTACTTTGGAGATCTCTGTGGACCCCAGTAACCACTTAGCACCAGGTGGGCTGTGAGATCTTCCACCAAACTAAGCAAAAAAAAAAAAATGTGCATCCAATTCTACATGTATTTTACAGGTGTCCAGACTGGCAGCTACCACCGAGCCGCGCCAGTCCGCCGCGTGACAAGCGCTACTTAAAATCGGACAACAGCTACAAACTATTCAGGGGACGCAGGAACTTAAGCTCTATTAGAAATAAGATCTATTTACAATAGCGGGACTTGTTACGTTTTTCGTTTGGACTTTTTTTTATTGTTAAAAAAAAAAATAAGCTAATATATGTACTCTCTTTTTTATGCGTTTTATTTATGCCATCCAATATATCATTTGATGTACGTATGTATCCTTATTGGAGATACGTGTTTACTTAACGTGAAACAGTAAGGCATTAGGGAAAAAGGCATTCCTTCGATCTAAAAAAAGTATTCAAATTTCTGAGGACACATGCCTCTAAAGTCTGATCGATACCACGAGATTCGGTTTGGTTACCACTCGACTTTACTAGTTTGTTAAAGATATATGTTGTTCGGAATTAATTCGCATTATTATCTGACCGCTTCTTATATACACAAAGTAACAAATACATCCACAAAGTTATTGAAATATATTAAAGTTAAAGTATGAAGTTTTTTACTGGTGGTAGGACCTCTTGTGAGTCCGCGCGGGTAGGTACCACCACCCTGCCTATTTCTGCCGTGAAACAGTAATGCGTTTCAGTTTAAAGGGTGGGACAGCCGTTGTAAATATACTTGAGACCTTAGAACTAATATCTCAAGGTGGGTGGCGTATTTACGTCGTAAATGTCTACGGGCTCCAGTAGCCACTTAACACCAGGTGGGCTGTGAGCTCGCCCACTCATCAACGCAATAAATAAAAAAATTGCCGATTTGTATTGAAAAATTGAAATTCGTTTTTTTTTTTCTTTCTCTCCAAAAAATCTCAAACCATGAAGGTTCTATGTCAATTCGTAGAACGGCAATTTCATACTTTAACCCCCTGTGGTTTGATATTTTGAAGTTCTTGGAAGAGACGAATTGAAGTATTTCGGTTTTAGGTATACTAGTAGTCTCGCAGTAGTCGAAATTCGACTATAATTAATTGGAATTGTAAGTTTCTACACTATTATGATTTTATTTTATACTTTTATTATCACAAATTTCGCCAAAACTACACTATAAAAATATTAACAAAGACAAACAATATTTAAGGTATTCTCAATTTGACAACAGACGTCAAGAACAAAAGTTTGACAATAAATAGTACCTATGCATGCGTGTGTGCGTCAAATACATGGTATGTAGTGTGTGTAATGTTTTCTTTATTGATTTAATGTATCTTGTATGTATTATTAAAAAAAAAAATTAGCATTGTGCACTTGTTCTCTATATTCTCTATAAGTGTGGAAAATTTCATACTCCTCCGTCCGCGCAATTTTCGTAAAAAGGGATACAAAGTTTTTGCTTCACGTATTAATATATGGATTTTGTGTTCGTAAAGTTTATGTGTTTTCGAAGTTTGAATCATCATTAAATACTGTATATGTTTGTTATTGGCTTAAGTAAATTGATTTAGCTTATCAAATAGTTAAAACGTATTTTATTTAGAAAGGTCGGGAATCCGTGATTTACAACAGATTAGCCGGTACCCTTCCTTAACTAGAACGTACAGATTATACTCAAGGATTATTATGGAAACTTTTCTAAGCATACCACAGTTCATGGCACGACGTTATTTATTCAGACTAATCCAGTGAGGTTGGGATGTTTGTTTTAAATTATTCAATAAGTACGTGCCGTATTCTGTTAATTAAGAGGATGTGGGATGGATCAAATTAAATTAATTAAGATTTGATTATATTATTTTCTAGTTAATAATTCTAGTCGTGTTTCAGGAATAATTTTCTATTGAAATTACACATCTCAAAATTTGTTCCAAATAAAAAAACTATTTTACGTGTCACAGTTTCTTTAGGGATTTAGTTATTTCTATTCTTCTCAAAAGTAATTATATCTGGAACACAGATAATAATAGGATATTTTTACAAGCATCTCAAAAGGATTGCAACTAATCTTTGACTGTTAAGTAAAAGCCTTGATGTAGTGGAAGATGCTTTTCACATTATGATGGAGTGTGCGCGGAACGATGATTTGAGACAAGAATTCTTTGCAAAATATACAGATTTTCGACAAGTTGGAGGTATAAATTAGGTATTAGTCTTTTCGGAATCCGAAATGGCTAAGTCATTTTATAAAATAGTTTTGGTGAGCCTTCAGAGACGATAACAGTCTTCTTTATTTTTTTATATAATTTTTTTGTTACTCTCTGTTGTAGCGTAATGGAGTGGCATATTCACTAGGTGAATGATCTCTTTAAATAAAGATAAAAAAAAGTAAGCCTTTGTGTTTATCTATCTATCAACCTACAGACATTCACTGCTGTACATAGACTTACGCTGTCTGTATTCAGCACATTCCTTCCACCTTCGATAGGTCTTTTTTTGTAGAAGACTACCCACGTTACGTCATCGATTACACTGTCGACATCTAAGAGCTTTTTGGCTCGAGCAAGAATCTGATCTACGAGTAATATGCCATACCTTGCTACCACTTTAGCGTCGCAATCCTTGATATCGGTTATCCAACAAATCTCTTCATTCCTGGTTAGATTTGGCAGCGAAATTTTGAGCATAGTGCTGTTTGGATGACTGAGCCATTCTGAGCGACCACGTTTCACTCTCGTTTTTTTTATGGGCTTCGCGAATGAATCTACTACCGGATCGGATTCGCGACCCACTGAGAAGATCGGTCGAGAAACTCAGCGGGCTAAGGTTTAAGGTTGGGTTGCACGTCGAACTCTTTATCGAATTCGACGAGTACGGTTACCGGGGTCCCTAAGCCTGCTCCTAGCGTTCGAGCTGAAGGCGTCTAATGCAAAGGTTAGGTTTTTATTTTCTTTTTTCTCGTCGTCTCTCTCTCACCTAGTGTTAGAGCTAAAGGTGTCTAATGCAAAGCTTATTTGATCTGATCGCTGTCGTATACCATCCCTAAAAGCATACTGGTCAAATAATTTCGTTTTGAGACACAGCGGTATTTGAGATGAGATGGTTCTACGCAGTTTTCCGAGCTTCAGATTGGTGCGCCAACAAATCAACCATATTGTTAATGGCTGTGGCGTTTAAGCCGGAATACAAAATGGCTTCGAAGTAGAAATAGAGAGGAAGGTATCTACCTGCGCGGTCTCACAATATAAATTTTAATCACAATCCGATAGAACTTTTCCCGTTTATGATGTTACGGAAGCTCGTAAGCTTATAGCTACTAAATTCTTTCTAACTTAATTGAAATTTCGATTTGTATCCCTTCAGTAGCACCGTGAGCCATCTTTTAATTCGATGAACTGACATTTGACGGGAACGGCCCATTTGTCTAGATTTACTGTGTATCTTATGTCCTTATTACCTTAGGAAGGTAGAAGAGTACACAGCCACAGGTCAAGGCCGCAAATCGATCGAAGGTACATTGAGAACTTGATTTCGGGAATATCACAACTTGTAACAACATCTACTATGATTATGATTAGTATTGTTACGCGCTGGGGCTTTTTTTTTTTTGCTTAGTTGGTTGGACGAGCTCACAGCCCATCTGGTATTAAGTGGTTACCGGAGCCCATAGACATCTACAACGTAAATGCGCCACCCACCTTGAGATATAAGTTCTAAGGTCTCAAGTATAGCTACAACGGCTACCCTACCCTTCAAACCGAAACGCATCACTGCTTCACGGCAGAAATAGGCAAGGTGGTGGTACCTACCCGCGCGGACTCACAAGAGGTCCTACCACCAGTAAAAAAAATCGACTGGCGACTGCGTACCGGAAGTCGTAGCGTAAGTAAGCCTCCTATAAGGTGGACCCACAAACTATTGAGGTTCGCGGGAATCCTCTGGATGCAAACAGCACAGGATTGGTCGTTGTGACGAGCCTTGGGGGAAGCTTATGTCCAGCAGTGGATGTCTGTGGGCTGATAGATAGATAGGGTTATTAAGCACCACCCTGCCTATTTCTGCCGTGAAGCAGTAACGTGAAAGTGAACGCGTTTCGGTTTGAAAGGCGGGGCAGCCGTTGTACTGTAAAAAACTGACACCTAAGAATTCGTGTCTCGAGGTGGGTAGCGGCATTTACGTCGTAGGTCTCTATGGGATCCGGTAACCACTTAACACCACGTGGGCCGTGAGAAAAATATATATATAATAAAATGTTTCTATGCTATGGGTGTTTTGTATATTAAAATTGCTACTGTACTTTGGTATATAAAGTTAAGTAATAAATAAATAAAATTATATTTAGACTCGCAATATCGGCGAGTGCGCGCAATAAATCGTATGGAAATATAAATGACAACACAGAATCGTTCGTTGATAGGCAACGATACCTAACAATTAGCTGTCGTCAATTAGAACATAGTAATTAGCATAAGAAACAAGACAATGAAAAAGGCCCGTTGGCGCGCGCCGTTCGAATGTTAATTTGCTAACATCGGCAATTAGCTGTTATTATGTTAGGTGTTTTACGAGCAACAAGAACGGTGAGCAAGTTTGTCTATTAAAATTCTAAATCAAATTAAAACCGATTCGGAAGTTTTTGGAACGATGTTCCTTATGGGACGATGCAGAGGGGTACACTAATCGGGAAAAAACGTCCGTAACGTAAGATTTTTACTATTTATTTATTATCTTAGTATGATGGCTATACAGTGTCTAATGTATAGTCTACGTGATGACGGTTATTATTATTATCATTGTGAATAAAGTTGATAACTTTGTAAAGTAGTTTTTTTTTTATCAATAAAAAAATTATTATAAAAAATGTATACCCGAATAATTATTTTCTTTATACCTTGAATAGAATTGAAAATTAATATTTTCATAATAAGGAACTTCGTTCCTATCCGGTGTCCCACGACACCACACATCTTTTTTTTTATTTCATGTAGGAAGACGAGAAAACGGACCATCTGATGCTGTATGGTTACCGTCGCCCATGGACGTCAGCAATGCCAGGGTCAGAGCTAAGCCGCTGCTGACCTAAACGACACACACTTAACCGCGTATTATAGGACCTGTTACATTGGTTCGAAGTAAGTATCAGTTGAATGGAATATTTTAAATGTAACTGATAATTATCTATCTATCTCTCTCTATATATATAAATGAATTGCTGTTCGTTAGTCTCGCTAAAACTCGAGAACGGCTGAACCGATTTGGCTAATTTTGGTCTTGAATTATTTGTCGAAGTCCAGAGAAGGTTTAAAAGGTAAATAAATATGAAAATGCTCGGAATTAAATAAAAATAACAATTTTGTTTTTCCTTTGATGTGTCCCGCGTCGCACGGATTCCTTTTGTTTGTTTTTTATTAAATTTATTTTATACAAAAGTTTAGGTCTTTTGTTTAACGATTGTGTCAGCTAGTTTTGAATAAATGCATTTTTTTTTTATTGCTTTTGTTAATTTTAAGTACATATGTTTCAATGATACTATGTACACATATAGACTTGTTGTTGTTGTCTGAAATAAAATAAATCATTCATCATTCATTCATTTATAACGGAGTTCTTACCACGATTTTCGCTTTGGATTAGTTTAGCCGCGATCATTGATTGCACTTTCAACAACGCCAAATCATCTGGAAAACTATAATAGTGAAATTGTGGTAAGAGCCCCGTTAAATCAGTGTTGTTAATTAATGTATCTAGTATAGATATAGCCGCTATTGTTTGAAACAACTGGGCAACTGGGCCACATCTACTGGTGGTAGAACCTCTTGTGAGTTCGCACCACCGCCCCGCCTATTTCTGTCGTGAAGCAGTAATGCCTTTCGGTTTGAAGGGTGGGGTAGCCGTTGTGACTATACTGAGACCTTAGAACTATATCTCAAGGTGTGTGGCGCATTTACGTTATAGATGTCTATGGGCTCCAGTAACCACTTAACACCAGGTGGGCTGTGAGCTCGTCCACACATCTAAGCAATAAATAAATAAATAAAACAATTAATAACGGAAATATTTCGGTAGCACATGATCCCAATTAAATGAAATCAAAGTATATAGCTATAAAATGATAAAGGTTAACAGTAATAGTGATGAAGGTTGGGAAGTTTGAAATTGAGCGAAAGCATGTACCTAAATTAAATATACTGCGCATTAAAAATGACGGTCTTATGAAAAGTGATTGATTGAACATTGTTTAGCGCAAAAAATTTACTTTTCTAAAAATTCTGTATTTTCATAAAAAAATTTTAATTTTATGGGTTGGTAGCGAGCCCTTTAAGGCAAGTTTTATTACTACTTATATTCTGTTATATGAAAAATTCGAAGCGAAACAAAATGGTGTTAATTGATTCGTCCATGAGCGACGGTGACCACTTACCATCAGGTGGGCCGTATGCACGTATGTCTGCAAAGTCAATAAAAAAAAAAATTTGGGACTTTAATCAATTCAGATGAAATTAAATGAAAGGAAATCATATTATGGAATGAAATTTAATGTCAGTGAAAATGATAATTATTGCACTGAGAATTTTTCAGTGAAATTTTCGAAGAACCCTACTAAGAAACTTTCACAGATGCTCAACTAAATGAACAAAATAAAACAACTAACGCAACTTCGCTCCTCGCGTACCAACGAAAAGCTCACATATATTTTCATTGATTTCATTCGCTGGTATTGATTTTTTCGTATAAATTCAACGTTACATCTTCTGTTTTTTCCGATGAGAGTTGCACAAGGCTTGGCGATAGGACGTATTGTAAGCCCGCACAGGTAGATACGACAATCCTGTGTATTCCTTTACGCATTTCGGTTTGATGGGTGAGCTATAAAATAAATATGAAATTTCGACCTCATGTCTTTCGGTGGGAGCGGAATCCACGATGTCTACGGGCTTCGACAGTCACAGACAGGTGAGTTTGTCCACTAAACTGGTACCACAGAAACCAACATGGCGCGTCTCTAGCGCTGTCACGCTAAGCGCATCTCATCGCAGTTGCAATTGCAAATATTTGCGATTTGTTGGTCAAACGCTACAGCCCTGTGTCCGCTAACACATTGCATGCGGTCCCCAAATTGCGTAACATTAACCGAAACGAATCAATTTTAACTCGGAACTCGTTAATTAAAACGTAATTAAGCGGGCATGCCCGCTGACTAATTACAATACGATCACTTTAATTCTGCGAGATAAATTACATAATATGTTTTGGCAGAAGCGAACCAGTGGTGACATCTATGTTTGCGGGGTTTAAATTATTCTGACGCGTTTACACTGTTTGTAATTAAATGTATTTGAATTTTCACTGATTTTGATAATGAAAACCCTCACATAATAAAAATGAGCCCACTGAGTTTCTCGCCGGATCTTGTCAGCCAGTCGCGTTTACGACCCGGTGGTAGTACGTATTCTACGTATTCTACGAGGCACTGCTCTGGCTAGTGTTAGTAAATTCGTCAGGTAAGAGCCCCATGAGCTCACCTACTCATCCGGCTACGCTGGCATTATCCCTTAGATCACCAGAAAAGGTCAGAAAAAAAAGATGTAGCAAGTTTCGTAACCACTTATTTCCTGTATTTTTGAAGATATTTAGGTGATAACTAATTAGTGGTTACATACATGAATGCAAACCCAAGATGACTTAGTCGCTTTACTGAATATTATAGAATACGTATTCATAATAGTTTTCTCGTCTTTCATAGGTAGATTCGATTTCTAAACTATTTTTTTAAGAACCGTTATTTTGAGGAATCTTATCCTCAGATAGTCGCAATGACAATAATATTTCATTAGAACAATTCAGAAAAAGCTCGCAAAATCTATATAATTAATACGTGAAGAAAAAACTTTGTATCCCTTTTTACGAAAATTGCGCGGACGGAGGAGTATGAAATTTTCCACACGTATTTATAGAGAATATAGAGAAGAAGTGCACAATACTAATATTTTTTTTAAATAATGCATAAAAGATACATTTAATCAATAAAGAAAACATTACACACACTACATACCATATATTTGACGCACACACGCATGCATACTATTTATTGTCAAACTTTTGTTCTTGACGTCTGTGGTCAAATTGAGAATAGATTAAATATTGTTTGTCTTTATTAATATTTTTTTATAGTGTAGTCTTGGCGAAATTTGTGATTATAGAAGTATAAAATACAATCAAAATAGTGTACAAACTTACAATTCCAATTAATTATAGTCGATTTTCGACTACTGCGGGGCCACTAGTTCACATAGACATGTATTGATATTCGGATGTCGAGATATATTTTGCTAAAATACGGAATATCCAGCGATATCGTCGTATCGAACAAAACCAAGAGCCACGTATAACAAGTTTCAATTTTCATATTTCAGATGTTGCAGCGAACGTAAGTGTGGCGCCGACTGTCGAACTAACGGAATCACACACAGAATGGCGTGGAGCAGAAATGTATTAAATAAATAAATAAATAAATTAAATAAATAAAAATCATTAATTTTTAAAACGCTTTTATAAGCTTGATACTTTCATAGAGGGGGGAGAGGTCGACTGAAGAAGACATGGATGGAGTGTGTGAATAACAATATGAGAGAAAGAGGAGTCAGTGTTGAGCTAACGGCTGATGGAAGAGAATGGAAGAGAAAAATATGTGTGGTATCATGGGACACCGGATAGGAACGAAGTTCCTTATTATAAAAATATTAATTTTAAGTTCTATTCGAGGTATAAAGAAAATAAAACTGGAGGTTTCGCAACAACCCATGGCCATTCGGTAACGTGCGAACTTATTGTGGTACACTTCATTCACGGTTGTTTGCATAAGAGTTAGTGTATTGCGCAAACGAACGCTCTGACATCGTGGTCAATGAATGATAAAAAATATGTAATTTTTTGTACGTTATTACAAAGTTAAGTCGTACACTATGTGCATTACTAATTTGTACGCTATTACAAAGTCAAGTCGTACACTGTGTGCATTACAAATAAAAATCTTACGTTACGGACGTTTTTTCCCGGTTAAGGTACCCCTCCGCATCGTCCCATAAGGAACTTCGTTCCAAAAACTAGCTGTGCCGACCCCAGCTAGTGGGACAGGGGAAGAAGAGACTTTCATAACGATTTTCTTAGGAAGATTAGTTGCAGTGGTTTCCCCTTGCCACATACACCAGTCCTTTTGGAGATCATTTAGATCTCCAGGCTACTGAAGCCTCTTCTGGAAGGCTTCCCAGCCAGGTGTCAGGGGTTATACCGCCACATCTTGGTCACTAATTCCTCGTCCGTTGTCTAGCTCGTGAGGCACATAACATCTGGCCACAGTAATGATACTGAATGACGACTATGACCACTCTGACAAGAGTGATACGACAAACAAGAATTAGCTTAATATGTAACGCCAATTTTGAACGTCATCTTCGCCGACTTCAAAATGTCTGATTAACTTGGAAATTCGCTCTAATATTCTGACCAGTACTATAATGCTATAGAATAAAGCTATTCTATATTAATAGATTATGTATTTTTAATGCTCAGATCGGTAAACAAGCTCACCGCCCAACTGATTTCATAGAAATCACACAGCGTGAATATCTTTGTCTCAAGAAGAAGGCAGGATAGTGATACTTATCTCTGCAGTCTTAAGAGACGCCACCAATAAAATATATGGTAGTATGAAAATTTTCCTTTCCTTGATGTGGCTGTAGGCTAAATTGTCAGGGGATGAAACACAAAAAAAGATAAAATTGATTATTTTTCTCCTTTGGATAGTTTACGAAAACATAATTAACTCCACAATAATGCAACCGCCAACTAATTGAAAAGTTTAATATTATTTAGAATTAACTCCATTCTATATATTTTTAGCCGTTCTGTCACCCAACATTCTAAGGTCAGAGATTTAGCTAAGCAATTTTGACTGTTATATCTTCCGCTACAAGGTGCTACAAGTTTCCATATTGTAGACAGCTTTTATTCTAAGAGTCGAACGGCGTCGCTTCAGTATCAAGAGTCCAAATTAAAATGAACCTTCTCCTTCGATTTTCCGTTTGGAAATTCTGGCTTTCGTCGCGTTCATCGGATTTCAGAGGTCTGAACGAACTGGTCACGAAAATATCCTGTACTTAAGCAAATACTAGCATTTAACTTTTATGGAACTATAACATACATATTCTTTAATAAAGTTATGTTTTCTGTTCTGTCTCGGGCTTTACTTAGAATTACTATTATGTTTTACTTAGAATTTCTCACGAAATTACTTGTATCATTTTGACTTTGTCTACTACTATTGGCTTCTAATTTTCGGAGGACTTTTTTGTGTAGGCTTGTGGACAAGCTTATAGACCGCCATAAACCTTCAGACACGAGGGTTAGATTAGACAGCAGAATGATTGACCCACGATTTTTTTTATGTCTTAGATGGGTGGACGATCTCACAGCCCACCTGGTGTTAAGTGGTTACTGGAGCCTAAAGACTTCCCGGGATCTGGACGAGGCCCACAGCACGCAATGATTGCGTGCTGTGGGCCTCGTCTGCGAGGGAGGCTGGACTTCCACCGGGCGCGTCCGTAGGTGGCGGATCACGGGATCCTCTGGGCGACATTCCCAGAGGTATCGTCCGATCTTTTTCGTTGCAAGGATTCTGTGGGTGTAGGTCCTAGGTTTAGGATTAGGTTTATATGCAGTTTGAAGTCCTAGGTGTAGGATTAGGTTTAGGTTAGCTTAGTTAGGCTTTGCAACGAAAGAGATCGGATGACGCGGACCAAACCAGCACTAGGAAGAGCGGAAGGACTGCGCCCTCCACACTCTTCACTAAGTGAAGAGTGCTCCTTCTGGAGAACGCAGCTTCCGATGGCACCGGTTCGCCGGCGTGCCGTGAGCGGTGGCACCCTGTGCCCCATTGTGGTGAAAGTGAGCTGGCGTTGCATTTCTGCAACTGCTTGCCGCTGGTTGCCATGTCCCCGGCTTCGGCTACAGGGGAACGCCCCCCAGATATGGGAGGTACCGGTTCGCCGGCGTGGCTCCGTGGTTGCTCGTATCGAGCGTCGGGCGGTTGTCTGCTGGGTTGCCCTGTGCACTCGGTAGCCTTCCGGCCAACCCGTAATCCCCACTGTGTGGGGGACGGTGGCCGCTGCCGTAAGGCATGGGGTCGCGAGGACGTAAACCTCTATAAAAAATGCCCCAATCCTAAGCTCCGATGCCCGGCGATGGGATGAATGGCTGGAGGGAGTCCAGTCCCGAGGGCATCACCTGATCCCAGGGGACCTCACCCCTGGTTAAATAAGAAAGGACAATTATGAATAATGGACAATTGTAAAGAGAAATTACCCCAGGAGGGTACCTCCCGCTCAGCGGGAGGAGAATCCCTCCGTGCCTACGAGCAATCGGAGGCATGCAGCCCCTCGTATTCTGGGGGGGGCAACAATTGCCAAGACGTAGGAGGTGGTAGCACGAACCGCGAAAGGGAGAGGATCCCATTCGTGCAACTTGAGCGCTGTGACAGCGCGCTCTCACTACGCTCAACGCGAAGCTCCGCAAGGGGATACGCGTCAAGCGGTCGAGAGTCGCCGCTGTTCCTGCAAGACAGCGTTGGGCGATCTATCAGCCGGAACCAGGCTGAACCAAGGACTCGGAGGAAGCGGAAGACGGTCCAACGACCGGCGACCACCGCTCCTTCCGACTCATCGGAGGTTGAACCCGCGCCCGCCAAATTCATGGCGGTTGAGGAAGGGCCGGTAAACGTTGTGGTGTGTTCGGCCATGGAACGTAGTCAGGAGCTGAGGCTGACTTATAGCATACCAGCTGTTACCCCTTCGGTGCGAACCGATGCCCCCCGCTGTCGGACAGCGGAACGGACCCGAGAAGGTGAGGTTGAGCGGCTGACCCGCTCCCTCATGGAGATAGATCCAGATGACCCCGGAGGGAAGTTTCATGTGCTGAAGGAAATTGTCTCCTCAGTGGCGTCCAAGTCAGGCTCTTTAAAGGGCACGTACGTCCGGGCCCTGAAGTGTGTAGCCGCTACCCTGGAAGTATATCTGGAGGCTTTCCTTCAGCGCACAAGCACGGAGGAGGTAGCCAACCTGCGGTCGCAACTGGAGCGGTTGCACTCAGAAAATGGGGAGCTACGGATGGAGAGCGTGCGTGCGAGAGAGGAGTTGACTGATATGCGTGCGACCCTCGATGGGGTTGTTGGATGCCAAAGCAATTTGACAATTCCGCCACCCCCGCTAGAAGACATCCTACAAGAAAAGGATAAGGAGATCGAGGAGCTGAAGCGGCAAATCACGATCCTGGAGGCTCGCACCTCCAAAGTTGAACGCGCGAGGCCATTGCTGGCGCACGAGCGCCCCGCGCCTATGTCATCGTCACGTGGAACAGTGGCGGCACCAGCGCCTTCAAAAGCCACAGTGACCAAAGTGGGTGCAGCACCCGCGACGCGCGCTTTGGCTAACTTGGCCGCACCGGTCAAGTCTGCTAGCAGGCGAGTGCATGCTCAGCCCGCAAGGCCGCCGACCGCCGCTCCTGCCCCACTCCAGCCAGCAAAAGCGGGGCCTGGAAGGAGTCGCGCTAAGCAGAAGAAGGGCCTGAACGCCGCCAAGCAGGCGCAGACCCCCCAGCCCCGTCCGCTACCATCCGCCCCGTCCAACATGAACGAGGCGTGGACCACAGTGGTGAGGCGGGGTGGAAGGAAAACACAAACTTCGCTTGACCCTCGGCCCGTCCTTGTGGCCGCCGCTCCCCAGACTATGGGTCGAGAGGCAGCTAGGACAAAAAAGAAGGGGCGGAAGTCAAAGAAACCGCGCGCCCCACGGTCGGCGGCAGTAGTTTTAGAGCTGCTGCCGGCTGCGAAGGAAAAAGGCTTCACTTACGGGGAGGTGATGGCCCGGGCGCGCTGTAGCGTTGATGTAGACGCTATAGGCGTAGAGGGTGGCATCCGAGTCCGGCACACAGCTAACGGGGCTCGGCTGCTTGAATGTCCCGGTGCCGACTCCAGCGCGGCTGCGGACAGACTGGCGGCCCGGCTTCGCGAAGTCCTGCCGGACCCGGAAGTCGTGCGAATCGAGAGGCCCGTCAAGATGGCAGAGATTAAGGTGACGGGCCTGGATGAGTGCGCTACTCAGATGGAAGTGGCCGCCGCTATTGCATCGCAGGGCAACTGCGCCCTCGCTCAAGTGAAGGTGGGAGAGCTCCGGAGTTGTTACTCTGGGGCTTTCACCGTGTGGGCGCGTTGCCCCGTGCAGGCGGCCACCCTCTTGGCCACGCCTCCACAAGGTCGGCCTGCCGACTCGCCGGGGAGGCTGCGCGTGGGTTGGGTGATAGCCCATGTGCAGCTGCAGGAGGCACGTCCATGGCGATGCCTCCGGTGCTTTGGCACCGGGCACGGCCTCGCCAAGTGCCCGTCGGCTGTGGATCGCAGCGGACTTTGCTTCCGTTGCTGTCAGCCCGGACACAAGGCAGCCTCCTG
The DNA here is from genome assembly GCF_030267445.1 of Bombyx mandarina. Classification (NCBI taxonomy): domain Eukaryota; kingdom Metazoa; phylum Arthropoda; class Insecta; order Lepidoptera; family Bombycidae; genus Bombyx; species Bombyx mandarina. The sequence continues at coordinate 3,513,010 of NC_143233.1, forward strand.
CACCGCTGCAACACCGCACTGCGTGTTGTGTGATGCAGCGAAACGGCGGGCCGATCATCGGGCCGGGGGTCCGGCCTGTCTTTCCGCACCCTCCTCCACAAAGAGGAGGCGTGGCGGGAAAAAGAAGAAGTCAGAGGAAGGGCCGGCTGCGTGTGAAACAGCCGGCCGGTCAGTTCCCGCCGCGGCCGCCGGGCCGCAAGGCGGGACGGAAGACGAGGGAGCGATGGACGTGATACCTCAATAATGGATCACGTCCATCGCTTCCTTCAAGCCAACGTGAACCACTCCGCCAGGGCGCAGGATCTCCTCGTCCATACCATGGCGGAGTGGTTCATCGACATCGCGATCGTCGCGGAGCCATACTTCGTACCTTCCGACCGGGAGGACTCCTGGGCCGGAGATGTCGATGGCTCCGTGGCGATCGTGATGCGACAGTCGGCGGCGTTACCCCCCTTGGAATGGTGGCCAGGGGATCTGGGTACGTCGTAGTTAGGGTCGACGAAACCGTCGTGATCGGGGTGTACTTCTCTCCGAACAGGAGTCTCGCCGAGTTCGAGCAGTTCCTGGGTGGGCTCGAGGCGTTGGTTCATCGCTTCGAGTCTCGCCCAGTGATACTAGCGGGGGACCTCAACGCTAAATGTACGGCGTGGGGATCCCCCCGCACGGACTCGCGTGGCGAGTTCCTGTCGGAGTGGGCTTTCGCGACCGGCCTCTGTCTTCTAAACAGAGGTTCGGTCGCGACCTGCGTGCGGTGGAACGGGGAATCACACGTGGACGTATCGTTCGCGTCCCCGTCCGCCGCGCGCCGTGTCTGTGGTTGGCGTGTCCTCGAGGGGGCGGAGACGCTCTCGGATCATCGGTTCGTCCGATTTGAGCTCTCCGTTTCCATCTCGTTGAACGCGCCGGCCGAAGACGCCCGCGGCGAGGAGGAGCTCCCGCGTAGTGCTCCCCGGTCATTCCCGCGATGGGCACTGAAGCGCCTAAACAAGGTGCTTGCGGTGGAGGCGGCCACAGTGGCCGCGTGGGCGCCGATGCCCGCGCGTCTAGTTGACGTGGAGTCGGAGGCCGAATGGTTCCGGGGCACGATGCGTCGCGTCTGCGATGCTGCGATGCCCCGGGTCAGCGGTCGCGCTCCGCGTGGCGGTGCGTATTGGTGGACGTCCGAGATCGCGCTCCTTCGAGAGGAGTGCGTCCGGGCGCGCCGCCGAAGCGCTCGCCACCGCCGTCGCCGCCTTCGCGATGCGGACTTCGCGGAGGTGGCGACCCGCCTGCATGCCAACTGCCGTCAGAAGCAGGAGGCACTGCGGCGGGCCATCGGCGAGGCCAAGTCTCAGAGCATGAAGACGCTTCTGGAGACGCTTGACCAAGATCCTTGGGGGCGCCCGTACCAAACAGTCCGCAAGAAATTGCGGCCGTGGGCGCTCCCGGTGACGGAGCGTCTCCAGCCTCAGCAGCTGCGGGAGATTGTCTCCGGGCTGTTCCCGCGGATGGAGAGGAGCTTTGAGCCCCCTTCCATGGGCGCGCCACCACGCGGTAGCGTGAGCGGTGATGCCCCTGCTGAGGTAGTACCTCCGAGCATCTCGGAGGAAGAGATTCGTGCGGCCGTGTCGAGGATGCGGAGGAAGGACGCGGCCCCCGGCCCTGACGGTGTTCACGGCCGGGTCTGGGATTTGGCCTTCGGTGCCCTTGGGGACCGGCTCGTGCGGCTCTTTGAAGCCTGCCTCGAGTCGGGACGGTTTCCGAAGCAGTGGAAGACGGGCAGACTTGTTCTGCTGAGGAAGGAGGGACGCCCTGCGGACTCACCTGCGGGGTACCGTCCCATCGTGTTGCTGGACGAGGCGGGAAAACTGCTCGAGCGGGTGGTGGCCGCCCGCATCGTCCAACATCTGACGGGGGTGGGTCCCGATCTGTCAGCGGAGCAGTTCGGATTCAGGGAGGGCCGCTCGACCATCGATGCGGTGATGCGCGTGCGTGCCCTCTCTGATGAGGCTGTCGGCCGGGGCGGGGTTGCACTGGCGGTGTCCCTTGACATCGCCAACGCGTTCAACACCTTGCCCTGGTCGGTAATCGCAGGGGCGCTGGAGTATCACGGCGTCCCTGCGTATCTCCGTCGGCTGATCGGGTCCTACCTCGAGGATAGATCGGTCGTGTGCACCGGGCACGATGGGACGGTGCTCCGCTTCCCCGTCGAGCGCGGTGTTCCACAGGGGTCGGTCCTTGGCCCTCTCTTGTGGAACATCGGCTATGACTGGGTTCTGCGGGGCGCCCTTAGCGCTCCTCTCCCGGGTCTGAGTATAGTTTGCTACGCGGACGACACTTTAGTCGTGGCCCGGGGGAAGGATTTGCGCGAGTCTGCTCGTCTTTCTTGCGCGGGGGTGGCCTTCGTCATTGGCAGGATCCGAAGGCTGGGTCTGGAGGTGGCGCTCGATAAATCCCAGGCCCTGTTGTTTCACGGGGCCCGGAGAGCGCCGCCTCAGGGGGCCCACCTTGTGATCGGAGGCGTTCGCGTCGAGATCGAGGCGACCGGGTTACGGTACCTCGGTCTCGTACTGGACGGTCGTTGGAGCTTCCGCACTCACTTTGAGAGATTAGGTCCCCGATTGATGGCGGCTGCCGGCTCGCTGAGTCGGCTGTTGCCGAACGTCGGGGGGCCTGGCGTGGTGGTGCGCCGCCTCTACACGGCGGTGGTGCGGTCGATGGCACTGTACGGGGCTCCCGTGTGGTGCCACGCCCTGACCCGCGACAACGTTGCGGCGTTGCGACGTCCGCAGCGCGCGATTGCGGTCAGGGCGGTTCGTGGATACCGCACCGTCTCGTTCGAGGCGGCGTGCGTGCTAGCTGGGACGCCTCCCTGGGACCTGGAAGCGGAGGCGCTCGCTGCGGATTACGCGTGGCGATGCGATCTCCGCTCCAGGGGGGAGCCGCGTCCTGGCGCGGCGGAAGTTCGAGCGCGGAAGCTTCAATCTCGGCGTGCCGTGCTCGAGGCGTGGTCTCGCCGCCTGGCGGACCCCACCTACGGGCGACGGACCGTCGAGGCGATCCGCCCGGTCCTCTCGGACTGGGTGAATCGCGACCGAGGACGTCTCACCTTCCGGGCGACGCAGGTGCTCACGGGACACGGCTGTTTCGGTCGCTACCTGCACCTCGTCGCCCGGAGGGAGCCGACGCCGAAGTGCCACCACTGCAGTGGCTGCAACGAGGACACGGCGGAGCACACGCTCGCGTACTGCCCCGCTTTCGCGGAGCAGCGCCGCGTCCTCGTTGCAAAAATAGGACCGGACTTGTCGCTTCCGACCGTCGTGGCTACGATGCTCGGCAGCGACGAGTCCTGGCAGGCGATGCTCGACTTCTGCGAGTCCACCATCTCGCAGAAGGAGGTGGCGGAACGGGAGAGGGAGAGCTCTTCTTCCCTCTCGGCGCCGTGCCGCCGCCGTCGAGCCGGGGTTCGGAGGAGGGCGTTTGTCCAGCTCCAGCCCCTATGAGGAGGCAGTCTCCTCCCGGTGATGGTCACGGGGCGACCTAAGGGGGTTGAGGCTGCGCCGCACGCTACCGTCACTCTAGCGCGCTGGCACCAGGAGGACGGGACGGCGCGTCGGCGGCTGCGGACTGCGATGCGGTCCGCATTTTCGTCGTCGCTGTCGTCGCCGAACATACTGTTGAAGAGCAACCCGGTCGGCGGTGTATCGCGTTCCGACCCGGCAGGCTGGTTCTGGCCCAGCGGGGTATCCCGGAACACCAGCGGCACCGCCCGGGCGGCCTGGTAGGGCCGCCGTACCGCGAAGACTGACGTCGTTGGTCGTCGACTATCGCCTCGACGACCCGTCGGTCGGGCGTCCTCGGGGTGGCGCCGCGTGTCTGGTTGTAGTGTTGACCGCGGGAACCCCCCTACTCTGAACGGGTTCTGACCCCGGACGGAGATCGGACGTCGGGTGTAAGAGTGCAGGGGAGTCGTTTAGTGGGTGGGCCCTAAAATCCTTGGGCCCGCGATCTGCTCTCAACACCTGCAGATCGTTGAGTCTCACATACCCCGCGCGCCCCCTAGGCGCGGGGACCTCGTAGGAGGTTCGGCCCCCGGCCCGAAAAAAAAAAAAAAAAAAAAAGCCTAAAGACTTAACAAGGTTAACCAGCCGTATTAATGTAGATGGGTAATTTTTTTGTGGATCAGGTAATAAGAAGTTGTATAAGTAACAAATAGGCTTTTTATTAGTTTAGAAAAATAAGTTGAAGTGTGCAATATGATAATACTGGAGTATAGCAACACCGCCAATACTGCCACACCAGGAATCCAGAAATAGCCTCGCTGTCCCAATTAAATTTCACAACAGTTACCCTACCCTTAGAAGGGGCGGTAGAAGTAGGCAGAACATTTGACCGCAGCCAATATTCTTTACTAAGTAAACGCCGTTTGGGGATTGCGGTATTCTGGTAAAATACCAATATAAAGTTGTTACCAATTCACTTGTGAATCTCTTATTCACCTTTACGACATCCAAGAAGTAGAATACAAGTAAAAACGAAAAATGTATCTCGAAAATGCATCACAAACATGATTTGTAAGCTTACTAAGCCGGTCGTTGTCATCAGGTGACAATTTGAAAACTCTGAATTATAAAACAAAATCTTTCATCGATTCATAAAATATCGTTGAATAATTTTCCTGCTGGAAGAATTTGCACGAATTTCCGAAACTTTTGAAATTCATTACGAACGAACTTATTGAAAGTTGAGGCGACGGGGGTCCCTTAAGGTCGCCGTTAACTCGTCTTAAGTAACTTTGTTAACTTTAATTATACCCATTACGATGATTACTGTTGAATTTGTCGTCTATTGATGTATTTTAATATATTTTTTCATCTAGAACCGCTGAACATTTTAAGGTAAACGCAACTGGCGTTTCTAACATTAATAGTATCTTTAATATTCCAAATTACAAAATATCCAGGCATCTTCAGCGAATCCTCACGGATAAAGTTTGCGACAAAACGCCTGCAAGAGATATTAAACAGATAAATTAGCTTGAAGTATGTGAAGTTGATATCAACAGACTTAAAGAAGTTCAACATGGCGAGAAAGGCGGAGAAAGGTATTTTTAGGCCATGTAGCATTCTCGTGCAATAATTACAATAGCGGCCAAAGCGAGTGGTCATAATGGAATAAGTATAAATCTAGCAGGCTCATTGAAAATGCCGAGGCTGGGCGCCCTAACACTACCATAGGTAAAGCCATCGCTGAAGGTGGAGACAATTAAGTGAATGTGGACTCGTTTCATTTATAATGATCGTGTTTGCTTCTGGATACGACTAGAAAACCATCTACAAATGATTTTTTTTTTAAACTATATTTTAATGAAGTGATTATTAATCTCCTCTAATCACATAATGTTATTTTGAGATATTACTGTTAATGCGAAGTAGCTCGTATCGTATTCAAGTCCCATCTTATTTATTTCCATCGCCAAGTAATTCCGTTTCAATTTCGTCGACTGTATTCATAATGTCAATATCATTGACAATGTCAATATCATTTTAATCTTATGGATTTGTACGATTTCTCTTCCATATAATAAGGCTCCTATTGGTAGTCACTAAATTCTTATTGACGAGAATTCTTTTTGAACATGTCAGGTAAAATTTTACTAGGGACACTTTCTTTTCTTGCTTATAATCACAAAAGTTTTTCTTTGAACGTTATTATGCATTGTCAGGAGTATGTAAAGACGTGTTTTCGTGAGATTTGCGTTATTTGTCGGTCGTCTATCATATTATAGAATGGATTTGACTTGTTTGCCCAGAAATAACAAATCTTTAAATTAAAAAGTGTCTTGTTCAGAAATATTTGGGGATGATAGTAGTTTGCCTGATCTATCTATATATATAAAAATGTATTGCTGTTCGTTAGTCTCGCTAAAACTCGAGAACGGCTGGACCGCTTTGGCTAATTTTGGTCTTTAATTATTTGTAGAAGTCCAGAGAAGGTTACAAGGTAGATACATGTGAAAGTGAACGTAATTAAATAAAAATAACAATTTTGTTTTCCCTTTGATGTGTCCCCCGTTGGACGGATTCCTTTTGTTTGTTTTAAGTTTATTTATAATACAAAAGTTTAGGTCTTTTATTTATCGATTGAGGCACTACGAAGTCTGCCGAATCAGCTATTTGTTAATAAAAAAATACAGAGATGCAACTCCTACCTTTCAATTTACTTGGTTATTGCACTAGATAGATACAGGAACAGGACACCTCAGTTGCTCAGTGGTTACTGAAACCCAGACATTAAAACATAAATACGGCCACTGACCTGGAATCTCGAGGTAATGTACTCTAATGGCAATATCAGCCTTCAAATCAAAAGGCTTTGCGGTGGCACTAGGCGAAGCTAAAGATCCTATGATGAGTTCTGATGATATTACTCTTAACTTTTCTCCCCGCAGTTTAACACCAACGTCCAGCTTGCTTTTGCTTCATTGCAGTCAGATCAAGAGACTCAAGCTCAAGAGAGATCAAATAGACTGATTTGAATTATGGGACTGGATTTTGACCTTAAAACGAGTGTGACATCAGTGAGTTCTACTTACACCAAACGATCTAAATTTATTAAAGTACTCTGTTATTCTGATCTCAGTTACCAGCTTTTAATCTTCTTAGTAATCATTTAATCGATAAAATGCAAATACAAATAATAGCATTGTTTCAAAGACTGGAACTTTAAAAGCGTGTCCTCGAAGACATTCAATACCCTATGTCAATGTTTGTTCAAGTCTGCAAACATTGGCGGAGAATTAGAACGGTTCTATTGAAACGATAATCTATTGAAGATTGGATGGGGTTTGGTGCAATTAGGTCTTTGGAGAAATGATCTGGTTTTTATCATTGTTAAAGTCGTTAATTTGGGAAGTTTCATGGTATATGGTGGTTTTTATTTATTTTGAGAGTTTGCGACTCGCAATTAAACCGGTTATCGTTCATTCGCACTTCATGTAATTTCACTGTACAATTTCCGATGAATGGAATACAGTTTTCTTGATCGCAGACGACTAATAAATTTGCACATTAAAGACGTTTGGAAGTCGGGCAGTTTTTTTCAAATTTTAATTTTCGCGTTATGAGAATTGCTTGTGCCAGATAAAAAATTCTAATATAGTTAAGTATATATATAGGATAAAATAGTTTTTACATTCTGAATATTCCCAAATCCGTTTAGTTTGCTGTTTGTACTTCGTAAAATTGAAAAAGAAAGTTTTATTATCGATTTAATTGGTGATTATAAATCCATTTTGAGTGTGAGACCGACCTTGTCTAATTCCACTGAAAGTAGAATTACTAGTGGAATTACCACTTTTACTGGTGGTAGGACCACTTGTGAGTCCGCACGGGTAGATACCACCGCCTTGACTATCTCTGCCGTGAGGCAGTAATGCGTTTCGGTTTGAATGGTGGAGCAGCCGTTGTAACTATACTGAGATCTTAGAACTTATATCTCAAGGTGGGTGGCGCGTTTACGTCGTAGATGTCTAGGGGCTCCAGTAACCACTTAACACCAGGTGGGCTGTGAGCTCATTCACCCATCTAAGCAATAATAATAAAAAAGGTACTCTTGAGATAAGGTTAGGACGGAGAAACTTCAAAGCTCTATTTTACCGAATTTATTTATTTATTTTTTCCATGTTTCACTGCCTTTTTAGAATTACTGGTATTGCAAGAGACGACGGCAAGAGACCGGATGGTATGAGTTTGATTCCATGGAAGATAGGCCGGGTGCTGGTACGGGATGCAACCTGTTCAGACACGCTGGCCCCTTCCCATCTACATGAAACCAACAATAGAGCTGGTGCAGCTGGAGCGGCTGAAAAAGCCAAAGCATGCAAATACAGGGGTCTAGGCTCGGAATATATTTTTATCCCATTTGGTGTGGAGACCCTTGGTCCGTGGGGTCCTAGCGGCCTAAGGCTTTTTAACGAAATAGCGAAAAGGTTAGTCGACACCACAGAAGACCGAAGAGCTGGCAGCTACCTTGGACAAAGAATTTAGCTAAGAAGCTATTCAAAGGGGGAACGCTGCCAGTATCTTCGGAACATTGCCTAAAGGGACTCCTTTTAATAATTTCCTATTCGTGCACTCTTGACAGAGTGGTCGTGGTCATGCATCAGTCGGATCCTGCGATACCGATGCTCTCGCGATGCGACGCCATGTGGCACGATGTTTCGCAGAGTGAGAGCAAACATTTATGTTGGAGTGAGTAACAGATTTTATGAGGTCGGTCCATCGTGTTGGAGATCGTCCGCGAGATCCTTTTAATAATATATTTTAGTTATTAAATTATTATTTTTAATATTTATTATTTAATATTAATAATATTAATTTGGTATTTAATTTTAATTTAATATGAGATATATTAATATGATTGTCACAATTGTCAACAAATTGGCGATTACTAATTAACAACACATCCATGCCCGTTATTTTTTCGTATTTGCTTCTATCAATACCAGTTTCCTTTTCTCTCGTGTAACTCTGACGTCGTATCTAAAAACAAATTAATATTTCATTCCGGAACATAGAAGCGGTTTTTCGTATAGCAGAGTGTTGCTTAAATCATTTTCGCGTTTGTTGAATATTAATGACGGCCGATATGCGTGGTCGGAAACCTTAACTTTATGTACGGAATCTCACCATGAATATTCACTATGAAACATCATGTATAAGTACTTATGTATAGTAATAAATTGACGTGTTTCCGATATATCTGGGTTGTTTTGTCAAGGCTGCAGATTTTTGTGGACTTAGTTTAAAATTTTATCTATCTAAGGCGAATGTAGAGCTTTTTTTTTATTGCCCTTGTAGGCAGACGAGCATACGGCCCACCTGATGCTGAGTGGTTACCGTCGCCTATGGACTTCAGCAATGGGCAGAGCCAAGCCGCTGCCTACCGTTTACCTCCTTACCTCCTTACAATTACTTGTAAAGTGAAGTTTATGGAATAATTGGAATTCCAGTAGACAGATACAAGATATTTAGGGCTATGTTTAAATATTCAGATGCAGATATTTAAAAGCCTACGATAGTAGTTAAAGTTCCTGAATTAAAAGCGGTCTGAGAAACTTAACCTGTTTTGTGCTCTTTCGCGTTATGCATTATACGTCTGACACATTTACAAGGAAAGAACATGCACGCACAGATTCCGCAATGAAATTGTTTTTGGTATTTAGGTCTACTGGCTGGGACTCGAGCCCCGGAAAGGTGAATACGCTCCGAAAAAGAACTTTGTTTCAGATATAGATAGATAGAATAGATTAGATGTCCCGAAACCACACATCTTTAAACTTCATTGAATAAAGTACATTGAGCCTTGGCTCTCCCTAGAAATTGACTTATAGAAATCAAAACGTAACAAGATAACGCTAAACATCCATTATCTGACCTCCTTTTTTCTCCTTTGAATATAAAAAATAAAATAACATGAAGGATATTTTTTTTATAAAGGTTACCTTTTTTAAAGTCACTAACTTCGTTTCTAAGGGATGTCTCAGCGGCACAAGCTGTATCTGAATTCCTTTGTTAATATAAAAGAAATTGCACGAAAGGCACAGATATCACCACTACTCACAAAACATTACCTTAGACAAAGATATTTAAAACTAAAACAGACTTTAAGACTAAAACAGTCCAGATCTAGATTGTCGAATTTTAATCAAGAAACCTTTGTCCAAGACCAGTCCTTAATTCAAATCCAGTTTAATTCTACTTCTATGTGAATTCTAAATAAAAATTCCATCACTACTTAATGTAAATGTTTCTTAGATTTACAAATTACAGAATACTCGGAGTACCTAGTCTCTAGCGACTAAAATGCCTAGTCTATAGCCTATAGGTTCGGGTAAATATTTAACACCTTATCTTCAGTGAGTTCATTTACCTATTTAGCGCAATAAAATAAAAACTATGCATCAGGGTTTCACTAACAACCATGCCTAACCGGTATAAAAAACGGTTTTCAGTCCAAGGATTTTCATATTCTTTAGTTTCGACATAAAACCTAAAGCTACAAAACATACAATGGTTAGTACGTGTAAGCTACGTCTATCTATGTCTGAGACTACGACACGATCTCAAGGAACGGGCGATTCAAACAGTATCTCGCTGGAATTGCTTGTTTTTATTAAATTTATTCCGCCAGTGCCAAAATACAATTGCTTTTCCAACAGCTACGAGATAGATAAAATAGATTGTTTCGCAAGAATAATATATTTGTAGTTGTAGTTATTAAATTTAAGAATATTGAGTGTATTTCGTTTGTAGATCTATCGATCGACAAACCACAAAAAACACACACAATGTTAATCTAAATTTTAATCTACTAAGGGACAATGTGAAAAATCTTTGCATGCATAAACAACACTAAAAAAGGATTGCGGCAATATAGTAGGAAATAAAATAAAATATTATTGATTTATTTCAAACTGAAGTAGATTCTTATGCCTAGTTTTTTTAACACATTGTTTATTGGTGATTGGGAATTGTGAGTCCGTACAAGTCCTCTTTCTTTACTCATATATGCGGTGCAGCAGTTGAACTTTCTATTGTCAATACAGGAATAAAATTTAAAAAAGCTTAAAAGTGCATAATATTTTATTTCCCGTTCGGTAGGTGAAATTTAAAATGTAAATTTTTGAAGAATATTGTATTTTCATTAACTATTAGGATGATAAGTCGGTACGCAGTGGCTTAGTATTGCTCTGCCCCTAGTATTGCTCACGTCCATAATCGGTGGTAATCACTCACTATGATATGGGCTGTATGCTCATCTGCCTAAAAAGGCTATAATTTTTTTTCAATACTTTGCAACCTACATCAGCTCGTATCCTCCCCGAATCCTGATCATGCAGGAGCCAGTCACCGTCGACGCCCTAGACACGTCCTTACGGATCCATTAGATCCAATAACCTTTGCATTAGACGCCTTCAGCTCTAACACTAGGAGCAGGCTTAGGGACCCCGGTAACCGTACTCGTCGAACTCGACAAAGAGTTCGCCGTGCAACCTAACCCATGAATCAGCTCGCTGAGTTTCTCGCCGGATCTTCTCAGCGGGTCGCGATTCCGATCCGGTAGTAGATTCATTCGCGAAGCAGCTGCTCTTAAGCTGTTAGGTCTCCTTCGGAGGCGCTCGGGTAGCTGTTAGTAAATCCCACCCCTCCTGGCTGAGCCTTTGCTCGCCCACCTGTCCTGTTGAAGCTGGAAAGGCCTTTGGGCCACCAGTAATCCTTCAATCATAAAAAAAAGCTCGTATCCGCAGGAATGCTGTGTTAACCTTGAAAGGAATCATTTGTATACACTTAGGTTATCGAAGATCAGTTAGTTTTTTTTTAAAAGAAATATCTAATTGTATGTTCATTGGGTTTCGTTGTGAATGATCAAACCGTGGAATAAATGGTAAGCATTCGACATTTCCCCATGTTTTAGATGTTAATTCGTATTACGAATCTAGCTTGTTCGCATGTCCTCTTTGGGTCGGCGCCAAATGTGATGCGTGGTGCCTACGAGCCGTATTTGTAGGGTGAAATGTAATCTTTTAGTGCAATGCGAAGTTTTTTTTTTTAAGATCCTACTAGACTTAAATTCCAGTATCAATTTATACACATAATTGTAATAGCTGTGTCATTGTTCATTATATCTGTAGTAGCATCTAAGTTTTCGCAGGTCGCAGACAAAATTGCATCTACTTTCTATGTAATTTGCTTTTTTAATATTTTGTCATTGTCGTGGCCTAAAGGATAAGACGTCCGGTGCATTCGTGTTGCGCGATGCACCGGTGTTCGAATCCCAGGCGGGTACCAATTTTTCTAATGAAATACGTACTCAACAAATGTTCACGATTGACTTCCACGGTGAAGGAATAACATCGTGTATTAAAAATCAAACCCGCAAAATTATAATTTGCGTAATTACTGGCGGTAGGACCTCTTGTAAGTCCGCACGGGTAGGTTCCACCACCCTGCCTATTTCTGTCGTGAAGCAGTAATGCGTTTCGGTTTGAAGGGTGGGCAGCCGTTGTAACTATACTGAGACCTTAGAACTTATATCTCAAGGTGGGTGGCGCATTTACGTTGTAGATGTCTATGGGCTCCAGTAACCACTTAACACCAGGTGGGCTGTGAGCTCGTCCACCCAAATAAGCAAAAAAAAATCGAATAGTGAACTGATTTCGTGGTCACGGACAATAATGTGATGCCAAAGGATGTCCTTTATAGAATATTGCCCGATGTTTCCCCTTAGCAAAATGACTCCGTATACAAAAAAAAACTTACAGTATTTTTAGCTCATATAGTTTGTTACAATTTTATTCACGATTATTAGTATGACTACGATAAGTTATATTCAAAGATAACGGCCGTCTGGTGTAGTGGTAAGTGACATGGTCACTACACAAGGGGGTCGCGGGTTCGAATCCCGCCAAGGGAAGATATTTGTATGATAAATATAAATGTCTTTTCCAGGGTTATGGATGTATATTAAATATATGTATGTGTATAATAAAAATCTTACATTTATTTCCGTTATCTGGTACCTGTAACACAAGTTCTTTACGAACTTATCACGGGACCAGTTACCGTGGCGTAATTGTTAAAAAAAAATATATGTTTAATAAATAATAAATTAATAATAATAATAATAAATGTTTAGGCTAAGCATTCAATGATTAGAGGCTGAATCCGACAAATTGTAACAATGTTGTTGATACTTTAAAATTAAATTAATAAATGTTTTATTAATGTTAATCAAGGTCAAATGAGACGCGGTCATTAAGCTCTTAGATAAGATATTAAAACTTATTGTAGATAAGATTAAATATAATAATATACATGCATATAGAGATACTAAGCTTCTAGAAGCATAGCAAACGATCAAACAATCAAACAGAGACTGGCCGGACATGTTTGTATGTTTTGCTTTTAATTAATTGTACTCCTTTTTTTTTCTTCTTTATTGCTTAGATGTGTGGACGAGCTCACAGCTTACCTGGTGTTAAGTGGTTACTGGAGCCCATAGACATCTACAACGTAAATGCGCCACCCACCTTGAGATATAAGTTGTAAGGTCTCAGTATAGTTACAACGGCTGCCCCACCCTTCGAACCGAAACGCATTACTGCTTCACGGCAGAAATAGGCAGGGCGGTGGTACCCACCCGTGCGGACTCACAACAGGTCCTACCACCAGTAATTACGCAAATTATAATTTTGCGGGTTTCATTTTTATTACACGATGTTATTCCTCCACCGTGGAAGTCAATCGTGAACATTTATTGAAATCCTAAAATGTGTTCCTCATTCTATAATAATTGATTAATGAAAAATTATTACGCTAGATAGAATTACGGTAGTGGTTAATGCATTCATTTTAATAGCATGTTATATTTGCTTGAGTGTATTTCATTACTGGTGGTAGGACCTCTTGTGAGTCCGCACCAGTGAAGCAGTAATGCATTTCGGTTTGACGGGTGGGTCAGCCGTTGTAACTATACTTGAGAGTAGATGTCTATGGGCTCCAGTAACCACTTAACACCGGGTGGGCCGTGAACTCGTCCACCTATCTAAGCAATAAAAAAAAGTGTCATTTTCCAGAGAGGAAACAGAAGAATACTCTCGTATAGAGTACACGCGACACCAAATTATTCTTAACAAAAAATAATTGATACTCAATATGGAATACGGCTTATCTGGCACAGTCCTGCTCTGGTACATTCGTCACTCAAACACCAAACATCATAAATCATTTTCGTGTAACAACTATTTTTCATTTTCGCCACTATCATGTACCGACTTGATTTATTCAACTATTATCTTATTGTGTGTTACGCTGTGGCTCGAGATAAATAAAATTTCACCAAAGTACAACTTAAAAACTGTATTCAACACTTAGAACACTTAAAATAGTAAAAAAAACACTTTAAAACTCTCAATTCGCTTGTTCCGCTTCGCTTCAGGTGATCCGTTCGATGTTTCGCTTCGAGTATAACGTATATCTCAAAGTGTTTTTTTTTTTATTGCTTAGATGTGTGGACGAGCTCACAGCCCACCTGGTGCTAAGTGGTTACTGGAGCCCATAGACATCTACAACGTAAATGCGCCACACACCTTGAGATATAGTTCTAAGGTTTCAGTATAACGGCTGCCCCACCCTTCAAACCGAAACGCATTACTGCTTCACGGCAGAAATAGGCGGGGCGGTGCGGACTCACAAGAGGTCCTACCGCCAGTAATTAGGCAAATTATAATTTTGCGGGTTTGATTTTTATTGCACGATGTTATTCCTTCACCGTGAGAGTCAATCGTGAACATTTTCTGAGTACGTATTTCATTAGAAAAATTGGTACACGCCAGCGGGATTCGAACACCGGTGCATCGCTCGATACGAATGCACCGGACGTCTTATCCTTTAGGCCACGACGACTTCAAATGTCTATGGGCTCCAGTAACCACTTAAAACCAGGTGGGCTATGGGCTCGTCCATCCATCTAAGTAATAAAAAAAAAGAATAAAAGAAATCGATTTTAAATTTAACCGGAATTTAGCAGAAATTAGCCTTATTCTTGATGATCATTTTAAAATAAATTTGTTGGTAAAAGAGTCGGAGGAAGATGACTTAAATTTTGTTCAAATTTAAAACCTACTCAAATTAATATAGTTACTTGTATGCGTCACAAAATTAATACTGACGCATGTTTTGGCCATAAAGTAATCGTGCGTTTTATTTTGGTGGACGGGAAAACCATTTTACCAAAGTTTTAGTTATACTAGTGGTCCCGCAGTAGTCGAAATTCGACTATAATTAATTGGAATTGTAAGTTTGTACACTATTATGATTGTATTCTATACTTCTATAATCACAAATTTCGCCAAGACTACACTATAAAAAATATTAACAAAGACAAACAATATTTATTCTATTCTCAATTTGACAAGAGACGTCAAGAACAAAAGTTTGACAATAAATAGTATGCATGCGTGTGTGCGTCAAATACATGGTATGTAGTGTGTGTTATGTTTTCTTTATTGATTTAAAGTATCTCTTAAGCATTTTTTTAAAAAAAATTAGCATTGTGCACTTCTTCTCTATATTCTCTATAAGTGTGGAAAATTTGCTACTCCTCCGTCCGCGCAATTTTCATAAAAAGGGATACAAAGTTTTAGCTTCACGTATTCATATATAGATAACCAGACTAGACGCTTTTTTTTTTTTTTTTTTTTTTTTTTTTTTTTTTTTTTTTTTTTTTTTTTTTTTTTTTTTTTTTTTTTTTTTTTGAGGAAATCGCCGGACTTCCGCCCTTTTCTGGGGATACTGGGCGGGGTATGTCAGAGTCGAACTGACTAAAACCTCCTGTCGCTCAACAACCAACGTCCAAACCTCGCATGAGACAGAACTCATGACAAGGCGGGGGGGGGAAAGTGAAGCGTTTAGTGCGGAGCACATCTCTCCCATCACCCTCCCCCTCGGGACGCCGGACTGGCGGTCGTCGGCGCCACGACCACCAGCCCTCTCGGTCGGCAGACTGTCCGAAGCCCGCCTAGATGGCGCCGGTTAGAGTGGGTTACCCTACGGAATACCCCGCTGGGCCAGAACCAGCGTGGGTCGAGGATAGCCGGCCTTCCATCACCCGGATGCTCTTGCGTAAAACGCGTGCAGAGCAGCTTGCACGTCGTCTTCTTAGGCCCCCCTCGCCGGTCCCCAGACCGACATGTGAGGGGGACCCGAAACACTTAGAGGGCCAGGGCTTGGGCGAAATCCGCCTCCCTGGCCCCCGCTCGACGGCGCCGGGATTGTGCGTCTCTCACGCGCCCCGCCGCCTCCTTCTGCGAGATGGTGCACTCGCAGAAGTCGAGCATCGCCTTCCACGACTCGTCGTCGCCGAGCATCGATGCCACAACACTCGGCAACGACAAGTCGGTTCCTATTTTTGCGACGAGGACACGGCGCCACCCCTCCCATGCGGGGCAGGCGACGAGCGTATGCTCTGCCGTGTCCAAGTCGCAACCACAATGGTGGCACTCTGCCGTCGGCTCGGCTGTGATCCGGTGCAGGAACTCACCGAAACAACCATGCCCAGTGAGCACCTGCGTAAGCCGGAAAGTGAGGCGTCCTCTGTCACGATTCACCCAATCCACAAGGACCGGGCGAATCGCCTCGACGGTCCTACGACCAGCCGAAGGATCAGCCAGCCGTCTGGACCACGACTCCAGCACGGACCGCCGAGATTGGGCCCTCCGTGCTCTGACCACACTGGGGCTGGGACGCGCCACGCCCCGGGCACGAAGTTCAGCCCGCCACCTATAGTCAGCGGCGAGCGCCTCCGCTTCCAAAACCCAAGGCGGCGTCCCAGCCAGTACACACGCCGCCTCAAAGGAGATGGTGCGATAACCACGGATGACCCTGACCGCGATGGTGCGTTGCGGCCGTTGCAGCAGCTTCGCCACCCCCACGGCCAGGGACTGGCCCCACACGGGCGCCCCGTATAGGGCCATTGATCGCACCACCCCCGTATAGAGACGGCGCGTCACCTGGTCAGGCCCCCCGACGTTGGGCAGAAGCCGGCTTAGCGCGCCGGCCACCCCCAACAAACGAGGGACCAGGTTCTGAAAGTGAGCACGGAAGGTCCAACGACTGTCCAGAATGAGGCCGAGGTACTTCAACTGCACCCCGACCCCGATACGGACGCCTCCAACCACGATATGGGCATCGACAGGTGGCACTCTCCGGGGCCTGTGGAACCACATGGCCTCGGATTTACTGAGCGCCACGTCGAGGCCCAATCTCCTAATTTTGCCGACGACATGCGCCACCCCAGCCGTAGCAAGACGGGCAGACTCAGCAAAACTCCCCCCCCGGGCCACGACCAACGTGTCGTCCGCGTAACATATTACGCTCAGGCCCGGGAGGAGGGCACCTCTCAGCACCCAGTCATACCCGATATTCCACAAAAGGGGGCCGAGCACCGACCCCTGTGGAACACCGCGCACGACCGGGAACCGGTGCAGGATCCCACCATGTCCGGTACACGTGACCGATCTGTCCTCTAAGTAGGAACCCACCAGCCGGCGAAGGTAGGGGGGCACTCTATGTCGTTCCAGCGCCCCCCCTATCACGGACCAGGGCAGGGTGTTAAACGCAGACTAGACGCTTAAGCGGGTTCTATTCTATTCTAAGTGCGGGTTGTCTGCGAAAATGTCAGAGAATTTTTTTAGGTATAAAAAAAACAGTACAGCGAAAATTCGGCCCTACCGTTCGCAAGTAAATGTTTTTAATTAATTTACACAGTTTTAATGGAAGGAACCCATAGGAGAATTCCAATTATGACTCAATAAAGATTTCTTTGTCCATTAAAGAAACAAAAAGATAAAAGATCTTTTTGCCTACGTTGTAAGATATCTTGGTAATTATTATCCGAAATTCGCCTTAAGGGCCCAATTATATTTTTACTTGAATAATTTCATTTTCTCGTTTTCTTTTAAGCATTAAAATCGTGTATTGTGTAATGTGTATCTCGAAGGTATTTTTAATGTTGTTGATTGTAGTAAATTTGAATGCGTCTGTATTTTGTATCTGTATTTTTCAGTTCAAAGAATTTACATGTTGATTTTGTGGTATTTTATGTTGAAATCGTTTATAATTTTGGTCTTTAATAACTTTAATAAATTCTAAAAAGGCGTAACATTTTTTAAGGTGTTTATACAACACTAGCGACCCGCCCTCGCTTCGCTTCGGAAACATTAAAACACACATGAAACCAAAAAAAAAAAATTAAAAAAAAGTAGCCTATGTTCATCAGGGACAATGTCGGCTTCTAATGGAAAAATAATTTTTCAAATCGGTCCAGTAGTTTCGGAGCCTATTCGAAACAAACAAACAAACAAATCTTTCCTCTTTATAATATTAGTATAGATATTATTATTATATGCATGTCTATATGATATGATTGAAACTACTTTTTGGGTTAATCTTATAATAATTCTTTTATGTTCCACAATATCTAACGCTTCGAATACTTCAATTGTCCAGACCGTGAAACACTACGCAGAAAGGCCGTTCTATTAATGAAATTAATACTCAGAAATAATGTCACGCTTTTGCGTCCAAACGCTCTCTTATAAATATACTAGCGACCCGCTCTCGCTTCGCTTCGGAAACATTAAAACACACATGAAACAAACAAAAAAAAATAAAAAAAAAAAAAACAAATGTAGCCTATGTTCATCAGGGACAATGTCGGTTTCTAATGGAAAAAGAATTTTTCAAATCGGTCCAGTAGTTTCGGAGCCTATTCGAAACAAACAAACAAATCTTTCCTCTTTATAATATTAAGTATTATAAATATAAATAGTTGTTGTTCCAAGAAGGTTTGACAACTTATTAATAGTCCAAAAATAATTCAGTAACTTCAATTGCTAACATAAATTACGTTTTACACATTGTCACTTAATTAAGTCGGTAAGAGCTGTATGAAATTTGAGTTTTGTATTTGCCTATTGTTAAGCATTTTTATTGGTAGCGCATAGGTTTTGTGAACACTCAGGGAACACAGATTAGACAACACAATTGAGACTTTAAGTTAAGTGATTACAGTCTAAAGTCGCACGAGCCAATTCAGAGCCAAAAAAACCACGTTCCCTAAACTGACTTTTGCATTGCTTAGATCAGTTCTGGACTTTCTCAAGATTCACCGCAGGTTCATCTGTTACCGGAGCCAACTTCCACCCAATTTCCCAAAAAACAGAAAATAACTAATAGACGAAGGATGAGCATAAATAATTACTAAAACAGCATAATGCTAAAATTAGACTCTGAAGAATATAGGTACTTACAGTGCCAGCAAAGAAATGAAAGAAAATCATAGGATACGTAAAAAAAATAGAAATGTCAAATCAGAATTGTATTCAAGTATGTATCAAAAGAGAATATTTCTCTTCTCAGATGTCAAAATATCAAAGACTTGTCACTTAAATGCTATACATATTATTATATTAATAGTGGAAGCACCTGTTGTTTCCCTGGGTGTTCTATCGTTTTTTTAAGTACAACTTTGCGAAGATGATTACTGTGACGGGTACAGTCATGTACAGGAATGTAATTTTATGTATTTGACAGTTGATTTGTGTCATCGTGAGAGAAAAAAATGCGTTGATAAATATACTTTTTTCTGGTTGGCTGGAATTGGAGTGTTTTTGTCAAATGGAAGATGAAGATTGGTTTTATTAACTTTCTGAGATGATTTCTATTGAAGAGTTAAGTGAATAAGTAAAGAAGTTATATTATCTCACCCTGGGTGAAGGCCTAGCTTTAAACTTTTAATGTTTGCAGAAACTTTAGAGGCTTTTATCTAAAATGTACTGAAAATATAAGAAAAGCTATTTAAAATTTTGCTAAAATTACATACCGAGAGTCTGGTAATTGTTTGATGCTAAATGCGCTCTAAGGGTTTTTTTTTATTGCATAGATGGGTGGACGAGCTCACAGCTCACCTGGTGTTAAATGGTTACTGGAGCCCATAGACATCCACAAAGTAAATGCGCCACCCACCTTGAGATATAAGTTCTAAGGTCTCAAGTATAGTTACAACGGCTGCCCCGCCCTTCAAACCGTATCTAAGGGCCTACTTTGCGGTAGGCAGCGGCTTGGCTCTGCCCCTGGCATTGCTGAAGTTCATGGGCGCCGATGGTTATGGTTATCTCCGAGTGGTTACTCACGACCAGGGCTACCTACAAGGGCAATAAAAAATATATATTAGTTAAAATATATTATTTAAAAATAAAAAACAGGCATATGTTGGTGACTGTATCCACTTTTATATCCAAATAAAAAAATCGTTCATACGACCGAAATCGAATCACTTTTACTCCATCATGGCGGACACGTTCTCTGCTTTTCACCGAGTTCTATCCTTTGCAGGAATATCAATCTTCAAAGAAACCAATTGGAACTCAAAATTCTGGTTCACCGTCCAAATATTCAACTTTATCATTGGACTACTTTGTTTCCTCTTCACCTCTGGTTTCGTAATTAGCAGTTCCTCTGACCTTCTTCTTTTCATTCAGGGCGCTTGTATTTGGAGCACCGGTGTCATTATGACAATAACACTTGGAATATGCTTAGTTTTTCGCATCCAATTCCGAGATTTTCTAACCGAGATGGCTTTTAGAGATGCAGCATTGGATATACCTATCGTTGATTACATTTTTAATGTCAATAATGGCAAGAAGATGATGCAGCTTAAGAAATTGGTTGTAGAGTCGCAGAAAGATTTGTTAAACTATACTAGTTTACTGTTGAAGATATATGTAACGGGAGTGTGGCTTTGTGCCACATTGTATCTCTGCAGTCCAATTTACAGTATGCTTGTTAGTGAAGACAAATCTTTGAGGCTGCTAGGTAAGTACTTTGAGTACGTTTTTAATTCTATTAAAAATAATAATAGCAAATATTATGAAAGTTTATGATTGATTGATTGATTGATGAAATGTATGATTGATTCAGTGGTGCAGTGGTCAGCGCTCTGACTGTTGCGCCGAGGGTCGTGGGTTCAAAAATTTGGGTTTGAAATTTAAAACAAATTTATATTTGAAAGGCGAAAACTAAAAGTTTTGTAATTCCTTGTATTGTGATGAAGCTATCGGTGTATGTAATTTTTTTTTCAGCATTCGACATGTGGTTTCCCTGGAGTTTGGCGGATATAAAAGTGTACACCTTGTCATTTATATTCCACGCATATGCGGGTTACTTATGTTGCATAGGTAAGTTTAATGTCGTGAGTGTCTCTTCAAATCATCTTGTTTTTAAGGCCATGAATAGTATCGAATTATTATCTTAAATTGCATATGATGATGAATTGTGATGGGTCTTCAAATATTCGAGGTTGGAGGAATAATATTAGACATCATGGGATAGATAGAGATAAGCCCCACTCAAAAGTAGTTGGGCGAATTATATCAAAATAAGGATAAAATTTAAAGCATCTCATATTTAAAGACTGTCACATTTTATTATTATAATATTCCTTGAAGAAGAGCATTTGACCGAAGGAAATATAGATAACGTTGCCAACCTTGTCGTGGTACAAATGATAAGATGGCCGGTGCTCTCGTATCCAATGCCGACTGTGGTCGATGCTCAAATACACGTGCAGACATGACTATTTTAAAGATAATACATGCATGACATATGTTCACAAAATTTTACTATGTACATCCGTTAGTTAGCATCGTCTTGTAAAAACGAAGACCGAAATTTGTTAATTTTTTTATTATTATTTCGATGCGTGGACGAGCTCAAGGTTCACCTGTTGTTAAGTGGTCACTGGAACCCATAAACATCTACAAAGTAAATGCCGCCACTCACCTTGAGACTTGAGTTCTAAAATCTCAGTTTTTACTGTATATCAGTACCTACAGTACAGTATATACAACAATTTCACTTTTCATGGGGTGTATTGTAAGAGCTCATGCGTTCAATTCCATTATGCCTATTTCTGCAGCGATTTTCTCGAAGTCGTCATGGCCTAAAGGATAAGATGTCCAGTGCATTCGTATCCAGCGATGCAACGGTGTTCGAATCCCGCAGGCCAATTTTTCTAATGATATACGTACCAAATGTTCACGATTGACTTCCACGGTGAAGAAATAACACCGTGTAATAAAAATCAAACCCACAAAATTATATTTGCGTAATTACTGGTGATAGGACCTCTTGTGAGTCCGCACGGGTAGGTACCACTACCCCGCCTGTTTCTGTCGTGAAGCAGTAATGCGTTTTGGTTTAAAAGGTGGGGTAGCCGTTGTTACTATACTGAGACCTTAGAACTTATATCTCAAGATGGATGGCGCATTTACGTTGTAGATGTCTATGGGCTCCAGTAACCACTTAACACCAGGTGGGCTGTGAGCTCGTCCACCCATAAAAGTAATGAAAAAAAATCAGTCAAGTTTGAATGATGGGAGAGCCATCTTAAAATACAGTACAGATTTTGGCGTTTATCGATGGACGGCTCAATTGTCTCGGCAATTAAGAGGAAAAAACCCCAGATTAGTTGATTCTTATACGTTTCAGCTTACCCCGGTCTTCAATCAACGATAATTCTACTGGTCGGTCAAATTATTCGTCAATTGAGGATATTAAATTTCATTCTACAACACTTGAACGAGCTGGTGCTAGAACTTAACCAACAGAAAGATGAAAAATGGCAAAAATCCTGCACTACGGTCCTGTCTCAGTGCGTTAAACATTACGTAAAAATTAAAAGGTAAATAAGTATTGCTTAGGGAAATAATTTTTTTTATTGCTTAGATGGGTGGACGAGCTCACAGCCCACCTGGTGTTAAGTGGTTACTGGAGCCCATAGACATCCACAACGTAAATGCGCCACCCACCTTGTACCATAAGTTCTTAGGTCTCAAGTAAGTTACAACGGCTGCCCCACCCTTCTAACCGAAACGCATTACTGCTTCACGGCAGAAATAGGCGGGGCGGTAGTACCTACCCGTGCGGACTCACAAGAGGTCATACCACCAGTAAAACTTAAGTATAACTTAATAAACTATTGTATAATGATGTGGTTAATTATGTTTTAGATTCAGCAATCGCCTAAATGTAATATGCCGCCCTTTCTATTTGGCGTTGATTCTTGTGGCCATTATCCTTGTTTGCATGTGTTCGGTGAAGATTGCTATTTCTGTACGTATATGATGCAACATTTTCTTTATATCAATTAGTACTTGTTTTTGCAATATTATCACTTAATTGGCTTCTATGAATTATCCGACGTCTAAGAATTAAATTCATCATCATCATCATTATCCTGCCCTTCTCCCAGTCACCTGGGGTCGGCGCAACATGTTTTATCCTTCCATACTCTTCTATCATATACCATTTCTTCGCTCACTCCCCTCCTACCCATATCGTCTTTCACACAATCCATCCATTTCTTCTTAGGTCTACCTCTTCCTCTAGAATTCCTAAGAATTAAATTCATCTAGGTGATAAACAAAAACTAAATAAAGATACCCGCTAACCGCTTCCCATTTTTAAATGTAGAATCGATCACCCAATAGAACTGGTTAGCGACAAATCTAAATTTCAACCAGAGCGCTTTCAAGCTTAGCAACGGTATAAGTTAAGTTATATAATGCTGTCAAATTAATTTGTTCACCCTGTTTTTTCCAACTCCTAAAACCGTCACTAGAGAGCGCTGTAATACGCAAATCCGTTGTCATGATACCCTTGTCATAAGTGACACTGTATCCTAGATTATTGATTTTTTACTTTAATATACAAGTTTTTCTAATCCAAGTTTATTTTAATAATCATCCCTCGGAAAGTCGAACATGGTCCAATACGAGCCAGATAAGAAAACAACTAATGATAAACAACAATTTTAAGTGCAAAGAATGTTACAAACCGTAATTAACACAAAACTATTTCGTTGCTAAGTACTAGTGAATGTGAAGAATGGGCCCGGACAGTTATATTAAAAAACCGATATTCAAAATAAGATATTTAAGGCAAAGATTAATTTCAAAAAGTCACCTGCGTCTAGAATAACAAGGGAATATATCGAAACGAGATTGCAATTATTGGAACAACACTGGTTAGTTTGAAGAAAATCACCAGAATGTTATATTGGGATGCGAAAATAACGAATATAGCTATTAAACAAAAGGTACAATAACAAACGTTACATCGCGAACAGCATTCTGGCCAGGCTGGTGGGCCAAAGGGCTTTATCTTCAGAGTCATCCAACGGTGTTAAACAAATACTCGATACGACAAATGATTGCTTGCACGCTTTATCTAACCTTGGTATACCTATATCGACATGGGACATCCTGATTATATATCTCATCACAATAAAATTGGATAATGAATCCCAGAAACAATGGGAACAAAAACTAAGCGAACAGGCTGATCGATTGCCTACACTAAGCGAGTTCCAATCATTCCTGGAATCAAGATATCGAGCACTCGAGTTTTTAGAACCAAACCAAAGAAGAGAGTTTAGAGGCAAAGATGCAGCGGATAAACCGAAGGTGTTCAGCGTGACGACGTCTGTATCCTGCCCATTCTGTTCGGGACATCACTTGCTTTATCAATGCAAGAAATTTGTACAAGAAGCCATCGGGAATCGCCGGGACTTCATCCAGAAGAGAAAACTGTGTTTCAATTGCTTCGGAGCTAACCATTCGGTAACACAGTGCAAACGACGCACGGCTTGTCGGTGCTGTGGCCAACGTCATCACTCGCTGCTGCACCAGGAAGGCGGCACTCACAATCCGACCCTGGCGGGTCCTAGTCAGCCCACTAATCAACAGCGGGAGCCAGCACAAGAACCGCAGGCAGCGGATCACGTGGAGCGTGTTGTCAGCCATTTTTCTAACAGTGAAATGAGATCAAGTAGTCAAGTAATGTTAGCTAGCGCATTAGTTTATGTATCCAACAAGGGTATGTATCACACACTTAGGGCATTGTTGGATCAGGGCTCTCAAGCCTCGTTTATTAGTGAACACGCAGTTCAACTTTTGCAGCTTTGAAGGTTGCCAGTTCTAAGTACCATATCTGGTTTAGGAGGAGAAAAATCTAGTATTTCAGTAAAACATATGGTTCAATTTAAAGTACAGTCCACATATAACTCTTTTAGCTATCCCGTTCAAGCCTATGTTTTAAACTGCCTAACATCCACTCTTCCTTCACAGCAAATTCAATTTCAGGATTGGCCGGTATTGTTGCAATTGCAGATGGCTGATCCAGGATATGGTACACCAAGCAATATAGATCTTCTACTGGGCGCTGATGTGTATGGTCAGGTTTTGTCAGAAGGCATATTGAGAAATCCACCTGGAACCTTGACAGCTCAAAATACACAGCTGGGATGGATCCTGTCGGGACGAGTTTAAGTTAGTGGGGATACTCCTTACATTATTAGCGCACATACCCATGACAACTCAATCAATGATTTGCTGCGTCAGTTCTGGGAGATTGAAACTGACTAGCATCATCCACTTTTATCCAAGGAAGAAGAATCCTGTGAAAGATACTTTGAATCCACTACAACTAGGGACAGTTTGGGTCGTTATGTTGTAGGTCTTCCTTTTCGCGACAACAATCCACTTGCTCAAGAAGAAACTTGAAAATAATCCATTCTTGAAGCAAGAATAATCCAAGGTAATAAATGTAGCCACCTGGCTATGAATCATATAGAAGTAATTAATGACAAACAAGAAGCTGCTAAGCCAGGATGCGTTTATCTACCTCATCATGCAGTTGGTTGTTCGCGAGGACAAAAGTACAACGAAGGTCGGCGTTGTTTTCGACGCTTCGTGTAAGGGTACCAGCGGCAAGTCATTGAACAATGATTTATTGGTAGGTCCAAGGCTTCAACCAGAGTTACGACACATAATTATGAAATGGCGTACTTATCCTATATGTTTCGCAGCGGACATAGTTAAGATGTATCGAATGGTCAAGGTCGTACCAGAGCATACTGACTTCCAGATAATGTCACAAGGGTACTATCAAATGTAAGAAATCTAAAATTGTAAGACCAGTCTCCAAACTTTGCATTTTGCCTATCGCTTTTTAACATTACTTACCTGAATAACTGTAGATATTTCATGCAATGTATGTAACTTAAATGTATCTTTGGATGCATCAGCTATTAAGTATTTTGTTATTGTTTAGTTGTAAGTAAATACGAACTGTTTAAAAGCAACCCTTGACTGAACTTTGTCGTTATTATGGTTTCTTTAATGTGTAATTTATATTTAGTTCATGTTGAGCAGTTCTTTATTGATTACTATTAGGTTAAGATGTTACGGTTTCATGGAGATGTTAATTGTACATGTAAAATTTGATGGCCTCATTGTTGGCTATGAACTTTTGTAGTTCATGGTGGGCGGAATGTTCACCCTGTTTTTTCCAACTCCTAAAACCGTCACTAGAGAGCGCTGTAATACGCAAATCCGTTGTCATGATACCCTTGTCATAAGTGACACTGTATCCTAGATTATTGATTTTTTACTTTAATATACAAGTTTTTCTAATCCAAGTTTATTTTAATAATCATCCCTCGGAAAGTCGAACAAATTTTTAATTGAACTCTCTGAATAAATCAATTTTTAGTACATTCACATACTCACATTAAAATTGGTACAATACATATTTTATTTGAATTGTAATACTTCGACAGGATTTTTAGTTATTTATTGAATTCTGCAATCGACTTTTACTAATTACTAACTTACTACTTACTTAATTACTACCTCCAGAGTGTCAGGGTCATTAACTTATTTAATTACATTTAGTTCTCGTCGAGGATCGAACCGTGCAAGACCGGAGTTAAAACTTCTTAATTGCAAGTATAAAAACTGGAAGCGCCACTTTCTTTCAGGATAAGCTGAGTCCGGACACAATTAAGTATTACGTGCACGAAATCTGTTTTATCTTCGTCGTGTTAATGTTTTGTTTATTGGGACAGCAAGTCGATGACGAAGTGAGTGTTAAATCTATCTACCTCTATATATAAAAATGAATTGCTGTTAGTTAGTCTCGCTAAAACTCGAGAACGGTTGGACTTTTGGCTAATTTTGGTCTTGAATTATTCGTGGAAGTCCAGAAAAGGTTTAAAAGGTGAGTAAATATGAAAATGCTCGGAATTATATAAAAACAAACAAATTTGTTTTCCCTTTGATGTGTCCCCTGTCAGCGACAAAGTAAGGAGTGTTAGCAACCCGGGAAGATTTTCGATATAGACATACCATTAGCAAATTGCAGTTGGTGTCCAGCACGCACATTCGCATTATCCAGTGAATCTTTCCAATAACTACTGGAATATATAGGGTTGGCTATAAATTTACGTATTCATTGGAGAAATCATAATACGCAAAATTGTTTTTTTTATTCTAGTGTGCATCCCTAGAGCTTGCTGTCACAGAGAAATGGTATATCTTTAATCGCGCACACAAGCAGAATGTGCGAATATTCAAAATGGCGCTCAGTCAAAGAATGCCTATTTACATTTTCGGTACTATCACCCTATCATTGCCAACATTTACTTGGGTAAGATGGTAGTTGTTTATGTCGGAAGCAGGAAAGATTTTTCATTTTCAACACTCAAAAATGAATCATGAAGAGGGTAGAGAAATTTGTTTGCTCCTAACATCCTTTTTTATTGCCCTACAGGCATACGGCCCACCTGATGGTGAGTGGTTACCGTCGCTCATGGACATCAGCAATGCCAATGATATAGTCATGCCGCTGCCTACTGTAACTACTGTACTCTCCTACCAGCAGTCTTCAGTCTACTCGTGATCATGGCGAGATATAGGGAACTTATCAAATGTATAAAAATGTGGTCATAATTCATTAAAGAGGGTGTACATAATAATTATTTTTAATGAAAAAGATAATAATAATTAAATTGTTGCAGTTCATCAAAACAGGGATGTCTTTCTTCACTTTGGTAATGTCCGTTTTAGAAGAACAATAAATCTCAAAGACACTGAAACCGTTAAAAAACAAGAAGAATCACGTTGGAAAATTAATATAGTTAAAATAAAAATTATCACAAATATAATGTACACATGTGAACAGTGATTTTTGTAGTAAAAGTTTTCGTTTGAGTACTAATTATTTGTATTCGAATATTACTCATCGGAGAGTAGGTAGCAGTGTGCTTAGTGCGAGTTTTTTAACGTTTTCGATAGCGTAAAAGTTAGCTCATATTTGTATGGAATGGGATCGTTTGCGTACGTTTTTTTTTTTTATTGCCTTTGTAGGCAGACGAGCATACGGCCCACCTGATGGTGAGTGGTTACCGTCGCCCATGGACTTCAGCAATGCCAGGGGCAGAGCCAAGCCGTTGCCTACCGCTTAATACTCTCCACAAGCCTCGTTTGAAGAAGGACATGTTAAAGCGCTCGGGAAACACCGTGGAGGGGAGCTCATTCCATAGCCGGATGGTACGTGGCAAAAACGATCTCTGGAAACGTTTGCCGCTAGGGGCGGTGTTCCCACTGCATACAAAATTGGCTTAACGTTTACGCTATCGAGAACGTTAAGAAACTCGCACTAAACACCCAGCACTATATATTGTACTGCAATAATATTTACTTTTAATAGGGCAAACTGTGAGCCTGCACGTATCATGCATTTCGATTAAAATTTTACTAATATGTCATAAGTTATTTTTTGGCATTTACGTTATAATTTTCATGGGCTCTTCTGGCCACTACCGGATGGGATTCATTTAATTCCGGGCGCCGAACGTCCTACAATTTTCCCACGTCTAGGGGGCACGCGGGACATCTGGGATTAGTGGCCGATGTTCGTAATATACACGATCGGATTACCTATGCTATTGTTAAATTTTTCGTATTTTCTTTAGTTATCACGAATCGTATCGACTGCTATGCAGTTTTTGTTGTTGAAATTTTTGATGCGAAGCATCTATAGCCGCACGTAAAACCGATTTCTGGCGACGCGTCGCCACGCTCTTATGATGGTATATATATACAGTCTATATGCAGTAGTGTGCACGGTGTGGCGACGCGTCGCCATGCGCAATCGACTGTGCGATTCTCTCCCACTCGATCCGGCGTTAAGCCATCTCTCTCGCTACACTGAGCTCGGATACCTATAGTGTATACTCCGTAGTGTATACAGTGTTGTTTACTACAGTACACATAGCCTGTGTTTTACTTGAAAGCAAATTATTTTTTCGTAATATTTTATTTTATCATTATGACATAATATATTTAGTTCTTAATTATCGCAAACTGTTCTTTTCTGCATATTACTTTTACAAAATAATGTCGATGTTTCCCATCTGCGAGGCGTCCAGTGACGGCTCACATTTTTACAGTTCTTTTTGACACTTCGGCGAAAGCTCACATTGTAGCATTGACCCATGACGAGTTATCTTGCTAGGGCCAGTGCTAGCAACACTCCCGGCTTGAGCCCCGTGAGCTCACCTACTAGTTCGGTGAATCTAGAATAACCCCTCGAGATTACTAGAATAGGTAGGAAAAAAAATACGAGTTATTTTTGGTTTTTAAATGTGTGTTTTGCATACATGTAGGATTGGTAAAAACGGAACGTATGAAAATAGTGTGGAACGGAGCGTTAAGATGTGAGTGAGAGAAAACGGAAAGAAAGAGAAAAGAGAATGACAGAGAAAAGTAAGATGGCGACGACGGTTAAAAAATGACCAAGGCGTAATAAAAGTGTTAATTAATTATTATTTTTAATAACAGAAGATTTTGGAACAGCGTAACTTTTATTTTATGCGCGGCGATCCCTATTTTACATACATTTCCAGACTGTAACAGGACAGTACCGTTCCACTACTATTTTATAGTATACGATCCTAGATATCAAATGCAGCCACAACCTCATCTACTCTATCCTATAGAGTGGTGAATTCAATCGGAAAAATGTAAATAGTATCCAAGATTGATTCAGCGCGATATTGCACGTCTGCAACAATAATGGTTTTTGATAGTAGTTCTTAGCGGCAGAAAATAGAGTTCATTTTTGAATGGCACTCAATAAAAATGTCATTCTAGACTTTAAGTAGACGATATAATGAAGCATTTTATGGTGAATGATCAATGGATCCGCGTCCAATAAAATTTACTAGGATTTACGATTTTTTGCAAATGAGGCACAAGTTCCATTTTAAATTTATGTAAGTTATGGGACCACAAAAATAATGAAATTATTTATTCTGTTTATTTTCTCTTCCAAGCCCCCAATTTTTGAATATTCTCTAGTGTTATATGTGCTGGTTATAGGTATGTGTAAAAGATAATGGAGAAGAACTATGCGCAGAGATTTTTACTGGAAGGACATTAAGAGCCCTAATTGATAGGTACCACCATCTTTTTCTGGGTTGAAGCGTTCCGTATTGGATTTTTCAAGAGCTGTGAGTTGTTTTACAGAATAGTTAAGATTACGATATTATGTTCTGAGGGGGTTGGCCGCCTTCAGAAAGCTACAAGAGGGCTGTGAGTTAAGTAATGAACAGAGCGGTGGTTACAATGTAACATTAATTTTAAAGTATGACCAGGGAAAGGGTCACATTTAAATAGAACGTGAAAAGCATTTGCTCGCGGAAATTCAAGTCAAGTTGCCATAAATTCGTAACTACAAGGCCAGTCTTCGCTGAGCCGTGCTCGATTTTATTTTCAGCCTCAACGCATTGGGTAATGATGATTTTACGTCTCTGCTGTGCAGCGGAGAATATTTTCGTAATGTCGTGCATATTATATATTGGTATTTTATAAGTTTATTTGCAAAGTTACCTTCAATGATATCTTGTTAGATTGTAATGTCAATAATAAGGTCGGCTTGTTTACGGTAAAAAATAATAGTTTAAAAAAACTAACAAAAAACGCTTTTATAGAAAATCCAACTAAAAAATAGAAAATAAATTTTAATAAATTTGAATTAAAAATAGTGTAAGAAAAAATGATTTTATTGTAAAAAAGCGTGGACCACTTGTGAGTCCACGCGGGTAGGTACCACCATCCCGCCTATTTATTTTATTTTATTTTTATTGCTTAGATGTGTGGACGAGCTCACAGCCCACCTGGTATTAAGTGGTTACTGGAGCCCATAGACGTCTATAACGTAAATGCGCCACACACTTTGAGATATAGTTCTAAGGTCTCAGTATTGTCACAACGGCTACCCCACCCTTCAAACCGAAACGCATTACTGCTTCACGGCAGAAATAGGTGGGGCGGTGGTACCTACCCGTTCGGACTCACAAGAGGTCCTACCACCAGTCATTACGCAAATTATAATTTTGCGGGTTTAATTTTTATTACACTATGTTATACCTTCACCGTGGAAGTCAATCGTGAACATTTGTTAAGTACGTATTTCATTAGAAAAATTGGTACCCGCCTGCGGGATTCGAATACCGTTGCATCGCTCGATACGAATGCACCGGACGTCTTATCCTTTAGGCCACGACGGCTTCATTTCTGCCGTGAAGCAGTAATGCGTTTCGGCTTGAAGGGTGGGGCAGCCGTTGTAACTGTAAAAACTTATATCTAAGCACTCATATCTCAAGGTAGATAGCGGCATTTACGTTTTATATTTCTATGGGCTCCGACAATCACTTAACATCAGGTGGGCTCTTCCAACAATCTAAATCTTATCAACTCATTAACGAGATGTCTTATTTCCAAAGTAGAAAATAGAAAACGGTATCCTTTTGGAATCTCGCACGATACATTGCCCTAATTAAAACAAAACACAAACCAAAATGATGTTATTGTTTCTCTTCGATCGGTTCCTCACTGCTGAGGATCGTGACTCCGTCCGATTTCGTCAACCAACTGTCTCCATCGATCCCGCCCTGCAGCCCGGTGGAGTGCGTCGCTGATAGGTATCCCCAGTTCCTCCGCTATTTGGTCCGACCATCGTTTGGGACCTCTACCCCTTTTTTTTTTTTTTTTTCACAGGAGAAAATCGCCGGATCCCCACCTGCCGTGCGTATGTGGGAATCGAACCTCACTAAAAACTCCTGCCACTCACAGCCGGCGCCCTACCCCGGACCGGGCGGGAACCCAGTCGGAGTTAATGAGACGGCGGGACAGGGTTTACGCAGAGCACATTACATACATCCCGCCGTCCCCCAGACGCCGGACCGGCGGCCGCCAGCAACATGACCGCCGGTTCCCTCGGTCGACGGGCTAAGAGCCCGATTGATAGCGCCGCGCTACACCTTCCCCCGGAGCGGTCGGGGGAACGCGACCTACCACGCTGCCCCACGCCTAAGCTCCTCCCCGCACAAAGCGGGTGGAGCCCGAAGCTCTTAGGGGGCCGGGTTACGGACGGGACCCCGGTCCCGACCCCCTGCTCGGCGGCGGCGGGTTTCTGCGTAGTGAGGAGAGCTTTGCCTCACTCGCCCCGCCGCCTCCTTCTGCGAGATGGTGCACTCGCAAAAGTCGAGCATAGCCTTCCAAGACTCGTCGCCGCCAAGCATCGACGCCACGACGCCAGGCAGCGACAAGTCTGGTCCTATCTTTGCGACAAGGACACGGCGCTGCACCTCCCAAGCGGGGCAGACAGCGAGCGTATGCTCCGCCGTGTCCAGGTCGTGTCCACAATGGTGGCACCTCGTCGTCGGCTTAGCTCCTATCCGGTGCAGGTACTTTCCGAAGCATCCGTGCCCAGTCAGCACCTGCACCAGACGGAAGGTGAGACGTCCTCGGCCACGATTCACCCAGTCATAAAAGACCGTGTAAACCGCCTCGACGGTCCGTAGACCCCACGTGGGGTTGGCCAACCGCCTGAGACCTCTACCCCTAGGCCTTTTTCCCTCTATTTTACCGGTCACCACAAGGCGTTCCAAATTGCTGGTATCCCTACGTGCAACATGACCAACATACCGCAATATTCTTTGTAGGCAGATTGTGGATAGAATTGTTTACGTCGATCAAAATATATATATAAACCTCGATATTTATTCAGACAGAACCAGAATCGACTCGAGGAAATAGTGTACACGTAGGAAAACATCTCCCCTATAAGAATAAAAGGAAAAATCATTTGTTTTATTCGGATTATTTTCTTAGTCGATGCTTCCATTTGTGTTAATGGAATGAACTCGTTTATATGGGGTGACATCTCCATAGAGCAAAATATTCTTGACTTTCTACGTACGTCATATTTTTACGT
This sequence comes from Bombyx mandarina, assembly GCF_030267445.1. Classification (NCBI taxonomy): domain Eukaryota; kingdom Metazoa; phylum Arthropoda; class Insecta; order Lepidoptera; family Bombycidae; genus Bombyx; species Bombyx mandarina. The sequence goes on from NC_143233.1 coordinate 3,545,736, forward strand.
TGATAGAATCAATTTATGATTTGTGTCGGCCAAAATATCACTAAAATAATTGTGCTTAGTTAGTAAAGTAGTTCAAACGTACACTTTTGCCAATCTTATCTTATCTTATACCTTTAAACGAGCAATTCTTGTATATTAATATATACTTACGAGGGCTGCACTAAAAGTATCGGGAATGGAATATTTCCACTGTTCCTGTCATATTAAAATCTTTTTAATTGAAAACTCCTTGGTTTTAAAAATGGAATACCATTTATTTATTTAAAAAAAGATTCTCGGTCTTGTCACGAGGTTTTGTCAAACTTGTTTAGTCGTTGAGAAAATGGAATTGACTCGAGAAAATTCAAGAGCGATGATTTATTATGACTTTCGAAGTGGTTTAACACAAAAACAGTGTGTTAACCGGATGATTTCTGCATTTGGTGATGAAGCCCCATCCAAAACCACAATTTATCGCTGGTTTGCTGAGTTTCAACGTGGACGTGTCAAGCTCAGTGATGATCCCCGTCAAGGTCGTCCAAAAACTGCAGTCACCCAAGAAAACGTTGATGCTGTGCGTAAGCTGATTGAGGAAGATCGACATGTGACATACCGCGAAATTCAGGCAACTTTAGACATTGGCATGAGTCAAATACAAATAATCTTGCATGAACAATTAGGTGTAAAAAAGTTGTTACCGCATTCGCTCTGTGAAGAGCAAAAAGCGGCTCGCATTACTTGGTGCGTCAGAACTCTCGAAAGATTCCACGCAGGATCCTCAAATGCTGTATACAACATTGTATCAGGTGACGAATCCTGGATATACGCATACGAACCCGAAACAAAAAACCAAACTAATTCGAAAAATTGTTCGTTCACGGAGTGTTGCAAAAAAAATGGTGGCCACGTTTGTCTCCAAAACCGGCCATGTTACGACTATTCCTCTTGAGGGACAAAGAACGGTTAATGCAGAATGGTATGCTAGCATTTGTTTGCCACAGGTCGTTTCTGAACTCCGTAAAGAGAACTGCAACCGCCGCATCATCCTCCATCACGACAATGCGAGTTCTCACACCGCGCACAGAACAAAAGAGTTTTTAGAGCAAGAAAACATAGAATTATTAGACCATCCGCCGTACAGCCCCGACCTAAGCCCTAATGATTTCTATACTTTCCCTAAAATAAAGAATAAATTGCGTGGACAGAGATTTTCATCACCTGAAGAAGCTGTGGACGCCTACAAAATGGCCATTTTGGAGACCCCAACTTCCGTATGGAATGGTTGCTTTAATGATTGGTTCCATCGTATGGAAAAATGTGTCAAATTTCGCGGAGAATACTTCGAAAAGCAATAAATACATTTTTAAATGGTAATGTTGTGTCACTTCGTTAATTCCCGAAATTTTCTGTGCCGCCTATGTATATGATCTGAATCTCGGAAACGGCTCCAACGATTTTCATAAAATTTAGTATACAGGGGATTTCGGGGGCGATAAATCGATCTAGCTACGATTTATTTTCAGAGAATGTTGTTTTATTCGTATTTTCAATAATCAACTCTTCCCGACATCTATTGGCGAATAATAATACTATTTTTCTTAATTGAGGGCAACTAACCGTTTTAAAGACACAATAAGATGGCGTTATCATCTAGTTTTCTTTTAATAGAAGACGTCCTGAGTTCCAGACGCGCCTAATGTTCGAATCGCGGCTGAGGTGCCATTCTGAGGAAATACTTATTTATCTAATACGTATTTCCTATCGAATTTCATGTAGGAATAATAACTTTGCAAATCATTGTATTCATTGATGGTACGACATAGACATAGGTATAATTATTAGGTCTATTTCTGCCGAGAATCAGTCGAGCTTTCCGTTTCGATGGGGGAGGCGGTGCAGAATACAATTCTTTGTAGACTGCGGCTTGGCTCTGCCCCTGGCATTGCTGGAGTCCATGGGCGGTGGTAACCACTCACCATCAGGTGGGCCGTATGCTCGTCTGCCTACAAGGGCAATAAAAAAAACAATTGAGTCTTAGATCGATTAGATAGATAGACTCGTGTCTCAAGGCAGCATTAACATATTGATCTTCTTCATCTTTCTCACATCCCACATTATCAAGCTGCATAGGCATGAGTTTTACGACCGATTCCTGCATGGCGTCAAAACTTCTTTGACTTGTAGATATACGACAAAGGGAAGATTTTCCGCCAAGCGGGTGATATTTGCTCGGTAGACCGACGGTCCAAAGGTTGTTGTTCGGAACTTGTATATATGCAAGCTTACCTTGAAAATGTCGTAAGCGAGATTCAGGCATCTGTCAAATATCTGGCGTTGTATGATGGCTACCCGCCACAGACTTCTCTACTACCATACTTTTTCCCTACCTATTCCCTGGCTATTCTAGCTACGCTCGGATGAGTAGGTGTGCTCACGGGCTCAGCCTGAGAGAATTTGCTCACATTAGCTCTAACAAGAGGAGTGCTTCGCAGAATCTACCGCCGGATCGGAATCGCGACCCACTGAGAAGATCCAGCGAGAAACTTAGTGGGCTGTGTCTACGGGATACTACCATAGCATGCCATACAAAGATTCTGTTCTGTTTTTTATTTTAATTTATTGCTTTAATGTGTGGACGAGCTCACAGCTCACCTGGTGTTAAGTGGTTACTGGAGCCCATGGATATCTACAACGTAAATGCGCCACCCACCTTGAGATATAAGTTCTAAGGTCTCAAGTATAGTTACAACGGCTGCCCCACCCTTCAAACCGAAACGCATTACTGCTTCACGGCAGAAACAGACAGGGTGGTGGTACCTACCCATGTGGACTCACAAGAGGTCTTACCACCAGTTTCTTCTTTTCACATTACTTTTGATTCTATGATTTGCGTTTTATTTTAATGAAGATTTGCATTAAAGTTTAGTTTTGAAGAAATACCAGAACGATAAAAATAGCATTCACATTTTATCAATTTTCTTGTATTTTCATAACAATTCACTATTGTTCATGGGTTTAGAATGCCAAAACCATGGCTACCATGAACCAGTTCAGCCATCACCGTTCAATTACCATATTTTGATTATGCCAATTGGCCACTGAAGTTTATAGACACGCTGTAGTTCAAGCATAGGTAGAGGATCATGATGTCACAATTAATTAATTCAGCCTTTATAATTTTATTGTTCCGATTGGATTTTGATCTTGCCCCTACTTGTAAAAGTTCTTGAGCTATCCAACCAAAAGCATTACACGAATGTCAATAATTCTATTTGAATAAACATATGATAATGATATCATAATCGGCCCATAGTCGTCCAATGGACATAGACCTGGTGGTAGGACTTCTTGTGAGGGCGCACGGGTAGGTACCACCACCCTGCCTATTTCTGCCGTGAAGCAGTAATGCGTTTCGGTTTGAAGTGTGGGGCAGGGCTTGTAACTATACTGAGAACTCAGAACTCATATCTCAAGGTGGGTGACGGCATTTACGTTGTAGATGTCTATGGGCTTCAGTAACCACTTAACACCAGGTGGGCTGTGAGCTCGTCCGCCCATTTACGCAATAAAAAAGGCCTTTTCCAACTGAGCTCGAACTTAGGTTCTCCTCATCCATCATTTGATTTGAATCTAGCGTACCAGTATTTGTTGACAGATCTCCTGTGTGCAAAACTGCTAAGAACTTATATAAGTTATACAATAGATGGTCTCTTAGTACTCCACATTGTTATGAGGCGGAGAATTCTCTATAAATCCCCCAAGCGAGGAGTACGTCGGTTTAAGCTTCTACTTGAGAACACGCAGACTGCAACTTGTATTGTTTTCAAGTTTGGATCCGTCATTATTGTTCTACATAAAGACATATGAAATTACAAGATATAAGTGGAAAATGTAGCGTGGGTAGACCGCGATGTGAAGCGATGATCTATGGATCTCAGGGGAGGTCTGTGTTCAGCATTGGACGTCTGTGGGCTTGATGATGATAATATTGTTATTTTTATTACAAACTAGCCTTTGCCCGCGACTTCGTCCGCGTGGAATAGTTACTTTGGCAAAACGCTAAATTTTACTCGCCTCTTCATTTACGTAGAAAGTGAAAATGTTTTTGAATAATAGAATGTTAAAGAGTTATTTAAGGTACCAAAATCACGCTTTTTAACCGACTTCAAAAGAGACTCTCATACCTTAGACAGATACAGATACAGAGAAGACTCTCACACATTACTTTAGCGAAACTTAAACCGTTTCCGCAGCGCACGCAGTGGAAGCTCTCAAAAGGGATTACAACCCCGATTTTGAAACATTATTTATTGATATGTCTCTCACAATTCTGCTTGCTATCGGTTTCGATACACCAACAAAGTCGGCTATGGAGATGAGCATGGTACCCATTGCATAGAACCGTAACGTCAATGGCGTATTGGAGAAACTTCATGATTCCTGAAAGTTTATAACGAAAGTTTATTACCGTGTAGATTCAGGTACATGCATAATCCTTGTGTATTATTGAGAAGGTATATAATAACCTTGATGAAGTCACGCGGATAAAAGTTATTATTTCATTTAAAAGCTGATTGACTGCAGGTTTAGATAAACTAAACCTAAAGGCGAACTCGGCATCATCGAGACTCTGCGTGTAATTGATTCCTCTGGTTTATCGAGAAGCACGACGTCCCCGAAAGCTGTCATCGTGAAAATCAATATAATCACTATCGCTATCAGAAGTACTATTATCCCAATCCGATAATTGGCCTAAAACCTCTAGATCACTGTCACTATCATCTGTAACTAATGAAAATGCCATTTTACTTAGTTTTAAATAAAAAAAAACCACAAAATATAAATACTTGAAAATCGTAATCGATCCTAAATATGAAAAATTCCTTGGATTGCAAAAACAGATTGTTCACCCGATCGAAACAAATGTCAAAATGGAAAGATCGGTTATTAACACACCCTAACTGTCATTTACGTACAGATGGCAATCGGCAATCTGGGATCGGTCCTCCCAAATATAGAACATGTTGCAAGATAGCAATCTCGATCTGTGGATTGATTATTGGCACAGTTTTAACGAAAAAAGGATTGCGTTTCCTATCTTAGATAGCTAAAAAGGGATTGAGATAGCTTATTAATTTCGGGCGTACGCTGGACTATTGTAATAATGACAAATAAGTATCAAAGATAATCAACAAAGAAAATTACATCTCAGAATACAAAACGTTCGCAAGTAATTTAATGTCGCCGTGTCAAATATTTTCCTAAAGACTTCCCCTCCGCGACTTTATCGTATGAATTGTGAAGAAAATGTAGGCAAAACTTGTCAAAACTGCGGTCTGAGTTGAGCCGGTCTTGTTTTGTATGACTGTGTTAATAATGCCTGTCGTTTGGAATTTGTGCATAGCTAAGTTGAGGAAACAGATACATTAAATAATCGTTTATGTATTGCACACAATTTAGGGCATACGATACATTTGATATTAACGGCCGTCTGGTGTAGTGGTAAGCGACATGGTCACTACACAAGGGGGTCGCGGGTTCGAATCCCGCCAAGGGCGGATAATTGTATGATAAATATAAATGTCTTTTCCAGGGTTATGTTTCTTCGGCGCGCACTCTGCGGTACCGTGGGTTTCGTGGAGTCGGAGTGGTGGGGCTCGATGGGGTTTAGTCGGTAGTCGTTCTGCGGGGCAAGTGCTTCGCGCGCCTTTTTCAAGGCGTAGTCTCCTGTGAGAAATTGGGGGAGGTGAAGGACCTCGGTCCTTCTCTTCCCCCCTTCTTCCTCTCAGGAGGCGCCGGAGTCCGACATAACCCGGTCCGTTAAAAAAAACCCCCTCGAACGGGTATCCGTAAACGGATTCCCCAGCGTTAAAAAAAAAAAAAAAGAAAAGGGTTATGGATGTATATTAAATATATGTATGTGTATAATAAAAATCTTACATTTATTTCCGTTATCTGGTACCTGTAACACGAGTTCTTTACGAAGTTAGCACGGGACCTGTTAACGTGGCGTGATTGTTAGTAAATATTTATTTATTTAAAAAAAAAAAAAAAACAATATATATACAGTCAAACCTGGATAAGAGAGAGTTCAAGGGAGCACAATCTCGTTCTCGCTTATAGAGGTTTCTCACTAACCCGAGTTTCTCGCTGATGCACCCTCTGAATTTCATTTCGCGATTTTCCGGATTCAAACGCATTCACTATTCACTTAATGACAGTACTTTAATTTTCCGTTTCGACATGATGCAGAACAGAACTTTCCTTCGCAATTGATTAACGATAAACTGAGTAAGTCCGACAAACAGGACGGTACACAGGCACACGGGTCCATTCGAAAAGAATGCGATAAAATAACAACGTTATTTAGTTCCACGAAATAGAATAGGTTCAATATTGACGAGAAAACAATACAAAAACAACGGTAGGAAGTTCCACGAAAGTTAAGAATGAGTCATAAAATAGCAAATGATGAATTTGTAATTTTTTTTGTCATTTGTTCCTCCTAATGATATAAATAAATAAAGCTCGACTGTCGCTTATAGAGGTATAGATAAGTAGCAGTCTCACTTACGGAGGTCCATGAGAGAAAAACGACTCTCTCTTACAGAGGTTTCTGTTTCTCGCTAATAGAGGTTTTGGGAGCTTAAAATGACGGGTCCTGGCTATTACTCTCACTTATAGAGTTTTCTCACTTATCCAGTTCTCACTTACCCAGGTTTGACTGTATATATATATACATTGTAAAGATATCGTTGGAGAAAGTGTAAAAATCACTACAGTAAAATTAATTAAGTACATTTTACTATAATTTATTTATTGCTTAAATGGGTGAATGAGCTCACAGCTCACCCGGTGTTAAGTGGTTACTGGAGCCAATATACAACTATAACGTAAATGCGCCACCCACCTTGAGTTATAAGTTCTAAGGTATCAGTATAGTTACAACTGCTGCCCCACCCTTCAAACCGAAACGCATTACTGCTTCACAACTTAAATAGGCAGGGTGGTGGTACCTACCCGTGAGGACTCACATGTGGTCCTACCACCAGAAAAGCGTAAGATGTTAAAAGCAGCAGGGAGGCGTACCCCGCGATCCTATTAAATCCTAAATTAATTGCACGCAATTACAATTGCAACTACATGCCATTACTATTACAATTATTAATCGTCGAGTATTATTGTATTCTATATATCAGCAGTGGGATCGACCCCGGAAGCGAAATCAAGTATATATAACTGGTATATTTAAAATTCAATGTTTTATCTTAAGATGCTGTCTATCAGTATTGAAGTTGAGGTGTCTATGAACTACGACCAAATTTAGGCGACCCGTGTGTCTTGATAATCTCAGCTAATTAAATACCTACCTTTTGCAGTAGGTGGTAGGACCTTTTGTGAGTCCGCGCGGGTAGGTACCACCACCCTGCCTATTTCTGCTGTGAAGCAGTAATGCGTTTCGGTTTGAAGGGGCAGCCGTTGTAACTATGCTGAGATCTTAGAACTTATATCTCAAGGTGGGTGGCGCATTTATGTTGTAGATGTCCATGGGCCCCAGTAACCACTTAACACTAGGTGGACTGTGAGCTCGTCCACCCATCTAAGCAATAAAAAAAAAACATACTAATAAAAATTTGAAAAACTAATTTGCTAAATCAGAGTATAAATAAACCTTTTTATCATTACCTTACTTACATTACATTAGGTTACTAAATTTTCCATTAATTGGAATACTTAGTACAGTATTGATCGGTATACGATCTTAGAACTCATATCTCAAGGTAGGTGGCGGCATTTACGTTGTAGATATCTATGGGCTCCAGTAACCACTTAACATCAGGTGGGCTGTGAGCTCGTCCACCCATCTAACCAATAAATAAATAAAAAAATACTAATAAAAATTTGAAAACTAATTTGCTAAATATTTTTATCATTACCTTACTTCCTAATTAAATTTTCCATTAATAGGAATACTTATTAAGGTATAGATACATCTGTAGTTAGTGCATCACAATATGTCGAACAGATAATGACACCATCGATAATAATAATAATAATAATAATAATAATGTTTTTATTTCAAGTATCCATGACTCATATAAATTGTTAATAAAACTTGACCTATGTTATTAGTTATATTTAGATCACAATGAATTACTGTGGTAACATCCCATGGGAGATGGCACCACAGCGACCCATGTATATACAGTCCAGCCTGCTTGCGATCATGCTCAGGATACTGTTGGAGCTGGCTCTCACTCTGTTTACCAGAGATGCACACCTCTTACGCATGGTAGCGTAAAAACAATCTATGTGCGCGTCTGCAAACATCCCTGATGCGCTACAAAAGCGGGGCAGCACCACCAGCACCCTAAACGCGTTATTGTATTGAACACGGAGAGCATTGTACGATCTTTGAGTATATCTAGCCCACAAGCTGCACGTGTAAAAGTTAGTACAGTAGGCCCTAAAGAGGGTGACCTTGACTTTAAGTGAACACCGTGCAAACCTGCGAGCTATCATGTTTGCTCTAACCGACAACGCTTAATAGTTCATGCGATCTTAATAATCTATATCTATACTAATATTATAAAGAGGAAAGATTTGTTTGTTTGTTTGTTTCGAATAGGCTCCGAAACTACTGGACCGATTTGAAAAATTTTTTTTCCATTAGAAGCCGACATTGTCCCTGATGAACATAGGCTACTTTTTTTTAATTTTTTTTAAATTTTTTTTTTTTTTGTTTCATGTGGGTTTTAATGTTTCCGAAGCGAAGCGAGGGCGGGTCGCTAGTATCATTAATAAGAACAGACACATTCACAATAAAACAACGCTGCAAACCTTCAGTTTTCGAACGCACAAAAAAAAAGCATATGTGATTTCTAGCCTTCTGTCGCAAACTTCTCTTGGGCTATGTTTAATCAACTGCAATAATAAAGCCGTATTCGTGGCAGCTCTGTTGGTAATGTACTCGAAAACGGGTTTGCTTCTGTCAGGGCGTCGTGCGAACGCAAAATTATAATTTCGACTTAAAATTGTTTCGTATTTAAGATTACTGTTGTTTTATTTTTTAGCGGTAAATTTCACAACAACTTTTTTTTTATTTTTTTATTTATTTATTATTTGTGGTCATAGGTTAACAAAGATTAATAAGTTAATATTAATAAATGTATCAGTATGTCCTGCTAGTAAAGCGTACGAATATTAGGTGTAAGTATAATCTACATAAAGTAAAAAAAAACAAATTATAATTATTGAACTCTATTCTACTTTATTATCTAAATTATCTAAAGTTATCGTCTAAATATTCTGACATACTATAGTAATCCTTATCTAATAAAAATACTTGCAATTTTTGCTTAAAATCTTGTAAATCTATTGTCTTCAAAATTTTTATAGGAACTTTATTAAATATTCTTGATGACATACTAAAAAAACTCTTGTCATAAAGGGCAGTTCTATGAGGTAGCGAAGAAATCTTTAAAGTATTCCTAACAGATTGCGGTTTTGCAAACAGATGTTTGTTCGTTTTGACAAAAATCGCTACCTCATAAATATATAAAGATGTAAAAGTCATGATTTTTAACTTTTGGAAGAAAGGCTTACATGAGTCTGGTACATGAATCTTTGCTATAGCTTGAATATAGACTAAAACAATAATTATCGAAATCGGTTGGCGTGATATTGAGTTATTGAGTTATTCATCTATTTGTCGCGCACGTATTTAATGCAAATTTACGACTTATATGGTTTTCTCATTTATACCATTCATTATCGGAACTGGATTAAATTAAAATTGGACCACGCGGGAAGCGTCAGCTTTCTAATAAATAAAGAATTATCAAAATCAATTCACCCAGTCAAAAGTTATGAGGTAACAAACATAAAAAAAAACATAGTCGAATTGAGAACCTCCTCCTTTTTTGAAGCTGGTTAAAAAAAACAAGATACAAAACTCGTAATGTAACCGCAAAACAAAATGACAACTCTTTTTAGATATACATATTTTTTTATAATAATTATTTTAAATGTCATTAAAAACGAACCTAAAAATTGAAAAAAAAATGCTTTTCATGATATTATCAAAATAACCCTTCTACTTCTTAAAGTATTTATAACTACTGATACCATGCACCTCACGCTTTTTTTACAATAAAATCATTTTTTATTACACTATTTTTAATTCAAATTTATTAAAATTTATTTACTATTTTTTAGTTGGATTTTCTATAAAAGCGTATTTTGTTAGTTTTTTAAACTATTATTTATATTTCATTTTTTAGTTGACTTTAAATTTTTTCAATATTTTTTTTCGATTTTTTTAATATTGTATTATCATCGGTCCTTAATAAGTAGGGGTCAAAATCATGTTCAAAGATTCCGTTACAAACATACATACGTCTAAAACTAATCAAAGCGTATTAAAAATAGTCTATAAGTTATAATCGCTGAAAAATACTTAATAAAACTACCGCTCTGATAAATTATCCTTACAAACTTAATTCTTAGGTCAACATCTTGCTAATTGGAGCAGTACTGAGTCAGTTTAATCTTTGTCTGATTTTAATTCGTAATGTTATTAAGACAGGGAGCCCGGCGGTGTCATTATTAAAAACTTTTTAAGCCCTCATGAAAGCTTTACGAGACGTTGAAAGAACTTACGCTGGCACGGCTTTGAGCGCTTGTGAACACACGCTATGTAACTTCGTTGATATGTACATATTTTTTGCTTTGACACGTGAACGAGCTCACGCCCCACGTGGTATTAAATGGTTACCGAAGCACATGGACATAACGTCATAGTCAAAGGTCACCCCATCCTTCAAAATGGGAACACATTATTGTTATGCGGCAGAAATAGGTTGGGTGGTGGTACCCACCCATGCAGACTCATTAGGCACTCTACCACCACGCAAACTATAGCTATTGCAAATTTTATTATTACCACACTATGTAATTCCTTAAATGTGAAGGTCATTCGTGAACATGAAGGTGGGTGGCGCATTTACGTCGTAGATGTCTATGGGCTCCAGTAACCACTTAACACCAGGTGGGCTGTGAGCTCATCCAGCCATCTAAGCAAATAAAAAAAATTAAAATAAAAATAAACCTATATCTATTCAATATCAATCAAGCGCCTGCTGACTATGTGCCAGGAAAGGATCCGGAGTTGCTTTGGGCACATAATGCGATCCTTATTGCACAGCCTGGAGAAACTCATCATTCTCGGACAAATGGAGGGGAAGCGCGCTAGAGGAAGAGCGCCAGCTAGATGGGTGGACCAACTCAAGGAGGTGACTGGAGGCCAGATACAGGGAGCGGCACATATGGCGCAGAACCGGACCGAGTGGAGAAGATTGACATACAGTCACGATCCTCAGCATTGAGGGAAAGACCAGAAAGAAAGTCAATATTTTATTATAAAAAAAAAACACCTGCATGCGGAATTCGAACACTGGCAAAGTCGCATTACGAATGGCCTAGGCGTCTTATCTTTTAGACCACGAAGACTCATAAAAAGTTTTGGTTTTGGTAAGGCGTAATGTGAGCGTGTAAGTACTGTCATAATGTTTATTAGTTATCTTATGGAAGACTTATGTATACGGTGAACTGTTCAATCTCATATCTCAAGGTGGGAGAATTAGTTTTCTTTGTGTTCACGGCTTCTTCATACCAGAAAGATGATTTCGATTGTATTAATCTCATAAAGCCCTTGTATCGTGTATGTAGTCGAATAATTCTTACTACTTACTACTACTACTACTTATCACTTCTTACTGGTGGTAGGACTTCTTGTGAGTCCGCGCGGGTGGGTACCACCACCCTGCCTATTTCTGCCGTGAAGCAGTAATGCGTTTCGGTTTGAAGGGTGGGGCAGCCGTTGTAACTATACTGGAGACCTTAGAACTTATATCTCAAGGTGTGTGGCGCATTTACGTTGTAGATGTCTATGGGCTCCAGTAACCACTTAACACCAGGTGGGCTGTGAGCTCGTCCACCCATCTAAGCAAAAAAAAAAAAGCATTCTTTAATTCAATGCAACACAAATTAGATCGTTGCAATTATAAAATCTATTCGTCAATTATATAGGTATATATATATATAGGTAGCTCTACATAGAAAAAAAATACGACTAATAAGCGTGGAAATAAAAAGCTCCAAGTGACGCTCATGAGTTACAGGAGAGGCCTTAGTTGCTTAGTCTGCAGTCGGAGTCGCAACGAAAAAAGGCTGAGGGCGGTCGAGCACCACTCTAGACGGATATTGCGCTTTTCAAGCTTAGAACAAAAAAGCGCTCTACCCTATATAGTTTCGTTACGTCGGTGTGCAATTTGTGTGACCGGACTTGAAATTTTCTAGTGACGTGGGCAGCGTTCTTTAGTTTCTTGACCGTCTTAATACTGTGACGTGTGACGTTTTCTTATTTATTTACTAGCTGACCCGGCAGACTTCGTAGTGCCTCAATCGATAAATAAAAGACCTAAACTTTATTTAATTCCAAGATTTTCATATTTATCTACCTTTTAAACCTTCTCTGGACTTTGACAAACAATTGAAGACCAAAATTAGCCAAATCGGTCCAGCCGTTCTCGAGTTTTAGCGAGACTAACGAACAGCAATTCATTTTTATATATATAGATTGCTCAGATAGGTGGACGAGCTCACAGCCCACCTGTCGTTAAGTGGTTACTGGAGCCCATATACATTTACAACGTAAATGCGCCACCCACCTTGAGATATAAGTTCTGAGGTCTCGTGTGACGTTTCGTTGAATGGATTATTTGAATTCGAGAGGCACAGGTTCGAACTTTAATTGATCTTAACAAAATTCAAGTTGTAATAGAATTGGCAACAGAATAACACTTTTGAGATTGTATTCACTTCGAGTATAAGATCTGAGTGTAAATAAATCTTATTGTTAAAGATTTTCACTTAAAATATCCTTTAAGAAGATAATTGTTATTTTTTTAACAATATCTCACTTCTGATCTGAACAATATACATTTATGTACCTTATAATGTAAATACAATAATTTAAGCCTCAATTTTATAGACCGATTGTTTCGGTATGAATTGCAGCACATTGACTTTGTGTGTCATCATTTAATTTTCTTCATCTCTCGTTAGGTCAAGATTTTAAAACGCAAAAGTACTTTTCATTATATATTTTAATTGTTTTTGATAGAAACATATTATGTAATTTGTGCAAATTGTTTTTTTTTGTACCTACCTATGCTGATAGCCTTGAAAGGATATTTCGGCTTCGCCCTAGCGTGTAGGTGAGCTCTCGGTGCTCAAACTGGAATTATTGCTAACACTGGCCCTGACGAGAGCGGTGCTTCGCAAAATCTACCACCGGATCGGAAACGCGACCCACTGAAAAGATCCGGCAAGAAACTCAGTGAACTGTGTCTATGGGACAAATTGTTAATGATGCTATATTGTATTGTAATTATTATTTTTTACTGGTCTTATTTTACCTAGAACGTCTTGTGAGTCCGCATGGGTAGGTACCACAACCCTGCCTATTTCTGCCGTGAAGCAGTCATGCGTTTGGGTTTGCAGGGCGGGCCGTTCTACTGTACTGAGGCCTTAGAACTCATATACCTATCAAGGTGGGTGGCGAAATTTAACTTTGACAATTTAACTTCGTAGATGTTTATGGGCTGCAGTAACCTCTCAAAACCAGGACGGCCGTGAGGTTGCCACCCATTTATTAACCCCAACCAGCAATAAAAAAATAATTAACCTTGTTTGAAGTCTTGTCTCATTGATGACGTGTATCTTTGGACTGCAGTATCATACAGAAGCTGTCTACGTCACTAGATCTGCCATAAAGTAGATTCCCTTGAAAAACACACTCTTTGAACTATTACTTTGAAACATGACTTCCAAACTCATTGTTCAGGTAAAGAAATGCCTCAAATTTCGTTCGAAATTTTCAAACTGCTAAGTAAATTTTCGGTTCAAACTCCAAGGCAACTATTTTAATAAAGAATGTCTCTGACGTGACCTGTGTCATTTGAAACTATAAGCATTGCGTCCTTCTCTAACCCAGGAAAGCGCTCGTTGTCTAGAAAAGGATGGACGTCGGTCATCTGGCCAGCAGTAAAAACTGGCGGAAATTGGTCGGACCCTTTTCAATGTAACGCCAAACCTATCTGTGGATAAGAAAGTTTCTAAATTAAACATAGGGATTCAGAGTTCTATCTTACATTCGTTTTAGTTTATAGCATTGTACACAGAGTGCATTGAAATAGATATTGTAAATGTACCTAGATACTGTGGGTTATTCTGAATATCATAATCATAAAAAACAAATTCGAAAGTTTAACTTTTATGGCAGGCAGCGGCTTGGCTCCTCTCTGGCATTGCTCACGTCCATGAGCGACGGTAACCGCTTACCACCAGGTGGGCCGTATGCTCATCAGCCTGCAAAGGCAATAAATCTTACTCGCGACGCGTGAAGTCAACGACCTCGAAGGGTAGCGCGTCTTTCATTGCTTGTTCGCGAATTGTTAACTGACGAAAGCTATAAGTATTTCTGCTTAGTTTTTTTCCCCAACTATTGACAGGTCGTAGCACATTCGCGTTTTGAAATCGAAAGCTACCTCCTACATACACACCTAAACTTAAGCCTAAACCCTCAGTTAAGTCAGTTACCGACTTAGAACTTTCTAGACGGAGTGAATCGAGCCCGCATGGTAGGTGCCGCTTTTCTACCCAAACATCGGTCAAACATTCCCCTAAAAGAAGCAACATCGTGTAATATTAATTAATCTTGCAAACAATATAATTTGCGTAATTACTGGTGCTTATGTTGTGAGTCCGCATGGGTAGGTACCCAATCTATTTCAGTGGTGAACGAGTAATGCGTTTCGGTTTGAAGGGTGGGGCAACTGTTGTATTATAAAATTGGGTCTTCGAACTAATGTCTCAACACACATTCCGCTTGCAACGCCATTGTGCTATTACTGCCGTGAAGCAGTAATGCGTTTCGGTTTGAAGGGTGGGGCAGCCGTTGTAACTATACCTGAGACCTTAGAACTGATATCTCAAGGTGGGTGGCGCATTAACGTTGTAGTTGTCTATTGGTTCCAGAAATCACTTAACGTCGGGTCCACTCATCTGAGCTATAACAAAAAATAAAATCCGTTATATAATACATACATAACGAGCTCGCTTTCTGGCCATGTTTGCAAAAAGACTCCACAAAACGCACCTCCCAGTACACACGGGAAAGATAATAAAAGCTAGTTTAATGAAAATTAAAAAATTCAGGGTCCGCCGCCGAATGGCTTCCGCCAGGACACGAAACAGTCGCGGCCCATAAACTTCTGTTGTATTCGTTCTTATGATTTCCATTTTACGATTTCATAATGTGCTCGTAAAGTCACTAGAAGTGCGCGGTCCGTGTTCTTTATTGCCTCGATTTGTAATTCTTTAATGCGCTGCTGTAGGTCGTGTAGGTTCTAAGGTGATAGACAGTAAGTAATGGTAATGATAATGGAACCTATTGAACATCGTTTCAGGTGTTACATGAAAATCACTACATAGTATAAAACAAAAGTCGCTTTCTCTGTCCCTATATCTGTCTGTCCCTATGTATGCTTCAATCTTTAAAACTACGCAACGGATTTTGATGCGGTTTTTTTTAGTAGATAGAGTGATTGAAGAGGAAGGTTTATATGTATAATAAAATCCATTAAATAGTGGAGAAATTAATAATAAATTACAGTTTCTTACGTTAATTACGGGTCGCTAGTACTAAATAAAGTGAATAAAACATGTAAATATTTTAATTTTTCAAAAACTTTAATGGTATGTAGTGGCTTGGTTTTGCCTCTGGCATTGCTGAAGTCCATGGGCGACGGTAACCACTCACCATCAGGTGGGCCGTATGCTCATCTGCCTACAAGAGCAATCATTTTTTTTTGTCTTTTTGTGTTTGAAAAATCTAAATGTGAAGAAAGATTATTTGATATAAGAAAAATAAATTCATATAACACAAGAAAGGGTCATCCCTTAGTAAGAACAAAAGAAGAAACAGAAAAAGTCCCTCCAAACGGCAAGTTGCAATGGATATCCATTTTATACACGTTATACACGTTATCTCTATACTATATACTACTGGATTACTATTGGAGATACAATCCAAGGAAGGTTGATGTCAGACAGGGGAGGGTCGTTAAACACATGCCACATCCCCGATGAAGAACGATAAGAGACCATGCTTTTTTATTACTTAGATAGGTGGACGAGCTCACAGCCAACCTGGTGTTAAGTGGTTACTGGAGCCCATAGACATCTACAACGTTAATACAGCCACTCACCTTGCAGACGGTCAGCAAGGGAGACGAAGAAACCTAATTTTTTGCAAAAACTTGTTAAGTTTTTTGAAAATTATGAATAATACTCGACTCCATTCGTTTTGCTGTGAGAATTTTCTTGGGACACAGACTAATTGTTTCTCGTGCGTCGTACTGTAACGAGTCATGGAATAAAAGCCTTACATGTCAACTCATATTATTGTCATGGCGGTGTTGAATTCAAATTTTATTAAGCCGCTTAAGAACTGCCTTTTGAACACGGTTTTTAAGCTTGGTAGCCATGTTCGTTTGTATATAACGGAATTGTTGATAATTATTTTTACCGACTTCCAATTAAATTCTGTCTTGTTATTCCCTTCCCACAAAACCAATTTCAATTCTCACTCCTTTACTGTGCACGCGGTCAAACTGTGGAATTCGTTGCCGGCTGACATCCGAGTTTGCAAGTCTGTTTCTGTTTTTAAATACAAGGTCAAACAATTCTATCTCTCATCAACCGAATGATCATTGTTCTATACTCTTCGTATATACTGTGTTACTTATAATATTTTGTATTCAAGTTTAACAATATTTGCTATGTGTATGTGCATTACTATAATTCTCATGTTGTATTTGTTATTTTAGCTGTTCTACACACACTCATCACTTTTAATTATTATTCTCATAATCCTCTCGCGGGTCTGCTGGAAGAGATTTCTTAAAGAAATAAGCAGTGCCTTTGTACATAATTTTCCTATTACTCTGTACTATGTCTTCCTTTTTGTGTGTACATAAATAAATAATAAATAACTTAAAAACTTGCACATGCAATACCGTTTGATGGGAATATAATAATTTTATAACTTCGCTCTAATATCCCTTCAAGAGGTAGGCAGCGGCTTGGCTCTGCCCCTGACGTTACTGACATCCATGAGCGATGGTAACCACTCATCATCAGGTGGGCCGTATGCTTGTCTGCCTACTATTACCTAGGACATAGTACCATGGACTTTCGAAGTCGTCATGGCCTAAAAGATAAGACGTCCGGTGCATTCGTATCTAGCGATGCACCGGTGTTCGAATCCCGCAGGCGGGTACCAATTTTTCTAATGAAATACGTACTTAAGAAACCTTCACGATTGACTTCACTATGAAGGAATAACATCGTGTAATAAAAATGAAACCCGCAAAATTATAATTTGCGTAATTACTGGTGGTAGGAGCTCTAGTGAGTCCGCACGGGTAGGTACCACCTCCCTTCCTATTTCTACCGTGAAGCAGCAATGCATTTTGGTTTGAAGAGCGGGGGGCTCTTGTAACTATACTCAGACCTTAGAACTATATCTCAAAGTGGGTGGCGCATTTACAATGTAGATGTCTATGGGTTCCGGTGACCACTTAACACCAGGTGGCTTGTGAGCTCGTCCACTCATCTAAGCAATAAAATAAAAAATAAAAAAAACAATACACGTGTGCAATTTTATAAATAATAAATAAATAAATATTTACTAACAATCACGCCACGTTGACTGGTCCCGTGCTAGGTTCGTAAAGAACTCGTGTTACAGGTACCAGATAACGGAAATAAATGTAAGATTTTTATTATACACGTACATATATTTAATATACATCCATAACCCTGGAAAAGACATTTATATTTATCATACAAATATCTTCCCTTGGCGGGATTCGAACCCGCGACCCCCTTGTGTAGTGACCATATCACTTACTACTACACCAGACGATCGTTCACACGTGGTAGAAGTGAAACCTTCCAAAATTAAAATACAATTATCCTAAACGTCTTAAGTATATGTAAAATTTTGTCATTAGTAAATAATTGTAAGGTAGCGCCCTCTGTGAATTGATATTTTAATTTCACGTATAATCCTAAATTAAAATTCACTACAAGAGCTTTCATCCACACGTTAGTATTAAAAAAAATCTCACAGATGGCGCTGTATTAAATAGTATGTATATTTCTGTCTCATTCTTTGCTGGCTTCATCCTACACATTTTTGTATTTGTGTCTCTTACCTGTCGTTTTTTCCGTTGCATCCGGTTTGAAATCACAACGATTCTAAAGAAGTTTTCACTTCAAAAACAGATGAAGCCAAGCATAAAACTCACTAACATTCAAATGGCGGCTTAGCTACGCCTAGTTATGCCGACTATAAGCAACAGTAACCATTACCGTTAAATAGGCCGTATGTTCATCTACCTATAAAGACTATAAAAAACCTGTCTTGTCTGTCTGTCTTGTCTTGTCTGTCTGGATTAGTGGTTCAATCATGGATCACAGTTTACCTGGTGTTAAGTGGTATACATATGACACAACGTGAATTCTACCGTCAACTTTAAGACAATACGTCAAAGTCTTAATTGAATTGTACAAGGTAGTCCCACCCTGCAAACCAGTCTGCTTCAGTAGAGAAAGAAAGAATGATGGTACCTACCCATGTGGGCTTACAATATGCCATATCACTAGTAATACTACTTTTGTCGTAAGTTCTTGACGCGAAGTAGAATTCACACGACCATACCGAAATATTTTTTAAAGCGCATTGAGATTGCAATGGTAGTGGCAAACGTCTGTCATCAGTCTGCCTACAGCATATATTGCGATATTGAGCACGCCATCAAAAGAGGTCCTGATAGCCTAGAGCGGCTAATGGTCACAAGGAGAGTGGAGGGAGAAAAGCTAAGAAATAGGGTCCTGATATCGGACAGATCCGATAGTCGACCCACAGATAAAGAAGATCACTAAGGGAATGTTACTTGACCTCATTAAAATAAATTCCGTACATAAGACATGGCGTACTCCTCCCAAGTTTTATGTAAATCGATTCTACAGCGAAAGCCATCAAGACTGAATCTCATTGAATATGTAAATAGCAGGTAAAATTGAAAATGCCTTACCATCGGCCATTAGTTCTACGTAGGGCTTGCGTTTTTTTGATAAGAAAGAATCTTTTAAAATCATTTAGGGTAGACGAAAATAAAAACATCCAAGTAATATTTAAAAAAACATCCAAGTAGTAATTAAAAAAAAATGAAATTACGGATTTAGTAAAATTTTCATTGCCTTGTCTTGCTCTCGCGTAGTCATATGATTACATGGTTATGTCACCGAACAATTTATACATATTACTAGCTGACCCAGCAGACTTCGTAGTGCCTCAATCGATAAATAAAATACCTAAACTTATGTATAAAATAAACTTAAAACAAACAAAAGGAATCCGTCCGACGGGGGACACATCAAAGGACAAACAAAATTGCTATTTTTATTTCATTCCGAGCATTTTCATATTTATCTAGTTTAGTCTATTTATTTATCACTTATTTATCTAAAGTTTTAGCGAGACTAACGAACAGCAATTCATTTTTAAATATATAGATTATAATGGTAGGCACATTGTAGTGAATTTAAAATTAAATTTTAATTTGGGTAATTCTAGCAATTATTTGCCGTTGCCTCATGTTCCCAATCCGGACGGGCCAGTGCCACAGTTCTACTTATTCTGTTGAAAAGCAGTCATGCATTTCGGCTTGGAGCTTGAATGTAATCAAGACTTCAAAGTCACAATACGCACTGTAGTGTAGTACATAATATTTGTTTCTGTGTGGTTTGTCAAACCGAATTATCCGTCTGAACTCCAGCTTGTATTCAGCAATGCGCTTCGTAAAGCTCCGTTGCTCTAATGCCAAAAACGGACTGGGAAGCCGGTAGAAAGATTTGTCTGCCTCTTAAGTCCTACCCACAGTCTTCAGTAACTCATTAAATATACTCTTAATACTGATATTATGAACAGTTCTTTAAATGTAGATAGTAGCGAAAATTTCAAATAATTCGTAGTACATAGTTGTCTATTGTTTTATGTTATTAATACTGTTAAGATAGTAAATTTATCAAAACTGTTAGTGTATAGCTGGGTACTCACCTAGCCGTGTAGCACGTAACGTAACAGATACAGTATCCAGTGAGTACGTAGGCACGAACCCGCTGCGAGCCGCTCGCGGAACGAGCGCAGCAACACAAAGGCGGCTCGCAGTGTGCTCGTGGCAGCTCGTAGCTAGATACGCTGTGGACCGTGGACCAGCCGTACCCACTTGCAGGTTGATACAGTCTCTGTTACGTTACGTGCTATACAGCTAGGTGAGTACCTAGACGTGAGTACGGTGATTTAATGAGACTTTTTCAGTGGACTTTTTGGAGGATCCCGAGAAACTACGTTCAGCGGCTTTGTTTGATTTTCCCACATTTGTGCACTTTCACAGATACTAAACAGTTAATAAACCACCGTTATTACATATTTAAACCTGAAGAAACACTAACTGGACAAAATAAAACAAATCACACAACTTCACTCCTCACGTTCCCACAGAAGTCGTATACATATATATAACTTTCTTTTGCTGTGTGAATTGGGAGGGTCTATGTCCAGTAGTGGACGACCGTGGGCTGATGATGATGATGATGACCATAACTCACTTGTTACTGAACGAGTTATTTACATCTTACATAAAGTTTAATAAAATATATTTAAAATTTATTATAAACTCGGCGGTGCCAGCCCTACGGTTAACGGAGAGGTTTTGTAATCTTTATTGATTGCCGTTAAGAGAGTATCAAATTAATTTGTATTAGAAAAGACAGCTTGCCCGGAATGCGTTCAACGAGTTTCAGATTTTTATGAAAACGGCGTTTGAAGATTTAAACAGAGTTATTTCCAAAGTGTACAAATTAGACAGTCTAAGTTGAAACTTGGTAATGGCGCTAATCAATAAACTAACCTTAGGTGTCGAGTATTTTGATCGACTTCAAAAAAAGGAGGCTGTTCTCAATTCGACTTTATTTTATTTTGTACATTCAATTTTTTCTACATTAATCCTGTAATTAATGTATTTCATATGGTCCCATTTTATCAAGACCTCACTCTCTCAGTGGTTTTTGGGTTATCCGTAATAATGAAAATTTATTGATTTCAATGACGACATTTGTATTTCATTTTGTTCAAATCTGATTTATCTTTTGTTAAAATGTTGGATTACATTTAATTTGTTAATGCTCTGTTATATTGTACACTTTAAAACTATTGTTATCTTATTTTAATATGAGTGTTTATGATTTTCTCTGTCTTAGTAATTTCTTCTCTGTATACTGTTATATTTTGCATACTATTAATTGTATTTTTTCTGTATTATAAATCTTAGCTAACATATATCAATGTAAACTCAACTACATCCTTAGCGATCAGTGCATTTTAGATGTTCATTAGCCCAGGAGAAAGCTTGACGAAGTTCGAGCGTGAAGATTATCTTGGTGTAGTATTTTTCTGACAATAAAACCAATCTTGGCGGGATAGGATTACTACAGTGCACTAGCGTTTTGTGGCCTGGAAGCATTCGGTAGAAACTGCAAGAATCAATTATTGGGCCAGAGGGATATTTGATTACAACTATACATACTCATCTTGTTTGCCTCTTGCCAAGTTTGGTGTTGATTTAAAAATTAGAAATCACAGTAGTGGAAGTAGAAGTGAATTGGAGAAAATGCAAAAAAGAACACAGTCTCCTAACACATTCCCGATCCTGCGGACCGAATGGTAAACAGTCGACGTCGCCCAAAACACATCATTTCGGTTCCTCCCGACCGACTAAAGGAGCACCGTTAGTGCATCGGGAGGATTTAGATACCCCAAGCATCGGTCATCGTTCTCGTCGAACCCGTCGCTTACGACGAATAGCTAGGCGAGAAAATTAACCCACAGACACAGCCCACTGAGTTTCTCGCCGGATTTTCTCAGTAGGTTGCGTTTCCAATCCGTTGCACGAAGCACTGCTCTTGCCAGAGTTAGTGTTAGCAACGACGTCAGGTTTAAGCCCCGTGAGCTCACCTACTAGTTCAGTGAATCTAGAATAGCCCCGTCGTCAACTGTGCAACTGAGGGTTTTAAAATTCTTTGGTCACATCTCAAGAAAAGAGCATTCGATGGAGAGACTGGTGATCCAGGGCCGGGTAGAAGGCAGGAGATCACGCGGACGCTCACCGACCCGCTGGACTGACCTAATAAAGAAGGCAACTGAGTCCACTATGGTCGAATGTACTCGAAACGCTTCGAACCGCCAGACCTGGTAGCGCATAGCCTGGAGGGCGGTCGTCGGGAGCATGGGCGACCTAACAGGTCCTACTGCACATACAGCATCAGCGCAACCACGACCACTCTGACGAGAGTGTCCGACTGAGAAGAAAGAATAACCCCCGGAGTTTCTAGAATAAGTTTCCTAATGTTCACTATGACGTACATTTTAAACACATAGTACTTATCCATCGTAGTTGTCCGGTAGACAGTTTTCGTACTAAAGTCGTGTTGCTCTAAGCGAGTTACTGGTTTCAGGGAAACGTGGATGGACTCTCGGTTGCGGACTAAACGCGTTACGAAACTTAGACGGTGACCATTACTCTGGAACAATAACTCGTTTGTCAATTGTTTTCAGTTGAATGAAGCAAACTGAAATAGTTTGAACGGTCTCTGACTTATTAGTCATTTTAGCTTGGCCTGTATGTGATCTAGGTAGGTTTGGGTTTTTTATTTATTGCTTTCATGGGTGGACGACGTGGTTACTGGAGCCCATAGACGTAAAGGCGCCACCCACCTTGAGATATAAGTTCTAAGGTCTCAAGTATAGTTACAACGGTGTCCCACCTTTGAAACCGAAACGCGTTGCTGTTTCACGGCAGAAATGGGCAGGGTGCTGGTACCTACCCGCGCGGACTCACAAGAGGACCTACCACCAGTAATTACACAAATTACAATTTTGTAGGTTTGATTTTTGTTACACGATGTTATTCCTTCACCGTGGAAGTCAATCGTGAATTTGAATTGTTAAGTACGTATTTCATTAGAAAAATTGGTACCCGCCTGCGGGATTCGAACACCGTTGGATCGGTTGATACGAATGAACCGGACGTCTTATCCTTTAGGACACGACGACTGTTTTGTCGTCATAGTTCGTATACATAGATGATCTGCCGATTTGGTGTGTTTCCACTTTTAGTTTTAGGATGATTAGTAGAGTTTATTTGTATGTTAAAAAAGTATGTTACGAAATCAATATATCTAAATTGAAATAATAGACGGCGGATTGGCTGTGCCCCTGGCATTCCTGATGTTCATGACGGTGATTACTTAACATCAGGTTGGCCGTATGCTCATCTGCCTAGATCCTCTGATCACCGAACACCGCTGATCGCTTTGTCATCATTGTTTTCAGCGACGCCAGTAAAAACATAAATAAGCGTCTCATAAATACTCCATATAGATAACTCGAAAGGCACTTGCCAAATTTTTTATACGCCTTGATATAAAACTCATAAAACCGTGACTGTGAAGCAATTTTGCTTATCTCCATCGTAAATATGAAAGATGCGCCGAAAGCATACCTATAATGTTATTTAGGCGTTCATGTGAAAATTTAAGGTTTTTTTTTATTTATTGCTTTGATGGGTGGACGAGCTCACAGCCCACCTGGTGTTAAGTGGTTACTGGAGCCCATAGAGATCCACAACGTAAATGCGCCACCCACCTTGAGATACAAGTTCTAAGGTCTCAAATATAGTTACAACGGCTGCCCCACCCTTCAAACCGAAACGCATTACTGCTTCATGACAGAAATAGGCAGGGTGGTGGTACCCACCCGCGCGGACTCACAAGAGGTCCTACCACCAGTTTATATATAATCAAATATAACGTACTTCTTAACGAAATTTCCTTTCCAATTCGATTGATTGCTAATTACTCTGTGAATGGTAAAATTTGTGATATAAAAAAACGCTTCGAATAATAAGTATTGCCAATAGACACATTTTTTTACTGGTGGCAGGACCTCTTGTGAGTCCGCGCCCGGTAGGTACCACCACCTTGCCTATATCAGCCGTGAAGTTTGAAGGGCGGGCCAGCCGTTGTAACTATACTGAGACCTTAAAACTGATATTTAAACGGTAGGCAGTGGCTTGGCTATGCCCCTGGCATTGCTGACGTCCATGAGCGACGGTAACCACTCACCATCAGGTGGGCCGTATGCTCTTCTGCAAATACGGGAATAAAAAAAATTAAAAAAAAATCTCAAGGTGGCGCATTTACGTCGTAGATGTCTATGGGCTTCAGTAACCACTTAACACCAGGTGGGCTGTGAGCTCGTCCACCCATCGAAGCAATAAAAAATAAAAAAACAGCCCACTGAGTTTCTCACCGGATTTTCTGAGTAGGTCGCGATTCCCAACTGATGGTAGATTCTGCGAAGCACTGCTCTTGCTAGGGCTAGTGTTAGTAAATTCTCTCAGGTTGAGCCCGTGAGCTCACCTACCCGTCCGGGCGTAGCTGGAATAGTCTCGTAGGCTACCAGAGAATAGGTAGGGAAAAAAATAAGTATCTGGGCTATTTCAAAATGAACGTGTGTTAGAGAATCTTGCATTATATTAAATACTAGCGACCCGCCCTCGCTTCGCTTCGGAAACATTAATTTTTATTATTAATGATAGGTGAATCCCGCGATGTTACCCGTGGTTATTGTCGTACCACGGGCGAAGCCGCGGGGCAAAGCTAGTCTAAAAAAAGCCTAAGTTACTCCTTATATCATCAGCTACCTATCAGTGAAAGTCTCGTCAAAATCGGTCCAGCCGTTCCAGAGATTAGCCGGAAACAAACAGGCAGACAGACAGACGAATATTGTAAAAAATGTTATTTTGGTGTATATACCGTATATACATTCATATTAATGTAGTAAAAAGCGGTTATTTCAATATTACAAACAGACACTCCAATTTTATTTATATGTATAGATTTATGCACGGTAGTCTATTTGGTATACCGGATCTTATTCTCATCACAAAGTGAAAGATGTGGAAGTCTCAATTGTAATTGCTACAGGGATAGCACACGATTGTTTTGGTGCAAATATTCCGGACAATGGTTGTCCTTAATGCACACTCTTAATACGGAGTGTAATCAGTAAGTGGTTAGATATTCATAGCATTATTTATTCCGATGATCTGATAAAGTAAAATTGTTTTGTTTGATAAAAAAAATCTCCAACATTCCAGAAATTCTTCATCATTGATTGACAGTCACACACAGCGTAGGTAGGCTATGGAAATTACGATTTCAATATGAAAGAAAAATAAAAGTGATTGTTACACTGTGCTTACGATATGTCAGGCTATTGATAGATATATTTACTGGTGGTAGGACCTCTTGTGAGTCCGCGCGGGTAGGTACCACCGCCCTGCCTGTTTCTGCCGTGAAGCAGTAATGCGTTTCGGTTTGAAGGGTGGGGCAGCCGTTGTAACTATACTGAGATCTTAGAACTTATATCTCAAGGTGGGTGTCTCATTTACGTTGTAGATGTCCAGTACCAGTAACCACTTAACACCAGGTGGGCTGTGAGCTCGTCCACCCATATAAGCAATAAATATATATATATTATTAAATAAGGATGTAAGTTCTAGATTGACAGACAAGCTCGTGTCCCAACGAATTTTAAATGATTACCAGACTTCACAACTTGCATATCTCAATGTTCTAATAATCTTTGGGCTATTAGTCTTAATACTGGGCGCCAGAATTAGGCAAAATAGTGGTACATATACGGGCTTCCAGTAGGTTTCAACATTAATATATAAAATCTAGCGATACAACGGTGTACAAATTTCGCAGGCGGGTACCAATTTTTCTAATGAAATACGTACTTGACAAATGCTCACGATTGACTTCCACGGTGAGGAATAACATCGTGTAATAAAAACAAAACCCGCAAAATTATAATTTGCGTAATTACTGGTGGTAGGACCTCTTATGAGTCCACACGGGTAGGTACCACCACCCTACCTATTATATTATATCTGCCGTAATGCGTTTTAGTTTGAAGGGTGGGACAGTCGTTGTAACTATACTGAGACCTTAGAACTTATATCTCAAAATGGGTGGCGCATTTACGTTGTAGATGCCTATCCTGTAGCAACTTAACACCGGGTAGGCTGTGAGTTCGTCCACCAATCTAAGCAATAAAAAAATAAAAATAAATAAAAAACAAAAGTAATACAAAAAATAAAATATTACAAAACATGACGTCCGCAAAATGTATCCTTACACACCTCTTTACGCTTTGTATTTGTTCAGTAGAGGTTTAGGCTTACGCACACAAAGGTTAGAGGCATATAGAAATCGCATTTACAGATTAGCGAAGAACTCGTGTTATGATCAACGGAATTCGTGATGTTACAAAAATATTGGCTGCCGTCGAATTAATATTGCCACGAAGAAGTTTTGCCCTGGAAAACGGGAATGATGGAAAATTTTCGGCCGCCTACGGAAACCAACAAAAAAACCTCCGATTATTATCTATTTTCTCGGGCGTTGGCAACTCGTTGAACTGATTAAAAATAACTTTAACGGCTTAATTCTTCACTATTGTTTTCAATTAATTTATTTTCGATTGTTTTACACATTCCGTGGTCATATTGTGTTGTATTTTGTGTTCACTACTTTCCAATTTTTTCAAAAGTTAATTCTTGATATGTGCATTTGATATCCCCATGAACAATGAGCTTAAAGTTTCATCTTTAACTTAAACTGCGTTCACGTTAGAAAAGAGAATTAGATCGAAGTTAAAATCCTCAGTAAAAGAATTGGAGTTAAGATCAGGATAATATGGTAAGTAAGGCTGTGGGATTGGGAGAAAGTGGAAACAGAAGCGCTAAGATGGCCATAATATCGTAATACCGTAATACCGTAGTACCAGATGATTCGGAATGTGGAATTATCGTGCAAGATCATCTTAATTGTGTGAAATTAAAAATTGGAATACAAAGGCCGTTGAACTATCGAGTCAATGGCTAAAACAATATTTATTTATTTGGGAAACAAACAGTACAATACAAATAAATAATATTTAAAAAAACAGCTAAAACAATAACCAAATATGTTTCCACAATCAAAATCACAAATAGGTAGAAAGTGAACAGAGAAGAGAAATTTAGAAATTTAAGTTACAAAAAAAAAACAAAAGCAACACATCACGCACATATTATTTTGTACATCAACTTACACTATAAAACTATAATACTCATAGGACTAAATCACCTTATAAATATTTTAAAATAGCTTTTCTATATGCTACAAGTGACAAGCAATCCATCCAAATTCTATCCAAAAAATTCTACAATCACTATCTTCCAAATGAAACAAAAATCTCTCGCGATCACCGTCAAAAACGAGATTCCCATCAAAGATTCAATTATAATAAAGACCCAAATTAACTCTTCCATTCAACAAAAGTCCAACGAAATCAAGCACCAAGCTCCGAAACGTTCGTTGTTTTCCACAAAGGATGAAAATATTACTCACTTTGTCAAACAGATAATTGAGTTACCTTCGCCATTGTATAGCCGAGTGGGGTAAACGGGTTAACTACTCTATTCCGACTCCTTATCTTTAATAGACCGTTAAAAAGAGACGAAAGATGTCACAATAGCGACGCTTTCGGCGTTACGAAAAGCCTGGCGTCGTATTGAAGCTAGGATATGAACAATATATTTTGATAATGAGCGGGAGCGCGTTTTAGAGCTTAATCTAGTTTTTTTGAATAATTTGATGAGCGGGAGTGCGTTTTAGAGCTTAATCTAGTTTTTTTGAAGACGAGCTTCTATTCGGAGAAGTTGTTGTTACTGATCCGGTTTTCTTCTGAAATGACTGAATGGTCGATTTCCGAGTCTCCTGGACTTAAGTTTTTTTAATATTTTTTTATCGCTTATGTGGGTAGACGAGCTCACAGCCCACCTGGTGCTAAGTGGTTACTGGAGCCCATAGACATCTACGACGTAAATGCGCCACCCACTTTGAGATATAAGTTCTAAGATCTCAAGTATAGTTACAACGGCTGCCCCACCCTTCAAACCGAAACGCATTACTGCTTCACGGCAGAAATAGGCAGGGTGGTGGTACCTACCCGCGCGGACTCACAAGAGGTCCTACCACCAGTATTTAGGCAAATTATAATTTTTGCAGGTTTGATTTTTATTACACGATGTTATTCCTTCACCGTGGAAGTCTTAGCTTAACAATACGACCCCCCATTCATAAAACCGAAACGCATTACTGCTTCACCGGGTGATGGTATTTATGTTAATGATGTCTATGGGCTCCGATAAGCATTTAACACAAGGTGATTCAATGATTAGGGGTGTAGCCATGCTGCTATTTCCCTCCCTTTTCTTACTGTCGACTAACTTACCCACTTTAATGTTTAGAAAAAGTCGTATTTCCTTTTAAATCTACTTCCACACTTCTCAGTCGTTCCTTCATTTTTGGGGAACATGACTATTCTGTAGTATTCCCAATGTTTCTCTCCACCTATTTTTTATCTTTGTCTGGTCTTTTGTCTCGATCAGCATTTTTAGCTGCTGAGTCACCTGGTCTGACCACCGCTTTGAATATCGGCTTTTAGGCTTTTTGCCTTCCGATGACTTGAGTACGTATATTCATACATCCGTTCCGAAACTAATACGGCAGAATACAAATTTTCTTGTGAAAATGGGAAACAATATTGGAATTCTTAGCTAAATGTTATTCGCTTGTTGGTCTGGTGGTCTATGTCTGTTGTGACAAGGGTCCGGATTCCATTCACAAACGGAGTCATCTTCTAAAATGTTTGGTACTATACAGGCTTGGACGCGAGTTTCGCGGCTTGGCTCTGCCCCTGGCATTGCCGAAGTCCATGGGCGACGGTAACCACTCACCATCAGGTGGGCCGTATGCTAGTCGGCCTACAAGGGTAATAAAAAATAAATTCAATTTGTAATTCAGAATTAATGAAATACATTACATTTTCCCCGGATAAAGACTTTCTTGTGTCCGTTGCTTTCCGGTCCCTAGCCCGGAAACAGACTGCGGCATTTATTATTGCAAATATACCGGATTATCCGGTTCATGTTATAAACCATAATAAAAACGATCTTATTTGTTTATACGCGCTTTAAACTATTTGTGCGAAATGTCATTAAATTTTGCGTGATTGAGTAACAAAGCTACTAACTTTCACATTTATAATATTAGTATAGATAAGTTTGGTTTTTAATTTAGTTAGTGGTTTTTAATTTAGTATTTAAAAGTTTCGCACGTTACTTTTTACTAAAGTTTAATTTTACAAATTGCCTAAGCCTACCTAAGCTTACCATAGTTAGTATGGAGATAATGAAGTTCGAATTTACTTTTTCAATATTTTGTAGGCAAAAAAATGCACGCTAAAATAATATTTACAAAGGAATCTATTATCTATGGATGAAACCAGGGATAGGCCGATTTTGCATCAAAATTATAAATGTAATGTAAAAATTATGAATATAATTTTTTGGAACGAACTTCTTTATGGGACAATGCGGAGGGGTACCCTAACCGGGAAAAAACGTCCGTAACGTAAGATTTTTATTAGTAGTGCACACAGTGTACGACTTAACTTTGTAATAACGTACAAAAAATAACATATTTTTTTATCATTCATTGACCACGATCTCAGAGCGTTCGTTTGCGCAATACACTAACTCTTATGCAAACAACCGTGAACGAAGTGTACCACAATAAGTTCGCACGTTACCGAATGACCGTGGGTTGTTGCGAAACCTCCAGTTTTATTTTCTTTATACCTCGAATAGAACTTAAAATTAATATTTTTATAATAAGGAACTTCGTTCCTATCCAGTGTCCCACGACAAGACACATCTTTTTTTTTAAATTAATTGCAATACATAAGCACGAATATGAATTGTGGTTTAGGCCACTTTTGTACTGACGGCCTTGTATATATTAAAGGACATCTACGCATTCTCCATTAAATATCTTGACAAAATCACTGGAATAAGCGCCTTTGAAATCTCAGTAATTATATCGCGGCGTGAATGCAGGACGCAGATGGGAGAACACGACGCTTCAGCGAGCTTGCAGCTGCGAGAATGCTGTCGAGAAAACGTTTGGTACGCTTCAAATACTGTGCATTTTGAGGATAGAAAGATAATTCGGGGTTTTTTAATACGCTTTTATTAGCTTCAGACGTATATATGTGTTTGTAACGGAATCTTTGAACATGATTTTGACCCCCTTCAAAACGTCGGATTAACTCGAAATTTGGTATACTTATTATTACCGATGATAATTTAATATTTAAAAAAAAATTGAAATTCAACTAAAAGATGAAAAATAAATAATAGTTTAAAAAAACTAACAAAATACGCTTTTATAGAAAATCCAACTAAAAAATAGAAAATAAATATTAATAAATTTGAATTAAAAATAGTGTAAGAAAAATTTATTTTATTGTAAGAAAAGCGTGGGGTGCATGGTATCAGTAGTTATAAATATTTTATGAACAGATATGAGTAGAAGGGTTATTTTGATAATATCCTGAAAAGCACCCCACGCTTTTTTATAATAAAATCATTTCATTCATTAAAGTTTATTTTCTATTTTTTAGTTGGATTTTCTATAAAAGCGTATTTTGTTAGTTTTTTTAAGCTATTATGTTTTTCTCGATTATAGTCTTCCACAATTTGCTGTTTGTAATGTGTTTAGTAATTGAAGTGCGTGCTATGTACACATTTTCCATTCTATCTTACAAAAATGATATTAAAATGTGGGACCCCTTAAACAAATACTGTTGTTCTTTTGGTGGTAGAACGTCTTGTGAGTCCGCACGGGTAAGTACCACCACCCTGCCTATTTTGGCCGTGAAGCAGCATTGTGTTTTGGCTTGAAGGGTACGGCAGGCGTTGTACTGTAAAAACTGAGACTTAGAACTCATGTCTTTATGTGGGTGGCGGCGTTTACGTTATAGATGTCTATGGGCTCTGGTAACCACTTCGAGCCACGAGATCGGTCAACCATCGAAGCAATAAGGAAAAAAAAATCGCGCTACTCCCCACGGAATAGACCTTAATGATCTATTCCATGGGGTGGATCATCACGAACGACTATAATGAAATTAAATTGCATTTTTTATATTAATGTCTTTATAAGCAGATAAGCATATGACCTACTTGATGGCACATCGCTATCGCTAATGCACATAGAAAATTCCTGTCTACTGCTGTTATTACTATCCTAGCTGTTTTTACGATGAAATATATCCGCAACCGAAGTCTCGGTTTGAAAGCTAATATCTATTTATCTATCTATATATATATAAATGAATTGCTGTTCGTTAGTCTCGCTAAAACTCGAGAACGGCTGGACCGATTTGGCAAATTTTAGTCTTGAATTATTTGCGGAAGTCCAGAGAAGGTTTGAAAGGTAGATAAATATGAAAATGATCGGAATTAAATGAAAATAACAATTTTGTTTTTCCTTTGATGTGTCCACCGTCGGACGGTTTCCTTTTGTTTGTGTTTATCTATACTAATATTATAAAGAGGAAAGATTTGTTTGTTTGTTTGTTTCGAATAGGCTCCGAAACTACTGGACCGATTTGAAAAATTATTTTTCCATTAGAAGCCGACATAGTCCCTGATGAACATAGGCTACTTTTTTTAAAAAAATTTTTATTTTTTTTATTTGGTTTCATGTGTGTTTTAATGTTTCCGAAGCGAAGCGAGGGCGGGTCGCTAGTTTTATATAAAAGTTTAGGTTTTTTGTTTATCGATTGAGGCACTACGAAGTCTGGCAGGCAGCTAGTCTATATCTATATCTATACTAATATTATAAAGAGGAAAGATTTGTTTGTTTGTTTGTTTCCAACAGTCTCCGAAACTACTGGACCGATTTGAAAAATTATTTTTCCATTAGAAACCGACATTGTCCCTGATGAACATAGGCTACTTTTTTTAATTTTTTTTTTGTTTCATGTGTGTTTTAATGTTTCCGAAGCGAAGCGAGGGCGGGTCGCTAGTAACCTATATAATTATACTTATTACAATACTATTTCATCTGATTTTTCAAGGCAAGCGGCGGCATTCTTGTCTATACATCTATAGGCAAGATCGTCATGAGGACATTCTTTCCAAAAGGAATATTGGAACCACTACATCGCGTTGTTTACACAGTAAAAATCTTTCTTATGAATCTAATGATAATAATTCTAGACTATACCAATATATTAAGGTTGGTATAGTCTAGTCTATTCCTAACGAATTATTAAATGTAAATTGCATTAAGGCGTCTCTCTTACTCTTAATGCTAGATTTGTCTGAGTTAGACAAATAACATTGGCGGATATTGCCTTAATAATATTGGGCAATACTATTCTTCAAGCACACCTGCTCTGTATTGCAATGCTCCGTGAAATTGGTCACAAATCGATGTAAACTTAGAATATCTCTTTGTCCAATAGATGTAAAGAATAAACATTAAATTCAATTCTAATGTAGTTTGAACTATTTTGAGGCAACTATTGTATTGTAAGGTAACATAGTCCTTCAGCGAATATGACTATTATTTATTTATAATCAGATAGACCGTATATGAAATATAATGAAAACATTATGATGTAATGAAACATATCCTGAAAATATTTTGTAATCATGTATGTATCTATCTGATTGTTTTCGGAGATATTCTAACAAAATTATTTAGCCGCTGTCCGGTCTTTTATTGTAGTTGTATAAAGCGATACTAGTGTTCTAATTCCGCTAATAGATACAAATTTTACTAAGACGATATGCACCAACCTATCCTATCCACGAACGACTCGTATTTTTTTTTATTGCCCTTGTAGGCAGACGAGCATACGGCCCACCTGATGGTGAGTGGTTACCGTCGCCCATGGACTTCAGCAATGACAGGGGCAGAGCCAAGCCGCTCCCTGCCGTTTAATACGTATTTTAGTTACTCGTACATATCAGAATCCACGTCCTTACGGATCCATCAAATCCAATGACCCTTGCCTTAGACGCCTTCAGCTCTAACACGAGGCGCCGGCTTAGGGACCCCGGTAACCGTACTCGTTGAACTCGACAAAGAGTTCGACGTGCAACCTCACCCATGCATCAGCCCGCTGAGTTTCTCGCCTGTTCTTCTCAGCCGGTCGCGATTCCGATCTGTTAGTAGATTCAGCAGCTGCTCTCGAGTTGTTAGGTATCGTTCGGAGGCGCTAGGGCAGCTGTTAACAAATCCCACCCCTCTTGGCTGAGCCTTTGCTCGCCCACCTGTCCTGGTGAAACTGGAAAGGCCTCCGGGCCACACATAATCCTTCAATCATAAAAAAAACATATCACATTGCGTAGACTGCAACCCACTTTCAGACACAATAATAATAATAGCCGGGAACAAATCACGCACGGGCATCCCACCCCAAGTTAGGATTCCCTGTGTTATGGATTAAATATATGAATAGATGGATAATAGACACCCAGATAAAGAGCAAAAAAACTTGTTCATCCCACGAATGTTTGGCCCGATGTGGGAATCAAACCCGACCTTCAGAGCAACAGTGAAGGGCGCTAGAAGTTAAAGTCTCAATAACACTGTATCAGTGTTATTATAATACGTGAAGTAAAAACTTTGTATCCCTTTTTACGAAAATTGCGCGGACGGAGGAGTATGAAATTTTCCACACTTATAGAGAATATAGAGAAGAAGTGCACAATGCTAATATTTTGTTAAAATAATGCATAAAAGATACATTAAATCAATAAAGAAAACATTACACACACTACATATCATGTATTTAACGCACACAAGCATGAATACTATTAATTGTCAAACTTTTGTTCTTGACGTCTGTGGTCAAATTGAGAATACATTAAAATTAAATATTGTTTGTGTTTATTAATATTTTTTTATAGTGTAGCCTTGGCGAAATTTGTGATTATAGAAGTATAAAATACAATCATAATAGTGTATAAACTTACAATTCCAATTAATTATAGTCGAATTTCGACTACTGCGGAACCTCTAGTCAGCGTTATTATACGTTTTGTATTATCGCAAATCGGACTCGGGAATCTTACTCCGAAATCAGTTCAACAGTAATCACACAAAAATTCCGACAGCTGCTCTCAGGTTTATCTTGGAACCGACCCTGTGGTATCATAATATTATTGTCATTCCGATCAATCAAATCGACGAAACAAAATATATGTGGGCTAAAAACGACGTCGTAGATTTGAATCAAAACTCGAGAATAATCTTAACACGTTGACTGCCATGTAGGTCACCGGTGCCCTACGTGGCGCACTGAAGTAATTATATCGATTTCGTTACTAAGCGCCTGGATTGTCTAATTTTGCCTTCTTTTGTTTTTAACCTTTGCTAAGACCATCCAGACCATTTCCAGACAACCATCAGGTGGACAAGAATCATTTATAAATGAATTACGCGCGCTTTTAGGTCCCTTAGAAGTAGATTCATTCTCAGTATCTTAGGATTCTTTCCTTTTTTTTATTGCTTAGATGAGTGGAAGAGCTCACAGTGCGCCTGGTGTTAAGTGGTTACTGGAGCCCATAGACATCTACAACGTAAATACGCCACCCACCTTGAGATATAAGTTTTAAGATCTCTAGTATAGTTACAACGGTCACCCCACTCTTCAAACCGAAACGCACTACTACTTCACGGCAGAAATAGGCGGGGTAGTGGTACCTACCCACAAGAGGTCCTACCACCAGTAATTACGCAAATTATAATTTTGCGAGTTGATTTTTATTACACGATGTTATTCCTTCACCGTGAAAGTCAATCGTGAACATTTGTGAAGCACGTATTTCATTAGAAAAATTGGTACCCGACTGCGGGATTCGAACACCGGTGCATCGCTTGATATGAATGCACCGGACGTCTTATCCTTTAGGCCACGACGACTTCAAGGGTCTACTAGATAGGCTCTACTAGATATCCCGGCGCCTTAGTAAGAAGATCGAGGACAGAAATCGACAAATTACTTGAGTGCACCGCGTAGGGTACCTGTGACCCACATAGCAGTCAACGTGTAAATCCATCTAAAACGTAATCCCTTTACAGAGATCCCGAATGTCGTATAATTGAGGGGCTCTGTTCACCCTGCCGATGACATATCGATAAATTAACATCACTGTCGATGAATACAGCCATATTTCATAAAACAAGGAGGTTTGCGGTACAAAGTTCGTTTATAACACAGAATATCGTTTGGCTTAGGGATGTCCTGCATTTGTGTGCGCAATTTAAACTCCAACACTATTCTTATGGAGGAATGGCGACGTCGTGTGAGGCCACCACCCGGACTAATGACGAAGACCACTCTGCCAAGAATCCAAATGACTAAGAAGAACTATTCTCATCTTTATCTTTTCTTTGGCACATGACAAGGATATAAGTAGTTTTCGATATTATGCAGAGAGAAACCTGTGATTGTGATGAAGCAAAAAGGGCTTCATGCGCCAACCTATGACCTTTTTTTATTGCTTAGATGGGTAGACGAGCTCAGAGCCCACCTGGTGTTAAGTGGTTACTGGAGCCCATAGACATCTACAACGTAAATGCGCCACCCACCTTGAGATATTAGTTCTAAGGTCTCAGCATAGTTATAATGGCTGCCCCGCCCTTCAAACCGAAACACATTACTGCTTCACGGCAGAAATAGACGAGGTGGTGGTACCCTACCCGTGCAGACTCATAAGAGGTCCTAACACCAATAAAAAACCACAGTATACCACCACAATATACCTAGCTTGTGAAAGTTTATGATTTTAAAGAAACAGCCTAAAGATTGTGCGTAGAAATAACTTAATTTTCGGATTCTAGACTTCTTCAAGACGAATGTTCACTTGAATTTAAAGTGAAGTTTCTAGAAATCTATTTTTCACGTACCATCCGCTATGCGTCAAAACAATCTATACTAATATTATAAAGAGGAAAGATTTGTTTGTTTGTTTGTTTCGAATAGGCTCCGAAACTACTGGACCGATTTGAAAAATTCTTTTTCCATTAGAAGCCGACATTGTCCCTGATGAACATAGGCTACTTTTTTAATTTATTTTTTATTAATTTTTTTAGGTTTCATGTGTGTTTTAATGTTTCCGAAGCGAAGCGAGGGCGGGTCGCTAGTTTTCAATAAAGTTAATAGCATTAAACGGTGGCTTTCCTGATATTGGTATCCAAATTACTTATATTCACAATAAAATAGAAGCAAGAATATATCGACTACAATATCTCCACATTTACTAGTTACGGAATTGTGATTGGACAATAAAACATATAAGTTAGAGCGGAGCCTTTGTTGCTTGTCTCAGATTTTATATTTTTCCTTATGTGCCCTATACGTTCGCGTCGCGTGTGTTGAAAAATTCATATACGAATTCACAGGAGAGATGTGTAGATTTTTTTTCGATTAATATTGTTTCAAAGGCCACTTGTATTGTATTTTATAGACGCAATCAAAATTAGTTTTACGGTTTGATCTCGCGTTTATTATTGTCATTATAGTATTTCCGGCTTTATGAATAATTTACAGATATAAGTGAGCACGGATACCGTAAATTATCCTAATGAACAACTCAAGTATTCAATAAAGCGTATGTATCTATCTATTGTGAGGAATTTTATTGACATAAATCGTGAAATCTCACCCAAACAGACAAACAAAAGGCGAGTACAACATAATTTTTTGTTGCTTGAATTTGTTATGTTGTGGTAGCTATCTTACGATACAAAAAACAAGCTACATCCAAATATGCACGATATCAAATATCTTTCACAATAATAATGGCTTATATCAAACCGAACCCTATAGCGTTCATTATTATCAAACATTCGACCAATAAATCAATCGATAGGAACTATTATGCATTAAAAAAAGCCATAAAGTATTTCAGATTTATAATCAAATAAAAAAAAA
Source organism: Bombyx mandarina (assembly GCF_030267445.1). Lineage (NCBI taxonomy): Eukaryota > Metazoa > Arthropoda > Insecta > Lepidoptera > Bombycidae > Bombyx > Bombyx mandarina. The sequence goes on from NC_143233.1 coordinate 3,582,883, forward strand.
TCGCAAGTCATTCCCAACCCTATTCAGCTCCGCTCTATCCATCAATGTCGATGTTTTCACAAAGTTAGGTGCTTTAAAGTCGCCTAATGAAGTTATCCGGCAAAAAGCTGGATGGACGTTTTCATATTTTCATAATGCGGCGGTCGCCTCTCAAGAATTTGATGTAGCATTTAGGTGTTAGTTAAATATCGATTATAGATTACCGGCTTTCGTTGTTGTCAAGTTTTCATTGTGTGAGATGATCAATCAATCGGTTACGATTGTTTTGCCAAAATTTCTCTAGTGATATATTAGTTCTAATGTCTGAGAAATGATTGCTTTTGTGTTTGTGTCTGATTGAGAGGTCGATCGTACGATGTATGGGGATTGCTTTTGTGCGATTGTTGGATGTATTGTGTGGTATAGAAATAAGATCTGGGAGATATATATATTTTTTTTTTGATAAAGGGTTTGGGGTTAACGAACTTCGATTTTGTTTATGAAATGGCCAGTTCGTTTTGTCTACTATCTTGAAGATGAAGCTATGTTCAAAGTTGGATAACCTTTTTTCCCTTTCTATTCGCTGGAAGCCTAAAGATCCAGTTATGCCCAGACTAGTAGGTAAGCTCACGGGCTCAACCTGAGAGAATTTGCTAACTCTAGCCCTAGCAAAGTAGTGCTTCGCTGAATCACTGGTGGTCGGGCCTCTTGTGAGTCCGCACGGGTAGGTACCACCACCCAGCCTTTTTCTGCCGTGAAGCAGTAATGCGTTTCGGTTTGAAGGGTGGGGCAGCCGTTGTAACTATACTGAGACCTTAGAACTTATATCTCAAAAAAAAAAATCTACCACTTGATCGGAATCGCGACCCATTGAGAAGTTTCGGCGAGAAACTCAGTGGGCTGTGTCTATGGGTTAGTTCATTCGTCAAAATTGTATTCGTAATGTAAGTTAGCAACCAGCAACCTGATTCTTTGGCACTGGCAATGTTGATGTCCATTTTGATGACACTTTACGTCACGTACGGCACACTTCAACGGGTCTTATCAAAGAAACCATTTGTTTCGTCAAGACAAGTTTGTGTTTCAATTTCCAAATTAATCTTCATATAAAATATTATCATGAATAATGGATTCAATCACTCTTTTAAAGTTCAGACAGAAAGCGTAACTATCGTTCTTTATTCAACCAACGAATTTTGTACGTTGATGACAAATTTAAATAATAAGATAGTGAAATAACTAAAGTAATGGTGGAAATTGCGAATTTCGGTCAACGTGAAGAATTTGTTTCCATATGTTTTGTACATACGTTCTATAGAGAATGAACATGTCCCAAGAGTATTGTGCGCTAGTTAGGATAGTTACTACTACCGTTACCTGTGTGTGGACCCAAGTCATTCTGTTTTCGGGATAGCTGTTATGTTTTAAGTCGTCGTGGCCTAACGTGACGTCCGGTGCATTCGTATTGAGCGATGCAACGGTGTTCGAATCCCGCAGGCGGGTACCAATTTTTCCAATGAAATACGTACTTAAGAAATATTCACGATTGACTTCCACGGTGAAGGAATAACATCATGTATAAAAAATCAAACCCGCAAAATTATAATTTGCGTAATTACTGGTGGTAGGACGTCTTGTGAGTCCGCATGGGTAGGTACCACCACCCTGCCTATTTTTGCCGTGAAGCAGTAGCGTTTCGGTTTGAAGGGTGAGGCAGCCGTTGTAACTATACTTGAGATCTTAGAACTTATATCTCAAGGTGAGTGGCGCATTTACGTTGTAGATGTCTATGGGTTCCAGTAACCACTTAACACCAGGTGGGCTGTGAGCTCATCCACCTATTTAAGCAACAAAATAATGAACAAAAATATTTGGTACAATTTATCTTTATTCTTGTAACATTCCATTCACATTACATCATTTAAAAGTGAGGCTATTTTTTATTATTATTGGGGCAATTATACATATATTGGGAAAGTATTTATTACTCTGTATTTTTTTTACTTGAAAACTGAAAATATTTTTTCTGTGGCCTTTTGTTGTTAGCCCTCAAAGGTATGTAGTTTGGACAGCTCTGGTCTAAAGGATAGGGTGCCGGTAAACTCGGAGTGAACGATGGCACTATGACAATGTTCAGATTCCGCCGACCGGTATAAATTTGAAGCCATTTAGCAGCAGATGAGTCGTAAGATTATTCATCCGTAAGAAATAAAAAATCAAATAAAAAAAGGACAATAACCATTTATAGTTATTTAAAATGAAAAGAAAAAAGTTTTTAATGCCTTCAAGAAAGACTATTAATAATGAACGAATCTTGAAAAGGGTTTTCTTTGAACGAATTATATCGTTTCGGGTTCACTCTTTCAATTATTTATTAAACTTTTTACTTTTTTCAGAAATTTCAAATTATTAAATGATAAATAACTTTTTTGAATGTCTTGACGAATTGCTTATTGACGTGACAACGTCTTATAATTCAATGGAGCCGGCTGCACGCACGAAAAAATATGACCCATGCGGCGTTACCTCGCTCTGAGGCGTTCCATTTAAGGCTTGAAGTGCAAGCGAGAGCGCGCAACTAGCGACAAAGAGGCACAATCGACCTCCGCGTTCGGCAGCGTTCGACATCTGTCCTACTTGAGTGAGCGATGCATCCGCGTGGACAGCTGCTATACAATAATACATTTACATATTTTCGTCAAGTATGAAGTTCAGTGAAAACTAAATGTGGTGTCAATTGTTTATAGCAACGATAATTGCGGCGATTCTAAGAACCAATTCAATAGTGATTTCTATGTACCTCATTCTCTATATCCATACAAAATATCTATCAAACAAATAAAATTAAAATTTTCTTTTGAAAAATGAAACCATTCCATCATTATTTTCTTATGACGTTGTCACGTTCAACTATCGTCAGTAAACCAACTTTACAGACAGCCGATTTTTTTTTTAAAGCTATCCAACTTTTGCCAAATATGAGAGGAAACTCAAGAGATTTGTGATTTTGTTTTCATGGATATTTTGCTAAGGAATCCGGAGACGTGACGTGGGAATAGCCTTCAAAATAAAACGAACAACTGCTTCATGTGAGGAATAAGCATTTGTGCTTGATCTAGATTGTAAGACTGAATCTCAAGCGGCAATTGGAATAAAAACATTTTGGTAACGGAATAAACCTTATTACAAATAATGATGACGATCCTTTTTTTCATTATCCTTGCAGTCACAGAAGCATGCGGCTCAGCTAATAGTGAGTGGTTACCGTGGTGGACTTCAGCAATGCCAGGGGCCGAGCCAAGCCGCTGCTTACCGTAAAGTAATTGAATGTTAGAAGTGTATTGTGTGAGGTACCACCTAATCAGCTAACTGGCATCATCTTATCTGTTTCTGCCGGCGGAGGAGAAAATTTTGGTTCGAATTGTGGAATAGCCATTGTACAATATTGTTATGCGCTGGGATTCGAGATAAATAAATGTTCCACCAAAGTACAACTAAAAACTGTATTCAACACTTAGAACACTTAAAACACTTTCCAAACACTTTAAAATACTCAAATTCGCTTCTTCCGCTTCGCTCCAGGTGATCCATTCGCTGTTTCGCTTCGAGTAGTTTATATTACTGAATGACTGCGTGCCTATCTCTGAAACGCTTTTATAGCCGATACCACATCCCTAGAATTATCGAGAATATTCCACACATTTCAAGTATTGCGTTTCTGCCATCTGACAATAGATCATGTTGTACTACTCGAGCGCTCTAGGTGCTACTACATCCTTCGATATTAGTTTAACAATATTATAGAGATTTCGATTTCACATTTTGAGGTAGCTAGTGGCATTGACGCTTTAACGTTTGTCTCTAGTAACCACTTGTAACAGTAACACACTAGCAGCCAACATATTGTATACAGTATCGAAATATCCCAATGTAAAAGCGGTCTGTCTGGAACAGGTCGTTTTTAGCGATAAAATCGCTAATTACACACTATACCTGCCTCTTCACTAATTTTCAAGGTAAACTATACTGTAGTGCGTAATAAAGTATATGACATTATGTGGAGCTGATCATCCTAGTGTCGATTTCCACCGGGTAAGATTTTATAGGGTGCCCATTTCAATATAAATATCTTTGGGTATATCTGAACTAGTCTGGTAACGAGCAGACGTCCGCTCGTATCTTTTCTCAATAGGTAGAAAGCATCGCGAAATACGGTCTTTTGTTATAATACAAATGTTAATCAAATAAACTATTCTGTTATGTTTTAAATTTACGCGCCCAACCACATCACAGGCGCTATCATTCGACGGGCTCTTCTTAACGCCAATTTCATGTTCAACGGGTAGACTGTCCTTTTTTCCCTACCTAAGTTGATGGTCTAGAGAGACCATGTCAGCGTCGACGGGATAGTAGGTGAGCTCACGGGGCTGACAATGTTGCCAACACGAACCCTAGCAAGAGCCGTGCTTCGCAGAATCTGCCACCGGATAGGAAACGCGACTCACTGAGAAGATCCAGCGACAAACTCAGTGGGCTCTGTTTGTGGGTTAATTTACTCACCGAGCCCTTCGTCGCAAGCGACGGATTCGACGAGAACGACGACCGGTGCTTGGGGTACCTAAAAGCACCGTTAGTAGATCGGGAGGATCCGAGATTACGTGTTTTGGGCGACGTCGACTCTTTACCATTTGGTCCGCAAGATCGGCATTGTAGTTACCGGTGGCCACGATGAGAGGGTTCTCGTGTCGTGCCGCTTTATCGAAATGGCAAACTATATGAGTTTCATGGCACTTATGAGTCTTCCGGAAAATTGCGACCTCATTAAATGCGACAAAGTAAAAAACCAACTGAATGCGAATGCTTTTCAAACTATTCTGTAACTAAATTTATATGACAGCGACGGTAGTTGCGGGCTTTCGTTACCGGGCGGGTCGTTATCCGTGGTTAATCACGGAAATAATTCTCCGTATGCTCTCTTCGGGTGTATTTAGAACGATTTAGAAAATGATCAAATAAAAATGAACATGCATCAATTGGATGGAAACAGATTACTATTGGAACGCGTCGACACCGGAGCGATATTGGCAGCAGAACCGTATAATTCAGTCTTCTAGTGTGTTATCTGTGGTCTTCAGTCCCAAGGGAGAGGTTAAATCTGTTTTTTTTTTAATTGCTTAGAAGGGCGGATGAGATCACAGCCCACCTGGTGTTAAGTGGTTACTAGAACCCATAGACATCCACAACGTAAATGTGCCACACACCTTGAGATATAAGTTCTAAGGTCTCAAGTATAGTTACAGCGGCTGCCCCGCCCTTCGAACCGAAACGCATTACTGCTTCACTGCAGAAATAGGCAGGGTGGTGGTACCCACCCGCGCGGCCTCACAAGAGGTCCTACCACCAGAAATCACCCAGTGACACATTATATTCCCGCTCAAACTTAACTGACATTGACATTTCGAATAGTATTGCCAGCCTCCATGTCCGAACACGGCCAAGTCACTTCAGACTTGACGTTCCACATATATAACATATAAATAATATTTTAATACCCAGTTTCATGGAACGAAGCGGTACTATAAACATGTCCCATTTAACTATACAAATATGGCAGGTGCAAATGGAAATTGCCTCTGTACCGCAATTAGATTACGAATGATGACAAAAACTCGTTTGGATAATTTTATGAGCTCTTAATAGCTGGCTGTTAAAGCTTATTGCTGTAATGAGGGCAGTCGTTTACGAAAAAAATACACGAAATTAAACAATAATGGCGGTAGCTAGAATATATTTTTTTATAAATTGAATCATGGAACATCAGTTGTATTGTTGATTTGAAGTTGAGTACGTTCTCTACTGGGTGTAGTTTCCACCACTATAGATACCACTATAAATTTATATATTAGTATAGATAACATATATAAATTATAGTAGTAACAGCGCCCCTAGCGGCAAACGTAGGTATTCTGTCCAACTCCATACAAATTAGATTTAACTTTTACGCGATCTAGAAGTTAAAAAACTCGCACTAGTCGTCGTGGCCTAAAGGATAAGACGTCCGGAGTATTCGTTGTTGTGATGCACCGGTGTTCGAATCCCGCAGGCGGGTACCAATTTTTCTAATGAAATACGTACATAACAAATGTTCACGATTGACTTCCACGGTGAAGGAATAACATCGTGTAAAAAAAGTCAAACCCGCAAAATCCTAATTTGCGTAATCACTGGTGGTAGGACCTCTTGTGAGTCCGCACGGGTAGGTACCACCGCCCTGCCTATTTCTGCCGTGAAGCAGTAATGCGTTTCGGTTTGAAGGGTGGGGTAGCCGTTGTAACTATACTGAGACCTTAGAACTTATATCTCAAGGTGGGAGGCGCATTTACGTTGTAGATGTCTATGGGCTCCAGTAACCACTTAACACCAGGTGGGCTGTGAGCTCGTCCACCCATCTAAGCAATAAAAAAAATAAAAAAACTAGGCACATAGATCTCGTAAATAAAAGGAACATACAAGGGACTATACATTTTATAAATCTTGAAGATATAATTAATATTGTGAAAGTTCAAAGAGGGAGGGATGGATAAAATTTTGCGTCAAATTTCTGTTATTGTTAAGCTATACTTCTATACTAATATTATAAAGAGGAAAGATTTGTTTGTTTGTTTGTATTGAATAGGCTCCGAAACTACTGAACCGATTTGAAAAAATCTTTACTGTTGGAAAGCTACGTTATCCCTGGGTGACAAAGGCTATATTTAATTTTGTAGCGTGCAACACTCCGTTGCACTCGGGCGTCATCGGTCGCGATCGGAGTTCCCGAATGCGCAGGTGTCCCGTGACGTCATGCTACGAGATTCGCGCGCGTCGATCTAAGTTGATTGTAAAACGTATTATGATTTTAGTTTTAATTTGCGTCTTGTAGTGCCTAGCGACTTGTTTACTCTTTTTACTTTATATTATAGTACACATTATATAGGTATATATTGTTGAATTGGTGTGTTTGACTTTTATGTGTTCGGAGCATAATATCCCGAGAATACAAATAACAAACCACTAATTTATTGTATTTTCAAAAAAGTTAAGGATCTTTCCTGAGATACCAATAATGTAACCCAATGTGTTAAAAAAATTACGTATAATTATTTACATCACGTGCGCTACTTCCCAAGCGAAGCCGGGGCGGGCCGCTAGTAAACTATAATAGGAAGCTTACTTTGCATGCACAAAAAAACATACCTTCAAATACGTAGTGTTTGTACAAACATATACATAGAGCATTATTATACATTATTGCTAAATTCAATGGTGATATAATGAGCTCGTCTTTTGATTCGGTTAAAGAAACATGACATTTTTAGAGTAAAAAGGTGTGTGGTATCGTGAGACACCGGATAGGAACGAAGTTCCTTATTATAAAAATATTAATTTTAAGTTCTATTCGAAGTATAAAGAAAATAATTGTTCGGGTATATCTACATTTCTATTATGATTTTTTTATTGATAAAAATAAAAATAAAACTACTTTACTAAAGTTATCAACTTTATTTTATTCACAATGATTAATAAAAAATATATAATAATAACAAAGAAACAGCTATTTATATGCATAATAATAACAACCGTCGTCACGTAGACTATACATTAGACACTGTATAGCCATCATACTAAGACTATACATTAATAATAAAAATCTTACGTTACGGACGTTTTTTCCCGGTTAGGGTACCCCTCCGCATCGTCCCATAAGGAACTTCGTTCCAAAACACCTTGTTAACTCATAATTTCGTTTAAAAAACAAAACCAGTTCATAAAAGTAATCATGTGAATCATTCATGAGACTATGTTCTTAGTAGGAAAACTTCGAAGATCAAAACTATATGCTGGGCGCTAGGCTACATCTGGTCCATTGTCGACGCGTCAGTTGCGCGCCGACTTCCACGGTGTGTGGACGTGAATGCTCTATGTGTATTTTTCGAGAATAAAACGACATGACGTGACGTGAAAACGCAAGTTCAATGTTTGGATAGAAATTAAGAACAAAAAAAAAAACCCTAAAAATTGTTGTTACAATTGTAACGGTTTATGCGGATTGAGAATTCCTAATCTTTTTGTGCAACTATGTGTGTTTGTGAAAATTACTTAAACGGTAAGTAATTTTAAATGCAACTGTAATAAAATAATATTATAGTATCTTCTTTGGTTTTCGTCAGTTGTTATTTAACAACTGGAATCCTCTTAGCGCGACGATGGAAATTCAAGTCAAATAAATTAACAGACCTGTGAAATGAAACAAAAAAAAATTATATATTTTATTTTATAATACAAATTATAATAAAAATTATAATAAAAAAAAAAAAATTATTATATTAATCCAAAATTAGCGATGGGCGTAACAAATTAAAATCTAATATATAAAATTCTCGTGTCACAATGTTCGTTCCCATACTCCTTCGAAACCGCTTGACCGATTCTTATGAAATTTTTTATGCATATTCAGTAAGCCTGAGAATCGGCTACTATCTATTTTTCATACCCCTAAGTGATTAGGGTTGTCCACCCCTAACATATTTTTTTTATTTGGACATTTTTTTTGTTATAATGAGGTATTATGTGGTTGAATGAGGTTTTGTTATTTTTATTATATATTCCCTCATCGTTCACAGCGCTACATGCCTCTTTCACTCATTTACCACATACTTACAAACTTACAATAAGTTAGTTTTTTTTCTACACTAAAAATTCCCCAGAAATCATATATATGGCAAAACAATGTTTGCCGGGTCAGCTAGTCTATACTAATATTATAAAGAGGAAAGATTTGTTTGTTTGTTTGTTTCGAATAGGCTCCAAAACTACTGGACCGATTTGAAAAATTATTTTTCCATTAGAAGCCGACATTGTCCCTGATGAACATAGGCTACTTTTTTTAATTTTTTTTTTTATATTTTTTTTTTGCTTTCATGTGTGTTTTAATGTTTCCGAAGCGAAGCGAGGGCGGGTCGCTAGTATTTTTATAAAAATAGACAGTACAATATTTATTCAAACGTAGACGAATAAAAACATCCTAATCGTTGTCTATGTGACCACGAAAACTGTAAAGGATTCGAAATGACGGAAATAATATTATAGTAGACAGCGGCTTGGCTCTGCCTCTGGCATTGCTGAAGTCCATGGGCGACGGTAACCACTCACCATCAGGTGGGCCGTATGCTCGTCTGCCTACAAGGGCAATAAAAAAAAAAATGACAGTAAAAACGCGAGATGAAACTGTAAATGTATTTTACATTAAAATTACATGATATTAAGTAATACTGTTCGGAAATGTTTTTCTTCTAATTATTACTCTATAATATAAATACTAATAAAATCTCTCTAAACTAACTCTTGCTAAAAAACTCTATACTAATAAAAATCCTAACGCTTAATCATCTCTTGTATTTTGAACATTAAAATTAAGCTGTGATTTAATCAACGGTTAGAACAGTGAAATCAATCAATTTGATAAGACAAGACTATTATACACTAGGATCGAATATAATTACTTAATTTGACTTTTGGGGTATAGTTCCAAAATGAAAACGGAATGTTAGTTTTCCTTCGGTTAGCAACTCAAACCTTCAAAATTCATAGTATTATTACTACCAATAAATATATCATATTATCGTTTTGTTTTTATTAAGTGACAAAGACAACCATGAACTATGGACCATTTATAAGGACATTAATAATTTTAGTATTCGATTTCAATTTCAATACAAGTTATATCAATATATTGTAGTATATTAAAATAATATCGATATTAAGAAGATTGAGTAGCATGAAACGGAGATAATTAAATACAATTTATTATTCACGATAAGGTGAAAGATTAAACAAATTAAGAAGAGAGTTTTAATTTAGATTGTATTTTTATTGTATTTTCCGTTGTAATATTTAATTGAGAATTAGGCCTCATGTCATTAAGGTTGTGAACATCATGTTAGTCTAGGGATCAGTTACCTAAGCACGTAATGAAAAAAAAAAAATTCGAAGTAATGTCAGAATTCATGTTGCCACGGTTGGCCGGATAATTAGAACTAATCATTCTATCTAGACCCGAAAAAACATAGTTATATCCAATTCTTCGCTCGTAAATGTAGTTGCCTAAGTTTTTCTAAGTCAACTACATCTATTTTACCATCTAACTTATTCTGGGGCAACGGTGGAATATCTAAATGAAAGAGACTAAATAGGTTATAGTTGGGTAGGCGGAATTCACTCAACGTCTCCAAGACTGAGTGAGCGCTTGTTGAAGCATCTCCACTATTAAAAAACTTGTGAGCACCTCATCTATTTGATAAAAATGATTGTTTAGGTATACGAATAAATAATAGTTTAAAAAAACTACCAAAACACGCTTTTATAGAAAATTCGACTAAAAAATAGAAAATAAATTTTAATAAATTAGAATTAGAAAAAGTTTAAGAAAAAATGATTTTATTGTAAAAAAGCGTGGGATGCTTTTCAGGATATTATCAAAATAACCCTTCTACTCATGTCTGTTCATAAAATATTTATAACTACTGCTACTATGCACCCCACGCTTTTTTTAATTATTCATACATAGTAATATACCGGCGTCTCATATCCAATAGCAAGTAACCAAACAGTTTTTTTTTGTCTTCCTACCTAAGCTGAGAGCCTTGAGAGGCTATTTCAGCGTAACCCTAACTTTTGTAGGTGAGCTCACGGGGCTCAAACCTGATGACGTTGCTAACACGAACCCTAGCAAGAGCCGTGCTTCGCAGAATCTACCACCGGATCGGAAACGCGACCCACTGAGAAGATCCGGCGAGAAACTCAGTGGGTTGTGTCTGAGAGTTAATTTACTCGTCGAGCCCTTCGTCGCAAGCGACGGGTTTGACGAGAACGGTGACCGGTGCTTGAAGTACCTAAAAGCATCGTCAATGGATCGGGAGGATCCGAGATGACGTGTTTTGGGCGACGTCGACTGCTTTCCATTCTGTCCGCAGGATCGGGAATGTGGTTACCGGCGGCCACGATGAGAGGGTTCTCATGTCGTGCCGCTTTATCGAAGTGGCAAACAGTAATATTGGTTAAGTAAACAGTAAATAAATGGTGAAGGAACACTACTTATCTGCTTAGTGCTGTTTGTTTGCATCATTATCATTTATCATTTCCATACTGTTTATTTATTATGTGTGTGTAAGTATATGAGTATGTATTGTATGTAAGTATGTATGTTGGTATATATTATATGTAAACGGTATATATCTGTTTATTGTACGTATATATTTTCTATAATAATGTATTGTCTATGGTACACCGCAACATACCAGCTATATTTTTATATTTTCCAGAATTTCTGTAAATTAAACGGTTGTCTGGAATAGATCGCTTTTAGCGATAAGACCGCCTATTGTACAAATGTATCTGCTTTTTGAATATTTTTTGAAGTTTTGGTGTACCATAAAGTGTATTCTCTCTCTCTCTCTGTCTCTCTCTCTCTCTCTCTCTCTCTCTCTTTCTCTCTCTCTGTCTCTTTCTCTCTCTCTGTCTCTTTCTCTCTCTCTGTCTCTCTCTCTCTCTCTCTCTAATATTTTTTTAAGAAAATACCTGCGGCAGAATTATTCTAACTCGATCTATCTCATGTATATTATGTATATTTTCATCTCTTTTTAGTATCGTTTTTGTGTTTTACATTACTGCATTATTAATATATCTATTTAGTTAAGTTAATATATCTAATATAGTTACTTCTTAGATTAGTCAAGCTAGTTCAAAAAATATAGGTATCGCGTTTAAGAATCTGGAAGTTTCGGTAGCAATCATTCAGGAGATATTCAATCGATAAACATCACCATAGTCTTATTACGGAATCATTGAATTATTCTGAAGTAGACGAAGAAGATGTCTATTTTTTATTTTATTTTATTTTATTTTATTTTATTTTATTTTATTTTATGTCTAATGAGAAGATCGTGCATAATATTAAAATTAAATAATACAGACCGTGGAGTAGGTCTCCTCGTGAAACCATATTAATCATTGAAATGTCACGAAACGTGTGCATAATATATAATACAGTTATAGTAAGCTTTAGAATCGCATTTTCTTAAAAATAGTGAATCTTAAGGGGAAAAATGTAAGGACAATATTTATGGATATAGTTTTAAAATAAACTAGAGGTCCCGCAGTAGTCGAAATTCGACTATAATTAATTGGAATTGTAAGTTTGTACACTATTATGATTGTATTTTATACTTCTATAATCACAAATTTCGCCAAGACTACACTATAAAAAATATTAACAAAGACAAACAATATTTAATCTATTCTCAATTTGACAACAGACTTGAAGAACAAAAGTTTGACAATAAATAGTATGCATGCGTGTGTGCGTTAAATACATGGTATGTAGTGTGTCTAAGGTTTATTTATTGATTTAAGGAATCTTTTATGCATTATTTGAAAAAAATATTAGCATTGTGCACTTCTTCTCTATATTCTCTATAAGTGTGGAAAATTTCATACTCCTCCGTCCGCGCAATTTTCGTAAAAAGGGATACAAAGTTTTTGCTTCACGTATTAATTAATATAAAATAAATAAAAGGTTTATTTCGAAAATATCTTGATATATTATTGTTTTTTTGGTTTTTTGACTTTATGGTTTAGCATTGATAGAACTATTGCATTAATATAATGATGAAATACAAAAAAAACGAATAAAATTTGATATTTTAAAATTTTTGGTATTTCAAAGTTTCAGCATTGATAATAGTACCTTAACTGCAAATCATAGAACCAAATACGGATTAAGGAAAAAGGAAAAACGAAAGTAAGAAACGAAATGAGTCCTTGTGACACGTTCGAATAGAAGATATACTACTGGGCATATAACCAAAAGAGCGTTGACGAGAAACCGGTGCTCGGTCTTAAAACCCACGCCAATTTCCTATGCAGCATGATAAGAGGATATGACATTTTTTACTGGTGGTAGGACCTCTTGTGAGTCCGCACGGGTAGGTACCACCACCCCGCCTATTTCTGCCGTGAAGCAGTAATGCGTTTCGGTTTGAAGGGTGGGGCAGCCGTTGTAACTATACTGAGACCTTAGAACTTATATCTCAAGGTGGTTGGCGCATTTAAGCTGTAGATGTCCATGGGCTCCAGTAAGCACTTAACGTCAGGTGGGCTGTGAGCTCGTCCACCCATCTAAGCAATAAAAAAAATGGTAGTGGGGCGTCTTGTGAGCCTGCAAGGTAGGCACCACTACCCTGCCTAATTCTGCCGTGAAGCAGTACTGAGTTTCTGTTTGAGGGCTAGGGCAGCCGTTGAACTGTAAGTCCCACGATAAACCAACTAAAATATTTGCTGATGTAATTAAGTATTTATTTCTTAATAGTGTTACCAGCGCATGTTACGCGCTGGGGTTCGGGATAAATAAAAATTCTACCGAAGTACAAATTAAGACTGTACTTAACGAACACTATAAAATTCTCAATTCACTTCTTCCGCTTCGCTTCAGGTGATCCGTTCGCTGTTTCGCTTCGAGTAGATGCGATTACTCAATGCCTTCTTGACGTATCTGCAACGCTTTTATAGTCGATACGACACCCCTAGAATTATCGAGAGCATTCCTTACAAGTCGAGTATTTTCGATATGTGTTTCCGCCATTTGCCAGTAGATGGCGTTGCTCTTGCTGGCGTAACAATAACTTTACCCCGCTTCAGCCTAAATTTTTTGCAGAACTTCTTTCAATTATAAGTGGGAACTCGAATGCCAGCTAGTATTATTATACCTAGTCAGGTCATAAATTCTGTCACATGTTTAATGTAAAATAATTAAAACAAGTTTATTGATTATGTAACCATTCATATACCAAAATGAACTTAACAAAACATAGATTCTTATGACACTAAAGTTTATTCAAAATTACCTCCGTGATTTTGAATACAGGCCTTCAATCTGCGCGGCCAGTCGTCTATCGCAGCACGAACGAGATCCATGTCAATATCGGCGGCTGCCTTAATCAAGGATGTCTTGAGTGACTCCAAATTGGGATGAGGCTTTGAGCACGCCTTTTCCTGCAAGTGTTGCCATATCTTGTAATCTAACGGATTCAAATCTGGACTGGAGGAGGGCCAGTCTTCGTGCCGGATGAAGTCGATTTCACGCGCCGCCAGCCAGTCTTGTGTGCTCTTCGCTCTATGAGCTGGCGCCGAATCTTGTTAGAATACCCAGTACCTGTTATTGAACATGGTATGAGAAACAGGTTCCACAAGGTTCGTCAGGACTGTATTTTGATACACAACTGCATTCGTTTTTACACCTTTCTCACAAAAATGTACATGCGTGAATATCGCTATAAACCACGCTATACTTGTTATTAAGTTATTTTTTATCGTTTTTTTATTGCTTAGGTGGGTGGACGAGCTCACAGCCCACTTGGTGTTAAGTGGTTACTGGAGACCATAGACATCTACGACGTAAATGCGCCACCCACCTTGAGATATAAGTTCTAAGGACTCAGTAGAGTTACGATGGCTGTCCCACTCTTCAAACCGAAACGTATTACTGCTTCACGGTAGAAATAGGCAGGGTGGTGGTGCCTACCCGTGCGCAAGAGGTCCTACCACCAGTAATTACACAAATTATAATGTTGCTGGTTTGATTTTTATTACACGATGTTATTCCTTCACCGTGGAAGTCAATCGTGAACATTTATTAAGTACGTATTTCATTAGAAAAATTGATACCCGCCTGCGGGATTCGAACACCGCTACATCGCTAAATACGAATGCCCCGGACGTCTTATTCTTTAGGCCACGACGACTTAAGTATAGTATTAGCATTAAGTATAGTTGTTTAGGGACTTGTAGACGGTTGGTATATACGCTTATAAACAAAGCGTCTACAAATCCGAAAACGGAACATAAAGTAATAGCATTTTCATCTGTTGTCGTGAGTTTTAGACCCAATTAAAACTAATTTTACGGTTTTATCTCGAGTTTATTATTTTAACTTAATTGCTTTCGTCCATTGTGCTAACGATCTTCCAATTACGACGACAACGGATAACAATTTAGGAGTGTGACCCCGAAAACCGTGAACTATTAAAATTTGAAACGTCTAGAACACTCTAGAAGAATTTTACTTTTTCAGGGACATTGGCACATGTGAATGTTTGGTATATTTATTTGTGTTATTTACATATTTAATTGTACGATATATGTCTAAATATGTGGACATATTTTTTGTTTTAATCAATAAAATCGCTATTTTTGTAATATATTTTTTACTCATTGAATCGTTTTCAGTATAAAATGATAAGACGCAAAAAACAAATTACATATATTCATGTCTCTTTTGTACATTAATAAAATCGTCCCTGAAAGGTTTAAATTGGAATTAATATAGACGTGATTAAACCGTAAAAGTAGCTTTAATTGCAAACTTCCGAAGCTTGTATACATATGGATATTACGTAATATTATTGGGAGGTGATGGAAGGTAAGCCCTAGTCATACGTTACTATTTGAAGGATGGAACAGCTCTAAATTCAATTCGCATCGAATGTTAATGATGATGACGGCATTCACGTTTTTTTTTTTATTGCTTATATGGTTGGACGAGCTCACAGCCCACCTGGTGTTAAGTGGTTACTGGAGCCCATAGACATCTACAACGTAAATGCGCCACCCACCTTGAGATATAAGTTGTAAGGTCTCAGTATAGTTACAACGGCTGCCCCACCCTTCAAACCGAAACGCATTACTGCTTCACGGCAGAAATAGGCAGGGCGGTGGTACCTACCCGCGCGGACTCACAACAGGTCCTACCACCAGTAAGCGTTGTCTATACCGGTATCATTTAACACCAAGTGAACCGTGAGCTCCTTCACTCGTCTAAGTAATAAGAATAATTAATCTAGTAAAATGCATTAACAAACAAAAGACACATATCTAGTACAATATAAATAACCATTCTCTGTCCGTTTTTTATCCGAATTAACTTAAACGTAATTTATCCGGCTAATACAGGACGTGTCCCATTGAAATCTTGTTGAAAAGTTGACGTAGCATCATTGAAACACGGCGGCGTGAACAACGATTGCCATTAACCACTTACTATCAATCAAAATGTCCATTCAAATGGGGCACTACGCGCTCTGTTCGATATTCTGATTCGAAAAATAAATATCAAATAAATTGTCTGGCATTCCCAATTGTAGTCGCTTATTAAGTTTAACATATTCATTATTACTGGTGGTAGGACCTCTTGTGAGTCCGCGTGGGTAGGTATCACCATCCTGCCGTGAAGCAGTAATGCGTTTCGGTTTGAAGGGTGGGGCAGCCGTTGTAACTATACTTGCGACCTTAGAACTTATATCTCAAGATGGGTAGCGCATTTACGTTGTGGATGTCTATGGGCTCCAGTAACCACTTAACACCAGGTGGGCTGTGAGCTCGTCCACCATTCTAAGCAATAAAAAAAGATAATTTTGGCTTCACGTACATATAGGTGAGCTCACGGGGCTCATCCTGCTAGACTTAGCTAACATAAGCCCTTCACGTATTATTATGTAAGCTGATACTGTAATATATGTCGGGTTGAGCTCTTACCGATCATCCCATCTGTCCTCGTGGTCAGACATTTTGAGGATTTAATTCCGAATAGGCACACAACTAAATAATCCCTGACTAGAAACACGGTGACCTCAGAGGTGCGTGCGATCGCAACGGTGCCTCAAAAAAAGAATAAATGCTCTCTCAAATGGTTGTAGGTACTTATTAACTCCATGCTCAAATGACTGTCTAGCCATCCGACTGTCAAAGACTAAGTTCTTTAATTTAAAGGGATTTTATGACCTGGTAACTAAGACCTTTAAGTCATGACTTATTTAAATTTATATTCTTACTAGCGACCCGCCCTCGCTTCGCTTCGGAAACATTAAAACACACATGAAACCAAAAAAATAAAAAAAATAAGAAATAAAAAAAGTAGCCTATGTTCATCAGGGACAATGTCGGCTTCTAATGGAAAAATAATTTTTCAAATCGGTCCAGTAGTTTCGGAGCCTATTCGAAACAAACAAACAAACAAATCTTTCCTCTTTATAATATTAGTATAGATTTTTATGACAAATGATAATTTATAATATGGAGATAAATGAAATGAAATGAAAATGATTAATTTGAGACGTTAATCAATTGGGATGAAATTAAATGAAATGAGATGATATGGAATGAAATATATAATCTTAGTAAAATGGTGGTCATTTACTAAGATTTTTTCAGTGGACTTTTTGGAGGATCCCGAGAAGTTGCGTCCAGCGGCTTTGCTTCATTTTCCCACATTTGTGCACTTTCACAGATATTAAACGGTTAATAAACCACCGTTATTACACATTTAAACCTGAAGAAACACTAAATAGACAAAATAAAACAAATCACACAACTTCACTCCTCGCATTCCCGCTAAAAAGTTTCAATGACTGTCTAGCCATCCGACTGTCAGAGACTAAGTTCTTAAGTGTCACACGTCGTCCACAGATTAACTGACACTTGCCATACGTCAATGTCAAATGAATGAGTCTGCCAATAATTAATTACGATCGTAGCGCCATCTCCGATTCCACCCAGGTAGTTAACCTGACCTTTCCAATCTAATAAATCAAACATATTTCCTTTCTTTTTTTTACCTATGCCGATAGCCTTGAGAGGCTATTTCACCCTAATAGTAAAGTGAGCTCACGGAACTCAAGCCGAAAGCGTTGCTAACACTGGCCCTAGCAAGAGCAGTGCTTCGTAGAATCTACTACCGGATCGGAAACGCGACCCATTGAGAAGATCCAGCGAGAAACTCAGTATGCTGTTTCTATGGGTTAATTCACTCGTGATATTTCCACTATATGCTCCGATATATATATGTATGCTTGAGGGTAGACATTATCTTGTTGAACACCAAGTAAAACGATGTCACTTTTTGGTTCCTGATTTAATCAACAATATGTTATCTTAACAATTCACTTTAACACTTGTCCAACTTTAACCAGTACGTACAACAGTCATTGAATCACACAACGTAACAACGATATAGTAAGTGCACCAGGCAAGCGCAGTCCAACGAATGTTCATTTCATTTTTTTTTTTTTTTTTTTTTTTTTTCCTACCTAAGCTGATAGCCCTAGCGGCTATGTCAGCGTAACCCTAACTTTAGTAGGTGAGCTCACGGGGCTCAAACCTGACGATGTTGCTAACACGAACCCTAGCAAGAGTCGTGCTTCGCAGAATCTACCACCGGATCGGAAACGCGACCCACTGAGAAGATCCGGCGAGAAACTCAGTGGGCTGTGTCTGAGAGTTAATTTACTCGTCGAGCCCTTCGTCGCAAGCGACGGGTTCGACGAGAACGGTGACCGGTGCTTGAAGTACCTAAAAGCACCGTTAGCACGGGGCTCCGACGGCTATCCTGCAAAAACGGGATTGAATGATTTGAAAGGATTTTAAGTGTATGCGGGCCGCGTGAGCGAACACTACACTTGCATAGGTCATGACGGGGCGTATGCAAGTTTTGTAGAGTGTCACCTTATTTCTAAGGGACATTTTACTTCGCCTACATATCATCGGGTAGAGACGTCCTAGGATGAAGGCGGCACGATCGCGTACCGTCTTGATGTGGGGGCGGAATGTCATCCTACTGTCGAGGGTGACGCCTAAATATTTGACCTTCGGGGCCCACGGTATGGGCTGGTCGAACATCGTGATTGGGTTCATTTCAAGGCACGTTCCGCCTTTTTATACTAGCCGGCGCAGCTGGCTTATGAGTCACTTCTGTTGCAGCTGTTGTTTACGAGTGGAACGACACGGCCGGCGCACCTGGCTTGTGTGAGTCACTCCTATTGCACGTGCTATATAACATAAATATCGTTAACGCCGTCATATATATATATTTGTTAGTGGTTACCAGCGACAGAAACATATTATAAACATATATCAATAAAAATAAAGATCAGAGGCTCTTAAATTTCGAACCTACAACTCACTGGAGATGTACGGTATAACGTTCACCCACAAAATGGCCGTCTTTTAAATTACAGCAATACCCCGGGAAATATTTTATTTTGTTGTTTTTGTTTCTTTTTTTTTATATAAATATTTTACCGCCGTAACTCAGGGGGGTTGTAGAATAACAGTTTTGTTCACCCTTTATACACGAGAACCTTATAAATAAGGGTGACTACACGTTGAGAGATGTAGGATGGCAATGATAATGTGTGCTCTGTGAGAGCGGAGTGGATATTTTCTTAGAGTAGACTTTAGATGATATTGAGTCATAAATTCACAAACAAACTGGACGGGTGTTTTAGGGGGTATAACAACAAAAAGCTATTTCTTGTATTTAATACAATTAAAAAAAAAAGTTCTGGACCAGGTTGTATTTTTTTATGTATGCTCCCTCAAAAAATTTTACTAAGCTGATTTTCATAATTTCTTTCTATTTGTCATCTGGTAATTTTCTTCTTTTTTTATTGCTTAGATGGGTGGCCGAGCTCACAGTCTACCTGGTGTTAAGTGGTTACTGGAGCCCATAGACAGCTACAACGTAAATGTGCCACCCACATTGAGATATAAGTTCTAAGATCTCAGTATAGTTACAACGGCTGCCCTATACCCTTCGAACCTAAACGCATTCCTGCTTCACGGCAGAAATAGGCAGGGAGATGGCACCTACCCGCGCGGACTCACTACAGATCCTACCACCAGTAATAAAACAAAACCTTAAGATTAGGTCGAATACATTATTGGGTTAAGCACGAATGATTTTCAAAAGCTCATGTATCACAAACAGATAAAATAAAATTTGTAGTTTAAAACTTAAAAAAAAACAGGCTTAAATAGCAATTTCGTCTTTTTTTTGTCGCATCGATACAGGTCAGAATATTAGATCATCATCATCATCACCATCATCATCAACAGCCCACAGTCGTCCACTGCTGGACATAGGCCTCTCCCAATCTACACCACTGAGCCCGGTCTGCTGCTCTCCTCATCCAGTTCTTGCCGGCCACCGTGCGGAGGTCATCGCACCATCTAGCCATATTAGATCGTAGTTATAAAACTATTATAGTATTGTTATAGGTCCTTGATGCGTGTGCAATATCTCAAATTAATCTGACATCTTGAATCTGTCAAAATGACATTCAAAAATACCGTCACATGGAAACAAACGTGCATACATACCACAGTAATAAAAGAATATTAATTTTTACAGGTATCCAATAATTATCAAAAATTATGGTCAACCTATGCTATGCTATGAGTATAATATTTTCCCTCATACGCTCAATGTATCCGGCGGTTGTGAACGTGTAATATTTTTACAGCGAGCCGACACGAAATGAAGGCTTCATTTTAAAAAATGCGTTATTCTTACGTCGTTTAGGCTCATTGTACCGGTGATAAGGCTGTGAGCTCCAAATTGTGTCACAATCTTGGTACCAATTTTTCTAAAGGAATACCTACTTAACAAATGTTCACGATTGAGTTCCACGCTGAAGGAACAACATCGTGTAATAAAAAAAGATGTGTGGTGTCGTGGGACACTGGATAGGAACGAAGTTCCTTATCATAAAAATATTAAATTTAAGTTCTATTCGAGGTATACAGAAAATAAAACTGGAGGTTTCACAACAACCCACGGTCATTCGGTAACGTGCGAACTTATTGTGGTACACTTCATTCACGGCTGTTTGCATAAGAGTTAATGTATTGCGTAAACGAACGCTCTGAGATCGTGGTCAATGAATGATAAACAAATATGTTATTTTTTGTACGTTATTACAAAGTTAAGTCGTACACTGTGTGCATTACTAATTTGTACGTTATTACAATGTTAAGTCGTACACTGTATGCGTTACTAATAAAAATCTTACGTTACGGACGTTTTTTCCCGGTTAGGGTACCCCTCCGCATCGTCCCATAAGGAACTTCGTTCCAAAAATCAAACCCGCAAAATTATAATTTGCGTATTCACTGGTGGCAGGACGTCTTGTGACTCCGCACGGGTAGGAACCACAATTCTACCGTGAAGCAGTAACGTGTTTCATGAAGTCATCGTACTGTTACAACTGAGAGCTTAGAACTCTTGTTTCAAGTTGGGTGGCGGCATTTACGTTGTAGTAGTCTATGGGCTTCGGTAACCACTTAAAACCGTGAGGTCGTCTACCCATCTAAGCAATAAAAGAAGCCTATTTCTATGTCAGTACAACTGTAAGTACACATCAAAGTAATTGCAACTTTGTAGGTAATGACTCGTAGTGCCATTTTTGTAAATTCGGTCACCAATCATTTAAATGTTAATGTCAATTTAACATCAATTCCATCTCATCAAAGCTAATAACATTATTATGGTTATATTATCAAATACTTATAACTTTTATAGTCAAGAATTCGCCAAGACTACACCATAGACAAATACTCGTAATATTAAAGATAAACAATATTAATCTATTCTCAATTTGACTACAGACTTTAAGCATTAACAAAAATTTGAAAATAAAGAGTATGTATAATAATATAAGTGTGTGTCAACACGGTAGTGTGTGTAATGTTTTCTTTGTTGATTTAATGTATTTTCAATGCGTAATTTTTTTTAAATATTAGCATTCTGCACTTCTTCTGTATATATTCTCTTTGTGTGGGAAATTTTATACTCCTCCGTCCGCGCAATTTTCGTAAAAAGGGGTACAAAGTTTTTATTTCACGTATTAATATTTAAAGATGATGACCGAGCTTTGCTCGTTTTTTGTTTTTAATAACGCCATCTTGTGTCTTTAAGGCGGTTAGTTACCCTCAATTAAGAAAAATAGTATTATTATTTGCCAATAGATGTCGGGAAGAGTTGATTATTGAAAACACGAATAAAACAACATTTTCTGAAAATAAATCGTAGCTAGATCGATTTATCTCCCCCGAAATCCCTTGTATACTCAATTTTATGAAAACCGTTGGAGCCGTTTCCGAGATTCAGATTATATATATTAATATACAAAAATTGCTCGTTTAAATATATAATAATTCGCACTCGTATCTCAAGGTGGCTGGGTACATTTGCAGTTCCTTTACAAGCGACTAGCAGTCCATTAAAACCATTGCCTAATCGAGGCCTTGAACATAAATAATTATTATCTAGGACCCTTAGACCGCTCACAGTTCGATGTCTGTTTGTTTTTGTTTGCCTAGTTACTTGGGGATGCAGAATGGATCCCGAAAAACGGGGGGGGGGGTTTTATCTGAACCGCTATAAATTTCGCGTTGACAACATTAATTGATCGAGCCAGAAAGCTTGTTGAAAACTATATCAGGTCTGCGGGTTGGTTTGTTTTGCGAGTGCATACCTAACGTGAGCAAGTGTGTTTGTTTGTGCGTCATTTGTGCTAAATACGATCTATAAGCCAAAAATAGAATGTTTTTTTTTTCTTTTCTTATTGATGGTTGGACGAGCTCACAGCCCACCTGATGTTAAGTGGTTACTGGAGCCCATAGACATGTACAGCGTAAATGCGCTACCCATCTTGAGATATAAGTTCTAAGATCTCAAGTATAGTTACAGCGGCTGAACCACCCTTCAAACCAAAACGCATTACTGCTTCACGGCAGAAAATAGGCAGGGCGGTGGTACCTACCCTTGCTTGACTCACAAGAGGTCCCACCACAAGTAATTACAAGGTAATTACAAAGTAAGTAATTACCAGGGTTTTGACTAATATATAATTAAAATTACTTTTATAATTTGGTATCCTGTTTTTTTCTCTCTCATTATAATATTTATGTTGCACAATATTAAAATATCGACGAATAAAATTTACACCGTCCGCGACCACGAAAACTGTAAAGTACTTGAAATGTCGGTAACAATATAGTGACAAGAACAAGAAGTTATACTTTATTTTTATTAATTTTATTTCTTTTTTTTTAATATTAAATAATTAATAATAAATATTTAAAGTTAATAATATAATAATATTTAGTATGAATAATATTAAATAATAGTTTTGTCATTTATATTACTAAAAAATTAATACTAATAACACTTTTTTTTACGAGTGTATGCGCGAAAGTTCACCTGCGGCTGTATTCAGACTGGCCAAGTTACGTCGGTCGTATTGTAATGAGCGATTTAGTGGGCAACTTCATTCTGTTAATTTTGTGTCACGGTGCGCGCGCATCGTAAAATTTCACTCTCATCAATTTTTCACAACGCGCCTAAAGAAGTATAACTTCAAAAAAAAACCGTAAGATTCATTCATATAAGAAGTTTTATTTATGTCTACGACTTGCAAAAATCGATGAGACTAATTGAATAATGTATTTTAACTGACTGCAGAAGTGTGTAATGTTTTCCAAGCGTATATCTGATTCTTTGGACTGTTATAGCCATGGAGTATTAACGATTTGTTTTAGTAACGATTACAAGTTTTTACATAATTAACACTTTTTTTTTATTGCTTAATTGGGTGGACGAGCTCACAGCCCACATGGTGTTAAGTGGTTACTGGAGCCCATAGACATCTACGACGTTAATGCGCCACCCACCTTGAGATGTAAGTTCTAAGGTCTCAAGTATAGTTACAACGGCTGCCCCACCCTTCAAGCCGAAACGCATTACTGCTTCACGGCAGAAATAGGCAGGGTGGTGGTACCTACCCGCGCGAACTCACAAGAGGTTCTATCACCATTAAGATCATATTGGTCAGATCTCAATTAAATTTGAATGCAACCAAAGAAGTGGCTTGTACTAATTCCAAAAATGAAGAATTGACGAGATAATACAATTGAAGAAAGTAATAATTAAACCACATGCGAGAATAGCTTGTGTGTAATTTTAATTGTTAACTTTTTTTTTTTTTATTGCCTTTGTAGGCAGACGAGCATACGGCCCACCTGATGGTGTGTGGTTACCGTCGCCCATGGACTTCAGCAATGCCAGGGGCAGAGCCAAGCCGCTGCCTACCGTTTAATACTCTCCACAAGCCTCGTTTGAAGAAGGACATGTCATAGCGCTCGGGAAACACCGTGGAGGGGAGCTCATTCCATAGTCGGAAGGTACGTGGCAAAAAAGTCCTCTGGAAACGCACTGTGGCTGACCGCAGTGGCTCCAGGTAGTATGGATGAACTCTACTCCGGTGGCGGGCGGTGCGATGGTAAAAACGAGATGCCGGTATCATCTCGAACAATTCCTCAGAGCAACTATACTTAATTATATTATACTAAATTGTATTATATACTAAACTATACTATACTAAATTGCTAATTATAATACAGTTAGCTAAGGAGCCATTCCAGCTACGCCAGGACGGGTGGGTGAGCTCACGGGTTCAACCTGAGAGAATCTGCTTACACGAGCCCTATTAAGAGCAGTGTTTCGCAGAATCTACCACCGGATCGGAATCGCGACTCCCTGAGAAGATCCGGTGAGAAACTCAGATGGCTGTGTTCCTACCTGTGTTCATGGTGACTGAATTTTTTCTTAATATAGAATTGTCATCGGTCCTTAATAAGTATACCAAATTTCGAGTTACATATATTATTACATACGTCTGAAGCTAATAAAAGCGTATTAAAAGGTACATTCCATATTCTAACGATGACAGCAAGTGGAATAACTAGCTAGCATTTTAAACGCGCTATGGAAAATATAAAGACATATTTCCAGTGCATATCTCAAATTCATGAGTTAGCAGAATAACTAGCTAGCATTTTAAACGCGCTATGGAAAATATAAAGACATATTTCCAGTACATATCTCAAATTCATGAGTTAGCAACAATTATCCCATACAATGCCATCGAATTTACTTGAAAAAGTACATCCAATCTTTTAAAGATGGCAGCAAGCGGAATAACTAGCTAGCATTTTAAACGCGCTATGGAAAATATAAAGACATATTTCCAGTGCATATCTCAAATTCATGAGTTAGGAACACTCATCCATACAATGCCATCGAATTTATACGCTTTCAGTAGAATTGAGACTGGAATATTTATATCGCGCTCGTTCCTTTACGAAATATTTCAATACAGAGAAGTAGACTTGTTATAAAATAAACTTCTAAGAAATCCTCGTGGGACTTTTAGTTTTACGTATAATACGTGTTCATATGTCGTATCGCTCTTGTCGGAGCGGTCGTGGTCGTCATCCAGTATCATTGGTGTGGGCAGATGTTATGCCCCTCACGAGCAATCGCCACTCCTTCCGGTTTGTGGTGGGTCTGGTACACTCAAACAGCCGCCAACTGCCGACTTGATCTGGTCAGTGCATCGCATGGGCAACCTTCCACGCGGTCTGGTGCCTTCTACTTTGCCCTGAACGACAAGGCGCTCTATGGAGTCATTTCCTGCATATTTTTTTTACGTGTAAGATTTGTGGAGTTCATCGTATGGTTAAGTGATTCCAATAGTCTATAGGCATGATGACAATGCCACCACCTACTTTGAGGCATGAGGTTGAATTCTTTATTACCTAGTGGCTGCGTTTTTAAAACTCAGTACATGAATACTTCACAGCAGAATAGACTCCTGTGGACCAAATGGTAAACAGTCGACGTCGCCCAAAACACGTCATCTCCGATCCTCCCAATCCACTAACGGTGCTTTTAGGTACCTCAAGCACCGGTCATCGTTCTCGTCGAACCCGTCGCTTGCGACGTATGGCTCGGCGAGTAAATTAACCCAGAGACACAGCCCACTGAGTTTCTCGCCGGATTTTCTCAGTGGGTCGCGTTTCCGATCCGGTGGTATATTCTGCGAAGCACGGCTCTTGCTAGGGTTCGTGTTAGCAACATCGTCAGGTTTGAGCTCCGCGAGCTCACCTACTAGCCCGGTGACGCTGATGTGGTCTATCTAGACCATCAGCTTAGGTTCAAAAAAAAACTGAAAATGCGCAATTGTGGTACGCATAAGTTTTTCCCTTTCGTCAATTAATTTATTTTTACGAAAACTTGCCTCATTTCGGATAAACAAAAGTCTTAAATTTTCTTTCACAACCAAAACGTTCTAAGCATTAATAATAATCGAACATTTTTTCTCTGCCGAATAAGACAAATATCCTACGTCACAAGTCAAATATGTCGCGTGTAAGGTAAGCGTTGATGAAATGGAAATCCAAACAGAGAGAAAGTATATGGTTCGTTAAATGTTTAGAAAGAACGTATGTACATATGTGTATGAATTTTATATGAAAATGAAATACGGGAATTCGTTTAAGTGCTTCAATGTGATTTTTTTAAATAAAGCTTCATGACAGATCCGCTATTGATTTCTGAAAAATAATTAGTATGGTAATAGTCGCGATGGAACACAGGAAAAACCTGAATCGCACTAAAGACCATTACAATAACTAGTATGCTCTTACTACCTATCACCAAGGCTTACACTCATTTTAGGCACAAAAAACCCTTTTTGATTTATGAACATTTTTTCTTGCAAAAGAACGTTTCTCAAGTTTCATGTTAGATACCTCTGCCAATGCGAGTCCCAAGCCCGGATGAGAAAAGAGGAGGGTTGAGTTGAATTTTGACCTTTGCTTCGTAAAAGAGTCAACGCCGAATATCTGGCGGCGGTTAATTATCCGGACCCAAATAAGGCTTCAGCGGCCTCGAAGAACTAAATCTCTTCCAAAAGCACTGCCGTGGAAGGACGTGGGACTCTACTATGTGTATTTTCCCAAGAAAGCCTCATGAGGCTATGACCCTCAGCAGGATTATCGATGCAAAGAGGAAATGTTAGATACCACTAAAGTCAATTATAGACCAGCTACCAAACAAAGAAAGTTAGTAACAGAGAGAGAAAACACGGGTTTTTTTTTTATTGCCCTTGTAGGCAGACGAGCATACGGCCCACCTGACGGTGAGTGGTTATCGTCGCCCATGGACTTTAACAATGCTAGGGGCAGAGCCAAGCCGCTGCCTACCGAAAACCTTTGTCTTTGACTATTGACATACGTTTACTATGTATGTGGTATTCAACCCGTTCTTGGATGAAAAGTCAATTTCGAAAGCCGGATGTAACGTATGCTATCTGCTTTCCGACATATCGCGGCTTTTTTTAAATTATTATTAATTATTAGGTTCACACAACTGGATAAAATATGTAAAATGTGTATAATAATACATTATAGAATTCACTTTTCGTTTGGGTGTGAACACGTCTTGCTTAAAAGTGGTTGTGAATAAGATAAAAATATCGATAACTAATATTAAAACTATTGTATGCATTTTATGTATGTATTTATGTATATCTATATGTGATTGTGTATATATGTATATTTTTTGTGTATGTATTTGTAATTTAATGTAAATTTCATTGCACCTACCACTATTCTGCAATTACTCTGCACTACCTTTGGTTGACTGATAGAGAATGCCTTAGGCATTGAGTCCGCCAATGTAAATTTTACATGAAGTGTAAATAAATAAAATAAAACTAAGAGAAACAAAAAAAAGCAAATATCGAAATCTCTTCGAAATATTAATTTACAAGTACTTGCGTCTTAATTATGCAAGCGATTAATGTTTTCCGTTTTCATATTGTGTAGTGCTTAGATCTGTTTCAACCTCAGAAGCACGTCGCAAACAACACCTATTTAGTTTCGAATAATAACATTCGGACGGTCTATTGAGCAACGGAAAACGGAAGATATACCTATATATATAAATATTATTGCTTAGATGGGTGGACGAGCTCACAGCCCACCTGGTATTAAGTGGTCACTGGAGCCCATAGATATCTACAACGTAAACGCGCGACCCACCTTGAGATATAAGTTTTAAGGTCTTAAGTATACTTACAACGGCTGCCGCGCCTTTCAAACCGAAACGCATAACTGCTTCACGGCAGAAATAGGCAGGGTGGTGGTACCTACCCGTGCGGACTCCCAAGAGGTCCTACCATCAGTAATATTTGCATTAGGAAATTATATCAAATACATTGCCTTAGAGAAATTTAACATGTTGACTCCCGTGTAGGCCACCGGTGTCCTACGCGGCGCACTGAAGTAATTATGTCGGTTTTTGTTACTAAGCGCCTGGATTACCTAACTTTGCCTTCTTTTGTTTCTTTAATGTATGTTTTACTTTTTTTAGATCTCTCAGAAATTGGTTGATTCTCAGTATCTTCGGATTCGTCTTTCCCAGCGTCTATTAGATATTCCGGCGCCTTAGTATGTAACAGAAGTCGACATAATTAATTCAATGCGCAACGTAGGGTACTGGTGATATACGTGGCAGTCACAGGACTAAATATGACATTGTACTTAAAATAGACGCCAACAATTGCAATGCAAATGATAAACTAAAAACTGTGATTCAAGTGTATTTTAAGAAAATATCGACCACTAAACACGTAACGAATGTGAATTATTTAATATATATTAAATATATATTATATCTTAATCACGTAAAAATAGCTGAAGAGATTTAAACGATAATCTCGTTGCCAGAGATCGTTTTTTGCTACGTACCATCTGTCTCTGGAATTAATTTCCTCTTCATGGTATTTACCATTTCACCCACAGACAGCCCACTGAGTTTCTCGTCGGATCTTCCCGGTGGGTCGCGTTTTCGATACAGTGGTAGATTCTGCGAAGCACGGCTCTTGCTAGGGTCCGTGTTAGCAACATCGTCAGATTTGAGCCCCGTGAGCTCACCTACTAGTTAAGGTTACGCTGATAATATGGTCTCTATAGACCATCAGCTTAGGTCTTATTAGCTTTTATTAGCTTCAGACTTATGTATGTTAGTATGTAACGGAATCTTTGAACATGATTTGGACCCCCTTCAAAACGTCGGATTAACTCGACATTTCGTATACTTAATAAGGACCGATGACAATTTAATATAAAAAAAAGTTAAAAAGTGAAACCAACTAAAAAATGAAAAATAAATAATAGTTTAAAAACACTATAATAAAATACGCTTTTATAGAAAATGCAACTAAAAAATAGAAAATAAATTTTAATAAATTTGAATTAAAAATAGTGTAAGAAAAATGATTTTATTGTAAAAAAAACGTGGGGTGCATAGTATCAGTAGTTATAAATATTTTATGAACAGATATGAGTAGAAGGGTTATTTTGTTAATATCCTGAAAAGCACCCAACGCTTTTTTACAATAAAATCGTTTTTTCATACACTATTTTTAATTAAAATTTATTAAAATTTATTTTCTACTTTCTAGTTGGATTTTCTATAAAAGCGTATTTTGTTAGTTTTTTTAAAACTATTATTTACTTTATACAGACGAGACCGCGTGAAGCGGCTTCTCACGAGTTATTAATCGAAAGCCAACGTTAATCAAGCAACAAATTCGGTAAATCAGGACAAAAGAAGGCGATAATTACTTTACAAATCTTCTAACTATTAATTACCTCCAAGTAACTTTCTCAATTAGCAAAATGGTTTTAGTTGTTCCCTGTGCAAAGCTCGTTATTACGGCCAGTATTTATGAGTAGCGCAGATTAAAACGATGGAGCATACGCAGCGATGTATGCTGTTGTGATTTGGTTCAAAATGAGCACATACACTAGTACACCGTAACATATGTGTTGTTTTTTTCAGACTTTTCAAGTGTGTTGTCGGTTGACTGGAAGAGATCACTGGTATATTACTGGTGGTAGGACCTCTTGTGAGTTACTGGTGGTAGGACCTCTTGTGAGTTTACTGGTGATAGGACCTCTTGTGAGTTACTGGTAATAGAAGCTTTTGCGAGTTTTATCACAAAAGGTTCTTATATCTCAAGGTGGGTGGCGCATTTACGTTGTAGGTGTCTATGTGTTCCAGTAACTACTTAACACCAGGTGGGCTGGAAGCTCGTCCACCCATCTAAGCAATAAAAATAAACTAAAAAAAAGATCACTGTTAGTGGTAAGACAGAAAAATATACAAATAAATCTGTCTTTTGATTGATATTAAAGTTAATTGTGTTTTCGGGTACATTAAAGTATACTGTCTTATATATTGTTGGCAAAACAAGAGTAGCGCCATCTCTCATCAAATAGCAGAAACGAATATCAAAAGAACTAGTACTAGGCAATGTTCTCGATAATTGTGAAGAGTACCTTAAGTGCTGTAAGTGTTAAATAGAATTTTAATTTCTACTTCGGTGAATGATTTATTTATCCCGAGCCCTAGCGCGTAACAATGCTTTGTTGTAATGCTCGTCAAACGATTTCCCGGCCCACCTTGTATTAAGTGGTTATCGGAGTACATACGCATCACCTCATGAATGCTGTCATCCACCTTGAGATATTAGGTCGAAGTCATCTACAGCCATCCTGCTTATTTCGCCTTTACTCAAAACACAGACTCCTGTAGCTTATTTAGTTGCATACTGTATTCTTCGTAGTTCCATTTTTACAAAACTTATACCATCGTTTTTCTCAACTAACTTATTTTTCAGCCATTTCCTTATCCACTGCGCCCTTTTTTCAGCTTGCCCTAACGTGCCTTTTCCCCACTCCAATATCGCGATCACCAACGGTGTTGCCACATGGCATGCCGAAAATTATATTAATTTTAATATAATATTGTAATTATTTCAGTGTTGGATAGTTTAATGAGTGATTATTATCAATTGTAAAGCTTGAAATTTAATTATCAAATATTTTGACTAAAACAATAATCAATTATCTTGAACATTTCACAACAAACCTCACACAATATTTTTAATTTATTTATTTTTATTGAAAGATTACTGGTGGCCCGGAGGCCTTTCCAGTTTCACTAGAACAGGTGGACGAGCAAAGGCTCAGCCAGGAGGGGTGGGATTTTCTAACAGCTGCCAGAGCGCCTCCGTGGAAGACCTAACAACTCAAGAGCAATTGCTTCGCGCATGAATCTACTACCGGATCGGAATCGCGACCCGCAGAGAAGATCCGGCGAGAAACTCAGCGGGCTGATGCATGGGTTAGGTTGCACGTCGAACTCTTTGTCGAGTTCGACGAGTACGGTTACCGGGATCCCTAAGCCTGCTCCTAGTGGTAGAGCTAAAGGTGTCTAATTCAAAGGTTATTGGATGTGATGGATACGTAAGGACGTGACACAATACTATGTTTGCCTATAAGATTCATAATAATGCTACAAGCAACAAATTCAGTGTTACAAAAACAGAACGAAAATAATTATGTTTCATATTTTTTAACGACAATCTCCTCGTGCATTAAGCTGGAGTTTGTTCTTCAACAAAATGAAGTAAACACGTTTATGTGCAAGGTTTACACCCGATCACAATTTTAGATAGAGCGTTTTTTTTTTGCATTCATCGTAAAATCGATGTTTCAAGTTATTTTTATCGATAATCGAGTTTCGCTCCCGGGGCGCTCTTTAAAAATTAAGTGTTATTTTAATATCGGATAAGTTTTTTTTTCCGTTGTATTAAACGAAGCGTAATAAAATGAAGAATATTATTACTGTATACTGTTTAATATAATTTCCATATTGGGAATCGTTTTGCATCTTTTTTCTTTTTATTGCTTAGATAGGTGGACGAGCTTACAGCCCACCTGGTGTTAAGTGGTTACTGGAGCCCATAGACATCTACAACGTAAATGCGCCAGCCACCTTGAGATATAAGTTTTTATTTTATTTTAGGTTCTAAGGTAAAAATAATATTTAAAAATATAAGTTCTAAGGTCTCAGTATAGTTACAACGGCTACCCTACCCTTCAAACCGAAACGCATTACTACTCCACGGCAGAAATAGGCAGGGCGGTGGTACCTACCCGTGCGGACTCACAGGAGGTCCTACCCGACGGCTTCTTCCTAACATTCTCAGTGATAGTGAATTGTAGAATCTGTTCTATTACCATTCGACGAGCGTATCTTTCTGCGCTTTCTCTATTGCAACACAGCTTGAAAGAGTAAGTTCGATTAAAAAGGTAACGTCACAATAGTATACTTGAAATACAGAAACAATGAAACAATAGGCGTACCCAACCATAAGTATCGTACTATTGAGAATTACACCTATACATTAATACGTGAAGCAAAAACTTTGTATCCCTTTTTACGAAAATTGCGCGGACGGAGGAGTATGAAATTTTCCACGCTTATAGAGAATATAGAGAAGAAGTGCACAATGCTAATATTTTTTTTAAATAATACATAAAAGATACATTAAATCAATAAAGAAAATTACAGACACACTACATACCTTGTATTTGACGCACACACGCATGCATACTATTTATTGTCAAACTTTTGTTCTTGACGTCTCACAGTGGGTCGATACTATGATTTGAGTGACTTAGGGACCAACTTTGTTTTTTAACAAAAATTTTTACGTAGATAGATAGAGCTCGTTAATCTCAATAATAATTGTTTTGGGCAAAAATTACAAAAACTTTATAGTTTGGTCAGAAAAATGTGTTTTGTGATTTTTTTGTATGGAGCGGGTCACATTAAATTAAATTCCTGCTATGTACCGTGAGGTCCCGCTTTGAAATTTTATTTTTCTTACACCTTGTCTAGTCTACTATCATTTGATGCTATGAACATGTGCATAAAGTTGCAACTCTGCCAAATAAATGGATCGAAAAAAATGAATAAATACATAGAATAAAAACCTTTATTTTTATTTTCGTAAGTGCTTTTAAGTTAAATTTGATATGGATTAGTAAGTAAAAGCACGCAACAATACCCATAATTACATAATACCTAACAAAAATACATTTAGTAGGTCTCTAATTAACCAATCTATCTAAGTATTATATATTTTGTTTCACCATTCGATCTTTAGATCAGAAGACAAAAGAAGATTGTGTAAAATATCCTCATTAGTCGGCAGTCTACTTATCTTTCTAAAATAACAACTCTCTGTATATTTCCGAAAATCTTTATTGCGAGCTTCCGCTGCCTCTTCCGACAGTTTACCTATAGGAATGGCACGAAAGGCAAAGCTTTTTATTATTGTATATCACTGCCATGTGCCAACAATTTATGGATACTGGATGGCATATAATACCAGGGATATAAATTAATATACAATTCTGCAGTATATCTACAAAACTCGGAAAAATTGGAAAGGTCCACGCGCTCTCCAGATGCAACAGTCTGAAGAATCACGTGAAACCTCTCTATTAAATCTTTACGTATTCCTGTTATGCGGGCTGTTCCTTTTGCATCCCTGAAATATCTTCTGGCAGTATTGCCACATTGGTTGTTCCTACTTCTTGCTTGACAACATCTATAAGTAAACCGTATTCCTTTTTAAACGCTTAAGGTATAGCGCTCTTTCTGATTGACATTTTTTCTTAGTCATCGCCCCTTGCAACTTCATTTCTTGAAGTCCGAACGATTAGACGCAAACAAAAAAATGTCATTTAAAAAATAATCTCACAAGAAACTACATAGGATGAAAAAATTATGAAGTAATAAAATTATATTTACCGATATGAAGTAAGCACTCTATGCGTCTTATCCAGGCATGTAAAGATGGCATTCCATACTGGAATATTACTTCATTATTTTCTCTTTGATAAGCAAGTGACTCCAAAAAAGTCTGACGGTTTTGCTTTGCAAATATAACAGACAGCAGAAAATGTTTTTGACAAATATGAGGTTCTTTTGCCGTCTATCATCGTCATGTGCAATTGATGCTTAACTTCAACTTGTTTGATTTTTGATGGCTGGAGTCTTTCTATTTCTTCTGTTATGCTAGCTTTTATAATTGCCACTGTTGACTACGTTTCTTTTATAAATTTAAACATTATTGGACGGCAACAAAAAGTTGATGAGGGTAGGTCGTTTTCCCAAACAATTGTTCCATAAAATTTCTGAAGCCTTATAGGAACTAGACTGGCCAAGAAAATAGATGAATCATCAAACTCTGTTTCAGTCTTTTGTTTATAATTACTTTGACCTGGGGCTCTATCAAAGCCTATTTGCTTATAAGCAGTAGCTCTCTTGCTGAGTCCAAATCCGAAGTAATCACATTTAAAAGCCTATATACCGCCAAGTTTAGTAATGCTTGCATTTTAATAGCAGCTCCTTCTTCATTAATAATTACCTCGTCTTTCTCTGGATAACATTTGGTCTTTTCTTGCTTAATTTTATATTAAGAAGGGTATAAATCGGATCCATTTTCACTTGCTGCTTCTCTTAGATTTATATACTGCCACTTACTTAATTTAAGTGAAACTAATAGTGCCTTATCGGGAGAATATGTACTACTTTTCACTTTACTTGTACTTAAACACTCCTTAACTTTTTCTAGATCTTCGGGGTGATTTGACAAATGGTTCATTATTTCTCCTACATCTTCATTTCCAGTGTTTCTCAAACTAGCAACTGTAGTAGCTTTCATTTCATCCGGGGATAACGAAAGTGATTGGTAAATTTGTTCAATGTGCCTGGATCCCAATTCTTCAAAAGGTTTTCGAGGTGTAAAAGTAGATGTCGAGGCTTCTGTAGTACATTAGAGCGTGGTACATTTTCAATATCTTCAGTATTAGAAATCTCGAGCCTCTCCTGTACAGTGTTGATATCTTCAGGTATCATGCCTTCGGGCCAGTTTATTGCACATTCGAACCAATCACATTTTTTTCTTATAAACTGTGCTAACATGCGACTACTTCGTTTCCATATTGCACTTATATTTGAACAAAAGTGCGTAGAGAATTTTTGGGGCTCAACACTTTTCTCTTCGGTCACGTTCATTTGATTTTGTAGGAATTGAAAGTTTTTTATTATCAGACAGCGACTGTTGTTGCTCTCTTAAAATCATAAATAATCCTAAATTGTTAATAAAATTATCCATTATAACGGAAAAAGGAAGATCACGACGACAATCACAAGATGTTAGTAGTAGTACGAATAAACGAACACTAGTTAGTATATAATAAATATGGTCACTTTTATACTTCCAGAGAGACACAAATGTTTACAATATTTTCTACTACCCAGTAATGGCTGCTTAACTAATTATCCTCAGTATCTAATGTTAACTATCCTAATAATTACAGAGATTGATTAATTAGAGACCTACTAAATGTATTTTTGTTAGGTATTATGTAATTATGGGTATTGTTGCGTGCTTTTACTTACTAATCCATATCAAATTTAACTTAAAAGCACTTACGAAAATAAAAATAAAGGTTTTTATTCTATGTATTTATTCATTTTTTTCGATCCATTTATTTGGCAGAGTTGCAACTTTATGCACATGTTCATAGCATCAAATGATAGTAGACTAGACAAGGTGTAAGAAAAATAAAATTTCAAAGCGGGACCTCACGGTACATAGCAGGAATTTAATTTAATGTGACCCGCTCCATACAAAAAAATCACAAAACACATTTTTCTGACCAAACTATAAAGTTTTTGTGATTTTTGCCTAAAACAATTATTATTGAGATTAACGAGCTCTATCTATCTACGTAAAAAAATTTGTTAAAAAACAAAGTTGGTCCCTAAGTCACTCAAATCATAGTATCGACCCACTGTGCGTCTGTGGTCAAATTGAGAATAGATTAAATATTGTCTGTCTTTATTATAATTTTTTTATAGTGTAGTCTTGGCGAAATTTGTGATTATAGAAGTATAAAATACAATCATAATAGTGTACAAACTTACAATTCCAATTAATTATAGTCGAATTTCGACTACTGCGGGACTTCTAGTTATTATTATTTCATCAAGAAAACTCTAACAAATAAAATCATTTAAATTTACATTTCAGTAACAAACAAACCACACGACTGTTTTGCTCCCTCAAGCGAATCTCCCAACTATTGATTTCAAAGGTAACTTCCAGGTATTCGCAATGACTTATTTACACTTTGACAAACGGTTCGTATTAAAATTCCCTTTGTGGAATTCTCGGTAAAAATACACAATAACAAGACTGATACCGCGGTTTCTTCATCGAATACTAGGAAAGGGAAATCGTAAGTAATTACGGCCCGAAGGTACTGTTCCCGGTGGGAAATTATTAAAACGACGATACTATAATTTCGTTCGGCGAACGGACAATAATAATTAATTTCTTTATAAACTGACTTTATTATAAAAAAAAAGAACACAATATTCCTAACCTAAAAGTACATGCTATTATCCGCAACATTAGGTTTACTGGTGGTAGAACCTCTGGCGAGTCCGCGTGGGTGGGTACCACCGCCCTGCCTATTTCTGCCGTGAAGCAGTAATGCGTTTCGGTTTGAAGGGTGGGGTAGCCGTTTTAACTAAAACATGAGACCTTAGACCTTATATCTCAAGGTGGGTGGCGCATTTACGTTGTAGATGTCTATGGGCTCCAGTTACCACTTAACACCAGGTGGGCTGTGAGCTCGTCGACTCATCTAAGCAATAAAAAAAAAATGCTTCGTCAGATTACAGAAATAGAGTTATCAGCAACATGCTTCGTCAAAAAGTACAATACTTACTTTCAGCTGCAAGCGTCGTCATAAGCAACATATAGATTAGATATAGATATAGAATAATTAATTAATAATTAAGAATAATTAATATAGAATAATTAATACTGAAATTACCATTGATTTGAGTTTAATTGAGACATTTTGAAGTGGGACGAATCGACTGTCTGTGTTCTTAAGCGTCTCGTACGGGCAAAGGAATGCGACATTTTTTTTATTGCTTACATAAGTGGACGAGCTCATGGCCTACCTAGTGTTAAGTGCCCATAGAGCCCATAGATATCTACAACGTAAACGCCGCCACCCACTTTGAGACATGAGTTCTAAGGTCTCAGTTTTAACAGTACAACGGCTGCTCCATCCTTCAAACCGAAAACCATTACTGCTTCACGGCAGAAATAGGCAGGGTGTTGGTACCTACCCGAGCGGACTCACAAGACGCCCTACCACCAATTTAATTAAATTTATTATGTACTAGCGACCCGCTCTCGCTTCGCTTCGGAAACTGTAATTTATTATTAATTTCTCCACTATTTAATTGATGTTATTATACATATAAACCTTCCTCTTCAATCACTGTATCTATTAAAAAAAACCGCATCAAAATCCGTTGCGTACTTTTAAAGATTTAAGCATACATAGGGATATAGGGACAGAGAAAGCGACTTTGTTTTATACTATGTAGTGATGTGCTAAGTGCCTTCTATTTCTCTATAGAAATATATTTATTGGTTTTTACGTTTTATTTGACATGGAACAAAGTAGTAGTATCCAAAGATCTGACTGTATGCTTGTATTGGGTTTTTATCTTCATGGTAAGGCGATCCAAGTAATTAGATAAGCGTCACATGAGAACTTCATAAACAAAATCACTGCTAAAGTTTAATTTCTCTCACACATACACTTTTAGCTGATATCTATTAATTAATTTACAATAAAAGATACCGTTCTTATAAATATTCTAAGGGATAAGTTTATCATTCATTTAATTAGTGCACAAATAAGATTATATCCGCGAGCTACAAAATCTCGTAGCTAGCGCCTACGGCGTAGACGCGCGTAGCTCGTATGCCTAATGTCCTGTCTATGCAAAAAAGTCGTGAGCAAGCGCCAGGTACTATCTCGCCTGAGCTTTAAAGGGTTCCGTACCCAAGGATAGTCCTGATAAACGCTACATATAGAGTGAATTTTATAACATTTGTTTTTATGAATTCTGTTGGCACTTCCTTTTCCTTATTCTTTCCTCAATCCACCGTCCAGGCCATCTGTTGACGCAAGTAAAAACTAAGCGTGTGCAAAAGAAGAGACTAAGCGTGAGGAAAAAAGTACAGGGTGCCGATGCTAAAAAATAAAAATTGTGATTATTGTTGATCAATCAACACATAAAACTCTCATGTGAAAATACAAAATTGCATCAAGGAACTTCGAAGTGAGTCACTAAGCTTATCCTTTTTTATTGCTTAGATGGGTGGACAAGCTCACAGCCCACCTGGTGTTAAGTGGTTACTGGATCCCATAGACACCACCTTGAGATATAAGTTCTAAGGTCTCAAGTATAGTTACAACGGCTGCCCCACCCTTCAAACCGAAACGCATTACTGCTTCACGGCAGAAACAGACAGGGTGGTGGTGCCTACCCGTGCCTAGGTATTACCTCTTGTGAGTGTACCGCCAGATTTTTCAGTCCCAAATATATTTGAATCGCGCATTCAAGAACAATGTCGTTCTAAGTTTTATAAAAATGAAAGCGGTCAATTGAAGTTGTTGAGTCTAGATCCTCCATCTTGTAACCACTTAACACGAAAAGGAGTTCGTCTAAAAAGATCAGCTCAACAGTCCAAAACTGGGTTCTAATCGTCAGGGTGAGCGTGAGGCACGATCCAGATACAGGCTAAGATTTAAAATTAGATTAGTACGTGTTTGCACGAAATATTATTACATGCACACAGTAAAATTACATTAATCCCAAAAATAAAATTCTAAACACAATCAGCACCCAAGATTAAATCCGAATTAATTTTCTCAGTGGGTATCAAAAATTGCTAGCAGCCTTTTTAAAATTCCCCTCTGGTTACGTACCCCCTTTACTGTAGGGCTGTCCCCTAATTTTTTCGTAAAAAAATATTTAATTATATGTTTTCTATGAATTAACTTAATAGTATCTTTAAATAATTTAATTTAATAGTATCTAATCTTTTATTACTTAAGTGGGTGAACGAGCTCACGGCCCACCTGATGTTAAGTGTTTATCAGAGTCCATAGATACTTACAACGTAAATGCCGCCACTTACCTTGAGATATGAGTTCTAATGTCTCAGTATAGTACAACGGCTACTCCACCCTTCACACGAAATGCATACTGCTTCACGGCAGAAATAGGCGGAGTGGTGAGACCTACCCGTGTGGACTCACAAACGGTCCTACCACCAGTAATTACGCAAATTATAATTTTGCGGGTTTGATTTTTATTACACGATGCTATTCCTTCACCGTGCAAGTCAATCGTGTCAATCAAAAATATAATATGCTGATATGATGAACATCTTGTGATGTTGCAAATGAAAATCAAATTTCTTATTCAATCAAGATTACTTTTAGGGTTTGAATTCGCATTTTTTTTATTGACTGCCATAGGTGTTTATGGGCTTCAGTAAGTACTTAACACCAGGTGGGTTGTGAGCTCGTCCACCCATTTAAGCAATAAAAAAGAAAAAAGATAACTGTTGCAAATCTCTCAAATCCTTTGCAGAGCCACGATTCACTGGTTTCGTAGAAATTTCGTTGGTGGAAATTATAAGTTTGAACATTATTATGGTCCTATTTTCAAAGACTATTATACTTCTATAACCACAGATTTCGCCAAGACTACACTATAGACAAATATTATTAAAGACAAACAATATTAATCTATTCACAATTTGACCACAGACTAAAAAATAACAAAAGTTTGACCATAAACAAAGAGTATAGGAGTATATGTATATGTGTTGTGTCAAATAAATGAAAGTGTGTGTGATGTATTTAAAAAATATATATATATATATATTAGCATTCTGCACTCCTCTATATTATTTGTAAGTGTGGGAAATTTCACACTCCTCCGTTCACGCAATTTTCGTAAAAAAGGGTCCAAAATTTTTGCTTCACGTATTAATATATATATAAATAAATTAAAATAATTAGGTCTTGTGACAGCCCTACAACTTTGCCCTACGGCATCTCCCATTGAGAGTTCGATGTTACTCAGTATTAGCATATTAATGAAAGCTCGGCTCCGAACTAACATTTGTAATTACTTTTGTCCTGGTTCGCTCTTACCAAAAAATTCCTTTAATTTCATAGAAGGTAATATTTTTTTATTCGTTATAGAGGTAGGTACATTATTCATTATAGTAAAATTTTAACGTTCTTTTTTTTAGTGTGGTGATTCGTTTCTTGTGATGCCATTGTTGGCAGTATAGAGTTTATAAAAATATTCAATTATCTATTGTCTTCTTTATCTATATATTATTATATAAAAATGAATTGCTGTTCGTTAGTCTCGCTAAAACTCGAGAACGGCTGGACCGATTTGGGTAATTTTGGTCTTGAATTATTTGTGGAAGTCCAGAGAAGGTTTAAAAGGTAGATAAATATGAAAATGCTGGGAATTAAATGAAAATAACTATTTTGTTTTTTCTTTGATGTGTCCCCCGTCGGACGGATTCCTTTTGTTTGTTTTAAATTTATTTTATACAAAACTAGGTCTTTTATTTATCGTTTGAGGCACTACAAAGGCTGCTGGGTCGGCTAGTAATAAATATATATTCTGTTGTATGAAAAATCGAGTGGAACGTAATTGAAGTTATTTGAAATTGTAATTGATTCGAGAAATAACGGGCACTTTGAAAGTTATCGAGAAGCCTCTAGCGACTTTGTTTCATTAACCCAGACTAATGTAATTTCACAGAAGCTAAGCGTTTACTGTAAGAAATAGTATACAAAGTAACAGTAACTAACTTACTATATTACTATACACATATATGTGTGTATACTTATAGTAAGAGTATATGTATCTACATCATATATTATCTATCTCTGCTTCTTGCACTGCTGTTTAACGTCACGGAGCATCTCACAATTGTTTTCTCCTACCCATCCTTGAGAGGCTATTTCAGCTTTACCCTAGCGTGTAGGTGAGCTCAAGGGACTCAAACCGGAGTGTTGCTAACAATCATCAATGACTCATCCAAGTCCTATAGTGAATCATTTAATTTTGATTTCCACGGTGGCCCTATAGTTAGTAGTCCGGACTGTCAGGCCGAGGGTAGTGGGTTTGATTTCCATATTACGAAAATGCTCCTATGAATATCAGCCCATTGAGTTTCTCGCCGGACCTTCTCAGTGGGTCGCGTTTCCGATCCGGTGGTAGATTTTGCGAAGCACTGTTCTAGCTAGGGCCAGTGTTAGCACCACTCCGGTTTGAGCCCCGTGAGCTCACCCACACTTTAGGGCGAAACTTATATAGCCTCTCAAGGCTATCAGCATAGGTAGGAAAACAAAAATATGAATGTATCTGTTTGCTTTGACTTATCTGTTGACAAATAATCTGATTGCGTAATATTTTAAACGTATAAAATGATATATATGAGTCTCTGGTTCGTATAGTAAAGGGAATCTTAGTTTCGGACCAGATAAAATAGATCGTAGTTGATTTATTCCGAATTATTCGTTTATCATC
This sequence comes from Bombyx mandarina, assembly GCF_030267445.1. Lineage (NCBI taxonomy): Eukaryota > Metazoa > Arthropoda > Insecta > Lepidoptera > Bombycidae > Bombyx > Bombyx mandarina. The sequence continues at coordinate 3,624,014 of NC_143233.1, forward strand.
TGCAAATAACATGGAATAGGTTTAAATATTCAAAATTTTACTGGTGGTAGGACCTCTTGTGAGTCCGCGCGGGTAGGTACCACCACCCTGCCTATTTCTGCCGTGGAGCAGTAATGCGTTTCGGTTTGAAGGGTGGGGCAGCCGTTGTGACTATACTGAGACCTTAGAACTATATCTCAAGGTGGGTGGCGCATTTACGTTGTAGATGTCTATGGGCTCCAGTAACCACTTAACACCAGGTGGGCTGTGAGCTAGTCCACGCATCTAAGCTATAAAAAAAAAAACCGCGCTAACTTAACGAAACGCGTCTGTGCTCGATTTAATTACGCGTGACGTCATTTGGGGTTAAAATAAGTGACGAGATATCCAGTGAATGATAATGACACTTTCCATGCCGATTAGGTATGGCATCCTTTTTTTTATTGCTTATATGGATGGACGAGCTCACAGCCCACCTGGTGTTAAGTGGTTACTGGAGCCCATAGACATCTATAACGTAAATGCGCCATCCACCTCGAGATATAAGTTCTAAAGTCTCAGTATAGTTACAACGGCTACCCCACCCTTCGAACCGAAACGCATTACTGTTTCACGGCGGAAATAGGCGGGGTGGTGGTACCTACCCGTGCGGACTCGCAAGAGGTCCTACCACCAGTCCTGCATCGAATAATAGATGTAATAAGACTAATTCATAAAATGTATTAAGCAGCCATGCATAGCGCATAGCGCATTACATTATGAATTGTGATTTCTCTTAAAAGCATTAGAGTTTTATATGCATATTATTACTTAGACTAATGAGTTATAGACCTCACTAAAATCGTTAATATGACGTAACAATAGTGATCGAGTTATTGTTTCATTTAAATTGAAAAAACAAATATAATAATAAAAATAATAATAATAATAAGTGTATTTCAAAAAATAAAATGTAAATGTAAATTGCAATCCTGAATCCTCTGGTGATCCTGATTCTTATATTAAACCAAAGTATTAAAATAATCATAGAGTCGTCGGACTTTTTTTTTTATTGCCTTTGTAGGCAGACGAGCGTACGGCCCACCTGATGGTAAGTAGTTACCTTCGCCCGTGGACTTCAGCAATGCCAGGAGCAGAGCCGAGCCGCTGCCTACCGCTTAATACTCTCCACAAGCCTCGTTTGAAGAAGGACATGTCATAGCGTTCGGGGAGCACCGTGGAGGGGAGCTCATTCCATAGCCGGATGGTACGTGGCAAAAAAGATCCCTGGAAACGCACTGTGTATGACCGCAGTGGCTCCAGGTAGTATGAATGAACTATACTCCGGTGGCGGGCGGTGCGATGGTAAAAACGAGACGTTGGTATCATCTCGAACAATTCCTTTTAATTCCTTCCTCTTTAATTCGTGTGCAAATTTTAAAGTTGATTTGTCGTCTTTAGGTTTGAGAAAATGAAGTTAAAAGTTCCGTCGTACGCATATACCAGTCAAACAATTTAAAACCTTTTAAAAGACAATGTTCCTTTCGTTTAACGATATCTTCACATACCTACATACGCTGTTTCTTAAAATGGATTCTTATTTAATTGAATTAGACCTAATTTTATCTATATATTAATACGTGAAGCAAAAACTTTGTATCCCTTTTTACGAAATTTGCGCGGACGGAGGAGTATGAAATTTTCTAAACTTATAGAGAATGTAGAGAATAAGGGTACAATGCTAATAATTTTTTTAAATAATGCATAAAAGATACATTAAATCAATAAAGAAAACATTACACACACTACATATCATGTATTTGACGCACACACGCATGCATACTATTTATTGTCAAACTTTTGCTCTTGACGTCTGTTGTCAAATTGAGATTCAATATTGTTTGTCTTTGTTAATATTTTTTATAGTGTAGTCTTGGTGAAATTTGTGAAGAAGTATAAAATACAATCATAATAGTGTATAAACTTACAATTCCAATTAATTATAGTCGAATTTCGACTACTGCGGGACCTCTAGTACTTGTAATTATGTACGAGCCTAGTGTGGCTATCTAAGACTTATAAAACACTTAAGCTCTAAATCTAATGAATATTATCAAATACAGATGCGGAAACAATTCTATTACTTATTGATACCATGTCTCTCTCTCTCTTTCTTCTTCTTCTTATCTTCTTCTCAGGGGTCATATTTAATTTTAGCAGGGGAACTTTTAAATAAAAATGACTTAGGATTTCTGTAGGAGTCGTGGCGATTTGACAGTAAAACTTTTTTTTTCGAAGAACTTATTCAGATGTTCATATTGTTACCAACATTCCCGGCAATGTTAGTATATAATGCTATTACACTTACAATCTATGAAATTAAATACAGAAACTTCAAAAACATACATACATAATGAGATACCAACATAGCGGACAAAAAAAAGAAGGAAATTACGCACAGGAATGAAACAGGTCAGTCACTGTATTTTATAGTCTAAACATGTATCAGTAGTTAAAGTTATAGTTTTTACATTTATCTTTCAAAGGCACAAGGCTGCTATTTAGCTATTAAATATATATTTTTTTATTTTTTTTTATTGCCCTTGTAGGCAGAGGAGCATACGGCCAACCTGATGGTGAGTGGTTACCGTCACCCATGGACTTCAGCAATGCCAGGGGCAGAGCCAAGCCGCTGCCTACCGAATATATAATATATACTATAACTAATATAACTGGCATTGCTGAGGTCCAAGGGAAACGGTTACCACTCACCATCAGATGCACCGTGTGCTCGTCTGCCTAAAAGGGCAATAAAAATATAATACTAATACTAAATACAAAAACCAATATATACTATAACTATATATTAGTTAAAGTTAACTGTTTCCTCAATGTTAAAATTATTAGCTAGCGGTTAGAAGTCCAACGCAAGTGAACAATTGTTTAAGACGGTATTCAGGACTTTTGTCGCACAACACATTCCGACTCGAGCAGCCGAACGAGGCGGAGCTCTCTGATGTTATAGTTGTACACTTGAAATCCAATAAAAATAATTGTTTGGAAAAGTAAGTTTTAATTAATGTCACTATGGAAGGCAATGATAATGATGAAGAGCATGACGTCAGCGACGTTAAAGTCATCATTTTTAAAGCACCATGGAACCATCCTCTCCGTCAAATATTACTAGTGCTAAGCAGTCGCGGTACCTTATTGATAATAAACACCGAAGGCACAGTCGAGCTCTCGTTTCAAGGCTTTCGAATAACTCGATCTTAAATTGAAATAGGTTCCAAGAATGAGGTTGGTACTTGCAAAAACAAAAGGATCTTTAATTAAATGCTATTTCATTTGTTAGACAGCTGGTTTTAATTTTTATTAAAGAGGTGAAATAGTCACTATTCTGCTTAATATAAATGTGGTTGTTAAAATATTCTCATAAGGTTAGAAATCGTTCTAGCCAATGTGATTGTTTTTTTTTGTATTGCTTAGAGTGAAGGACGAGCTCACAGTCCACCTGGTGTTAAGTAATTACTGGAGCCCATAGACATCTACAACGTAAATGCGCCACCCACCTCGAGATATAAGTTCTAAGGTCTCAGTATAGTTACAACGGCTACCCCACCCTTCGAACCGAAACGCATTACTGCTTCACGGCAGAAACAGGCGGGGTGGTGTTACCTTCACGTGCGGACTCCCAAGAGATCCTACCACCAGTGATTACGCAAATTATAATTTTGCGGGTTTGGTTTTTATTACACGATGTTATCCTTGACCGTGGAAGTCAATCGTGAACATTTGTTGAGTACGTATTTCATTAGAAAAATTGGTACCCGCCTGCGGGATTCGAACACCGGTGCATCGCTACATACGAATGCACCGGACGTCTTATCCTTTAGGCTACGACGTCTTCAGAGATTGATATACGTATTTTTATTCTAATAAGGCTTATTTTGGGAAACTGGAACAAAAAGCAAATTGGCGTGAAACCCTAATGTGTACAGCTCGAAATTCAAATTACCCCACCGCCACAGCTATACACTATGGCAACACCGCACATGCTATATTAAACCAACGTCCACACACAAGCACTGACACGTGCCTCGCAGCTTAATACCAGTTTTTGCCATGAAATAAAATGACAGCTCAATGTGAACACACGCTCACAATAGAGATAAAAGATTTTCTACCGGAACATTCGTGTTTTATTCCGTTGGCGGGAGGCTATGTTTTTTTTGTGTGTTGGTAACATTATTACTTTGAAGATTTGACGAGTACCATATCCGGAAAAGAATTGATTTATCTCGAATTCAATGGAAAATACGAACACATAAACCGAGGATTTGAAAATTTTAATATCATAAAAATATCATACACCTATAATTAATTATTTTTTAATTAATTAAAATTGATTTAATTTAAATCGCAATTATTTGACGATGGCCTCATTCAAACTAGAATTGAAAAATTGTTTTGCAATGCACTTGATAGCTTATGCCTATGTATAGGTATAGATATATAACACAAATAATGTTAGTAAATTAAGTAATAATATATTGATAGTTTATGCCTATGTATAGGTATAGAGATATATAACACAAATAATGTTAGTAAATTAAGTAATAATATATTTATAAATAATTGCTGTAAATACAATTTTAAATTAAAGCCAACGTTCGAGCGATGACAAACAAGTATGACGCATAGTTGTTTGTCACCGCCTACAAAAGCCCCTGCGCCGACCAATCTCGGGTCATTCTCGGTTGAGACGTCGGGCGGTGCGGAGCTCTCTCCCTGGCTTGATACTGTGTATAAGTGTGGACATTGTGAATTAAAAGATAAGTATAATTATTACGTTATTAAATAAATATTATTATGTATGTAAAATGTTTCTATTTGCCATTTATCATAAATAAATGAATATACAATGATTATTACATAATGGTATTATTATTACTCAATAGATAGATGTTCCTGATGAAGTAACTGTTTTGAACTATGCTTCAATTTTCAATTCAACAAATATATAGTGTAGAATTGATAAATTGCTGATTTATAGGTTGTTGTCAGCTTAGGTTGCTATTACACTCAACAAAGTTCATAAAAATTTTGATCCGTTGGAGAAGTCATTAAAAGAAGTATAAGCAACTCCAGCCACTTCGATCATTAACTTTATGGTCGAATAACAAATGTATTTTCGTATTTTCTTTCACTAATAATTCTTGTACCAAGTTTCTAATTTCATAATTTTAAATTGGGATGTGCATATTATATTGTACTGTACCTAATTCTTTTTCTTTTTTTATTGCCTTTGTTATTATTATTTTGTTATTATTATATTATTTTTTTATTGCCTTATTCTCACAAACACTACACTAGCGCAACATGTGAATGTGTTGAACGCGAGCTACATCGTAGGCGTAGTGGGGGTGTCAGGTTATTTTCGTTACGGAATTTCTTGATTCAGTCGCCGCGCTCAAGGCCCGCGATAGAAGCTATGCAATAGCTTAAAAAATGTTAATTACGATCATGCTTTCAGGCTTAAATATTACTACCAACACATATTCGTTTTAATATCAGACAAATGAGTTGGCAGCTTCCCCGATGACCACATCGTTCGCGCCTTAATTAACTAAACAAACAAACATAAATCCTATACTTTAAAAACGCTTTCTCTTACGCAAAACTTGACGTTGTTCATTAATACAATACGTGAGCTAATACCAGACTTAAGTAACGTGACAAAATTTACATATTGATGGCTTTGTTAATTCACACGTAAATAAATTAGTGAGCGGGTCAAATAATAAGAATATTTTTGTAACTTCATTGACTTAGTTAATATACCTAGTCAGGTCATAAGTATTGTCATTTAGAATGCTGGCCACAAAAAAGTTTATTGAATTCGAATTTCGAATTGTTCATGAAAATAAAAATGTATACTTTTAGAATTTTACTCATTTTTAAATATGGAGGGCGCTTAAAGAAGACCGTGTTGCAGTTATTGCGTTGCATCGTTGCGGTTACGCGCCAATTCAAATTTTTAACATACTGACAAATTTGAATATAACCAAAAGATTCGTTTATCGTACCATCAAACGATACAATGAAGACTCTAGTGTAGATGACAGGTCAAGAAGTGGTCGCCCTCGGTCTGTTAGGACTCCAGCAGTGATAAAAGCTGTGAAGGCGCGAATTCAAAGAAATCCCAAACGTAAGCAGAAACTGTTGGCCCTTCAGATGGGGTTAAGCAGAACCACGGTGAAAAGGGTGTTAAATACAGACTTAGGGCTTCGGGCATATCGAAGAAAAACAGGACATCGTTTGAATGCTCGTCTAATGGACCTGAGACTGAAGAGATGCCGCGCTTTGTAGAAGCGGTACGCGGGAAAAAAATATCGGGAAATTCTTTTTTCGGATGAAAAAAATTTTACCGTAGAAGAGAGCTACAACAAACAAAATGATAAGGTGTACGCACACAGTAGTGAAGAAGCGAGCAACCGTATTCCGCGTGTCCAACGAGGTCATTTTCCATCCTCGCTCATGGTATGGTTGGGAGTTTCTTATTGGGGTTTAACAGAGGTACATTTTTGTGAGAAAGGTGTAAAAACGAATGCAGTTGTGTATCAAAATACAGTCCTGACGAACCTTGTGGAACCTGTTTCTCATACTATGCTCAATAACAGGCACTGGGTATTCCAACAAGATTCGGCGCTAGCTCATAGAGCGAAGAGCACACAAGACTGGCTGGCGGGGCGTGAAATCGACTTCATCCGGCACGAAAACTGGCTCTCCTCCAGTCCAGATTTGAATCCGTTAGTTTACAAGATATGGCAACACTTGGAGGCAAAGGCGTGCTCAAAGCCTCATCCCAATTTGGAGTCACTCAAGACATCCTTGATTAAGGCAGCCGCCGATATTGACATGAACCTCGTTCGTGCTGCGATAGACGGCTGGCCGCGCAGATTGAAGGCCTGTATTCAAAATCACGGAGGTCATTTTGAATAAACTTTAGTGTCATAAGAATCTATGTTTTGTTAAGTTCATTTTGGTATATGAATGGTTACATAATGAATAAACTTGTTTCAATTATTTTACATTAAACATGTGACAGAATTTATGACCTGACTAGGTATATATAAATATTTTTATTCCTAATTGGGTTGACGAGCTCACAGCCCACCTGGTGTTAAGTGGTTAATGGAGCCCATAGACATCTACCACGTAAATGCGCCACCCACCTTGAGATATAAGTTTTTAGGCCTCAGTATAGTTAAAACGGCTGCCCTACCCTTCAAACCGAAACGCATTACTGCTCCACGGCAGAAATAGGCAGGGTGGTGGTACCTACCCGCGCGGACTCACAAGAGGTCCTACCACCAGTAAGTAATATAAGTAAGTAATATATGGCTTACAGTCTGTTAGCCGTAACAGATTTTACCTTACGAACAAAAATAATATTATTGGGGTTGTTGCGAATTCGCGTTCCGAAGGTATTCATTCGGTCAAGTCATGAACGAATTACTACTAGCTGAAATTCCTTATCTGTGGTTACACAGTTAAATTGTAGGATTGGATGTAAATTGGACAAGGAGTGGTCGGTCGTGTTTTTGTTGTTGCGCCTATGATAGGGGTCAGATTCTCTGATAGGCACCAAATATATCTATGTAAATGTCCACCCGGAGCTATGGAATGAGCTCCTCTCCACGGTAATTCCCGAGCGCTAAGACATGTCCTTCTTCAAACGAGGCTTGTGGAGAGTATTAAGCGGTAGGCAGCGGCTTGGCTCTGCCCCTGGCATCGCTGAAGTCCACGGGCGACGGTAACCACTCACCATCAGCTGGTGGGCCGTATTCTCGTCTGCCTACAAGGGCAATAAAAAAAAATGTAACTAATTTTTTATATTTTTTATTGCTGAAATGATCGAACTCCACGGTTCTTACGGTGCTAAAAACCAACTTTCATTGTAAATCGATGGTTTTTGTGGCCTATAATAATATTTTTTTAAGAACTAAAAGTGAAATATGACAATTATCCTCTAATGGGGATCTTAGGTAAACAATCTTTCAATGAAATTTATTTATATTATACTTTAAAGTTAAACTCAAGAACCACACCGAATCAAACCGACAGAGCTTCCGCACGACGTCACAAAAGCTAATGCAGGCATGAGCTTTTTTCCCCTACCTATCCTGATAGCCTTGAGAGGCTATTTCAGCTTCACTCTAGCGTGTAGGTGAGCTCTCGGGGCTCAAAACGGAAGTGTTGCTAACACTGACCCTAGCAAGAGCAGTGCTTCGCAGAATCTACTACCTTATCGGAAACGTGGCCCGCTGAGAAGATTCGGCGAGAAACTCAGTGTGCTGTGTCTATGGGCCGGCATGAGGCTTTTTCGTACTGACTTTTATAGGCAGCGGCAAACCTACCGTACCAATTTTTCTGATGAAATACGTACTCAACAAATGTTCACGATTGACTTCCACGGTGTAGGAATAACATTGTGTAATAAAAATCAAACCCGCAAAATTATAATTTACGTAATAACTGGTGGTAGGACCTCTTGTGATTCCGCGCGAGTAGGTACCACTCACAGCCCTGCCTATTTCTGTCGTGAACCGGAAGTCGTTGTAACTATACTTGAGACCTTAGAACTTATATCTCAAGGTGGGTGGCGCATTTACGTTGTAGATTTCTATGGGCTCCAGTAACCTCTTAACACCGGGTGGGCTGTGAGCTCATCCACCCAAACAATAAAAAAATAAAAACGTATATTACACAGACACAGTTACGGCTACAGCCTTAAAATAAACTGTGCGCTTATTACTCGTAAAGAAAACTCCACAAGATCGTATTAATTATTCTAAACAGAGCATTCGGGATTACTTCGGGCGCGCTGACGGCACATCAATAATGAACCGACAAACAATCTATAACTCACATTCGAGTAAACGAAGCTAGTATATCGCGTCCTATCTACCCTTACAAATAAGGGCTACTGCAGTGCCTTTTCTCCTGATAATATTTACCGACAAAAGTCACGGAATCTTTCTTGAAATTAATTTTGAAAAATAATTTTATTAGCAGTCTAGAATTCAAGGAATAGAAAAATTACCTACAATGATTAGGATTAAAATAATAATTGTCGAAATTAACATTATTGTTTGGTGTTGAGCGACCATCTTTTTTATACATATTTTAATTGGCATTTTGGTATTACAAAAATACAACGAGACACGTTAATTATGACATTTACGTGGAGCAATTATGATAGTATTTTTAAAATATTTCGTAGACTATCAGATTTTTTAATTTAAAAATATACTTATCTATTACTAAAGATATTACTAAAATATGTATATTACAAAATCAATACAGGTATTCCTAGTTTGGTAATAACATTAAACCAGGTATCCTACAAGACTAAGCCCACTGAATGTTGCGGTAGGCAGCGGCTTGGCTCTGCCCCTGGCATTGCTGGAGTCCATGGGCGACGGTAACCACTCACCATCAGGTGGGCCGTAAGCTCGTCTGCCAACAAGGGCAATAAAAAAAATAAAAAAAAATCTCGCCGTATCTTCTCAGTGGGTCGCGTATCCGATCCGGTGGTAGATCCTGCGAAGCACTGCTCTTGCTAGGGCTAGTATTAGCATCACACCCGGTTTGAGCCCCGTGAGCTCACCTACACGTCAAGAAGCTGATATAGCCTCACAAGGCTATCAGTATAGGTAGGGGAAAAAACAAGACTATTTTGACAATACTAGGTACACTATATCACTAGTTTGGAAATACTAGTTACAATAGTCAACATTCTCAAATCACCATAAAGTGAACTTAACAGATTTTAGAATGTCGCAGTTGTAAGTAGCTTAAAATTTTCTCGCTGTGATATCTATGGCTTCTGGTAACCCTATTAACATTAACTCGAGTAGAACAGAAAATAATTATATAATATTAAGTAATTTTAGTTTTTTTTTTATTGCTTATGTGGGTGGACGAGCTCACAGCCCACCTGGTGTTAAGTGGTTACTGGAGCCCATAGACATCTACAATGTAAATGCGCCACCCACCTTGAGACATAAGTTCTAAGGTCTCAGTATATTTTATGAAGATATATTTCTGTATTTGAGCATTTCTTTCTTGAGCAGCCCTAACTGAAAATCGAAGTCCCTGAGTAAAGTCACGATTTGTCTGAAGCGACTCTATTTCGGTCGAAAAAGGTACAGCCATAAATCTTGGCTGTCGTTGTTTGCATACATTTGTGTTTATCTCGGCAAGGGTGAAGGCATCCAGAGATTGATGTCTTAATCATTCCTTTAAAATAAACAGGCAGCCAAACAGAAGTCTTCGTGGCCTAAAAGATAAGACGTCCGGTGCATTCGAGTGTAGCGATGCACCGGTGTTCGAATCCCGCAGGCGGGTACCAATTTTTCTAATGAAATACGTACTCAACAAATGTTCACGTTTGACTTCCACGGTGAAGGAATAACATCGTGTAATAAAAATGAAACCCGCAAAATTATAATTTGCGTAATCACTGGTGGTAGGACCTCTTGGGAATCCGCACGGGTATGTACCACCACCCCGCCTATTTCCGCCGTGAAGCTGTAATGCGTTTCGGTTCGAAGGATGGGGTAGCCGTTGTAACTATAGTGAGACCTTAGAACTTATATCTCAAGGTGGGTGGCGCATTTACGTTGTAGATGTCTATGGGCTCCAGTAACCACTTAACACCAGGTGGGCTGTGAGCTCGTCCACCCATCTAAGCAATAAAAAAAATAAAAAAAAAATATTCCGCGAAAACTTTTTTCTCAAAGAGTTCGCCGTGCAACCTAACCCATGAATCAGCTCGCTGAGTTTCTCGCCGGATCTTCTCAGCGGGTCGCGATTCCGATCCGGTAGTAGATTCATTCGCGGAGCAGCTACTCTTGAGCTGTTAGGTCTCCTTCGGAGGCGCTCGGGTAGCTGTTAGCAAATCCCACCCCTCCTGGCTGAGCCTTTGCTCGCCCACCTGTCCTGGTGAAACTGGAAAGGCCTCCGGGCCACCAGTAATCCTTCAATCATAAAAAAAAAAAAACTTTTTTCTCGCAAGACGTTTTGTGAACCAACACGATTTGAAACAAAGTCTTAGATTCCAAAGCGAGTACCGGTCATGTCTCAAGGTCAATGGTGACATTCACGTTGCGATATCAATGAGCCCGGTAACTACTTCGCAGCAGGTGAGACGAGAGGTCACCGACGACTGGTTTACGACAGTTATTTGATTCGACTTACTGCTAGTTCTTTGTCATAATGTCTTTGCCCTTTGAAAATATCTACCTTTCATTTGAAATAGGTTTTTTAAAAGGCTTAAAAGGGAAAAGAAAAGCTGCTAATCTTACAGATAAAATTTATACCAAGTAAGTTTTATTCAAATAGGCCTTTGAGTATTGAATCAGAGGAGCTCTTTCCGAAATATATATTTATAAAATATAAATCATAATGGTGATTCCATATTGTGTTTAACGGAATATATTTATTTATTAATACGTGAAGCAAAAACTTTGTATCCCTTTTTACGTAAATTGCGCGGACGGAGGAGTATGAAATTTTCCACACTTATAGAGAATGTAGAGAAGAAGTGCACAATGCTGATATTTTTTTTAAATAATGCATATAAGATACATTAAATCAATAAAGAAAACATTACACACACTACATACCATGTATTTGACGCACACACGCATGCATACTATTTATTGTCAAACTTTTGTTCTTGACGTCTGTTGTCAAATTGAGATTCAATATTGTTTGTCTTTATTAATATTTTTTATAGTGCAGTCTTGGCGAAATTTGTGAAGAAGTATAAAATACAATCATAATAGTGTACAAATTTACAATTCCAATTAATTATAGTCGAATTTCGACTACTGCGGGACCTCTAGTATTTATTTAGTTATATATTATTGTATGTATGTATTTTCTTTAATAATGTGTTATTAATAGTACACCGCAACATACCTGCTGTATCTTTATCTGTCCAGAATTTCAGGTAAATACACGGTTGTCTGGAAGAGATCGCTTTTAGCGATAAGACCGCCTATTGTACAAACTTTTTTTTTTATTGCTTAGATGGATGGACGAGCTCACAGCCCACCCGGTCTTAAGTGGTTACTGGAGCCCATAGACATTTACAACGTAAATGCGCCACCCACCTCGAGATATAAGTTCTAAGATCTCAGTATAGTTACAACGGCTACCCCACCCTTCGAACCGAAACGCATTACTGCTTCACGGCGGAAATAGGTGGGGTGGTGGTACCTACCAGTGCGGACTCTCAAGAGGTCCTACCACCAGTGCTTGTTGACTGTTTTCTGATGTTAATTGTGTTTTTGTGTGCAATAAAGTATGTTCTCTCTGTCTCTCTCTCTCTCCCTCTCTCTCTCTCTACAAATGCAATGCTGTAAATTTATAAGACAACAGCAGTTGTATTAAGTAAGTCTGCAGTACTGTTTTAGCGTGGAACGAAATAGACAACTGGGCGCAAACAGCTATACAATCTAAAAAGTAATTACAAAGGTTGTTATCTTGAATTGGTGAAGACTAAACAATTACGTGCCATTTGCTACTCCGTATGTCAATCGATTTTCTTTTTCATTTGGAAGCGCTCAGTTTTTCTTTTAGATTTGTTCAATTACATAATTGTAATATTATCATATTATTATGAATCTAAATCTTGAGGTTTCAGTGATTTATGATGAATTTAGATCATAGAGCGCAGACTAAATTGAAAAAGTCAGCAAACCACTATTTAATGAAGATTTAAATTCACCAAATTAAGTGTTTCAATTCTAAGATTTTAACATTAACTAGAGGTCCCGCAGTAGTCGAAATTCGACTATAATTTATTGGAATTGTAAGTTTGTACACTATTATGATTGTATTTTATACTTCTATAATCACAAATTTCGCCAAGACTGCACTATAAAAAATATTAACAAAGGCAAACCACATTCTGTTCTCAATTTGACAACAGACATCAAGAACAAAAGTTTGACAATAAATAGTATGCATGCGTGTGTGCGTCAAATACATGGTATGTAGTGTGTGTAATGTTTTCTTTATTGATTTAATGTATCTTTTATGCATTATTTTAAAAAAATATTAGCATTGTGCACTTCTTCTCTATGTTCTCTATAAGTGTGGGAAATTTCATACTCCTCCGTCCGCGCAATTTTCGTAAAAAGGGATATAAAGTTTTTGCTTCGCGTATTAATATATAGATCACAATGCATTATGTTATCATACGTTAATTTTTGTGCTGTGTGTATTCTATGGTTACGTCATCGCTAATTGTGGCATACGTCATCGCTACATTGTGTAACATGTAAATCATCCTTTTTTTTTAACGCTGGGGAATCCATTTACGGATACCCGGTCGAGGGGGGTAAGAGACCGGGTTATGTCGGACTCCGGCGCCTCCAGAGAAGAACAGGGAGAAGAAGAAGACAGGGGTCCTCCTCTTCTCCCAATTCCTGCCGGGAGACTGCGCCTTGAGAAAGGCGCGCGAGGCACTGCACGGCGTCAGCCACGCAAGAGCTACCCCGCAAAACCGACTACCGACTAAACCCCATCGAGCCCCACCACTCCGACACCACGAAACCCACGGTACCGCACAGTGCGCGCCGAAGGATGTAAATCATACTACACAAAAAAAAGTTTGGTCCGCTATTTAAAGCTACAGAACTAAAGTGAAATTTAAGAATAGTAATTCATGATTTGTACCATATTACGTCGAGGTTCGGAAGTTCAACGAACTGATATAATCCGGAATAATTACTAACGCTATCCGATAATGGTTTTAGCTGCTCGGATAGAGCTGAAATAGCTCATCTCGGAAATCCTTACTGTCTCGCCCGGGAGAGCGAACTTCATTAGTTGGTTCGAAGAAAAAAATATTGCGAATCCGATTCTTTGGGTTCCGTACCTATTAAATAATCAATTGATCATTCTGTTGTTCAAATTGATTTTGATTTTTTGGTGTCCGGTCTTAACTTTATTATGTGTGATCAAAGTCTTAAATGTATTATAATAACAGCTATCATTCTTCAATTAGGAACATAAAAATATTTTGCCAAAGAATTCGGTACAAGTGTTATCCTATAGTACGGCCCTAGTGCAGATAATTTTTTTTATTTATTGCTTAGGTGGGTAGACGAGCTCACAGCCCACCTGGTGTTAAGTGGTTACTGGAGTCCATAGACACCTACAACGCAAATGCGCCACGCACCTTGAGACATAAGTTCTAAGGTCTCAGTATAGTTACAACGGCTGCCCCACCCTTCAAACCGAAACGCATCACTGCTTCACGGCAGAAATAGGCGGGGCGGTGGTACCTACCCGTGCGGACTCACAAGAGGTCTTACCACCAGTGCAAACATACGCAAATTGATAATTTTTAGGCCCTACATTTTTACTACACAATGTAATTCTTTTAATATTGACGTAGTTAGTGAGTGCGTGTTGAATTTGTATTTTAAAAAAAATAGAATTGTATATTTTCCGAGTTAACTCGACCTTAAATAATTCTTCAATATACCCCAAGGAACCTTGGAGCCGCAAGCAAGAAAAATAAAAAGATTCAGACATTTCTTTCCATTACGGAACACATATATAGAATTTATATAATGGCGTTACTCTATTTTTATTGAGTATCTGATTGGGAAAGGGGTCGAATTTACCGAAATCCGATCAAAATTTATTGTTTTTGTTCGGCATAAAGTAGTTCTTTGAGGAAGCCGTTATTAATAAAAAAAAAACACAGTCGATATTTCGATCAGATAAGGAAGTAATTACGAAATTCGGTAATGCGGCCTCATAACTTTGAAAATTGGCGTTGATCATACGATCTGTCTAGCGCTACCTGAATCTTATGAGTTGGAAGATATACTCTGTGTATATATTAGGATCACATCCATAATTGAAATTAAAATTAATTAATTGAAATTTATTACTTTATCGTCCTAGTTACTAGTACTATACGGTGGGCAGCGACTTAGCTCTGCCCCTCGCATTGCTGACGTCCTTGGGCGCTGGTAACTACTCACCATCAGGTGGGATGTATGCCCATATACCTAAAAGGGCAATTTTTGGAACGAAGTTCCTTATGGGACGATGCGGAGGGGTACCCTAACCGGAAAAAAACGTCCGTAACGTAATCTTTTTATTAGTAGTGCACACAGTGTACGACTTAACTTTATAATAGCGTACAAAAAATAACATATTTTTATTATATATATTTTATAAATCATTGTGAATAAAATAAAACTGATAGCTTTGTAAAGTAGTTTTTTATTATATTTATTTTTATCAATAAAAAAATCATAATAAAAAATGTATATCCGAATAAATATTTTCTTTATACCTCGAATAGAACTTAAAATTAATATTTTTATATTAAGGAGCTTCGTTCCTATCCGGTGTCCCACGACACGACACATTTCTTTTTTTTCTCATATTGTCGTATTGATACCAAAACTGAGATTCACCTTCGAGATATAGAATAGCTACGTCGCTCACTTGAGTCGAAGCCCTTATTTATAGTGTTCAATTCCATGGACGGACGAAAGGTTAAGTCATAAATTAGAAGCAGCTGCGTGGAAGCCGTAAGGTTCATATTAGATAAAAACTGTTTAGGGCTATTTGTTAACACCGCCCTAATGGTTATGTTTGGTATTACGTTGATTTCTGTTTCGTTTGGACTTCCATTTGTTTTTGTTACGATTTCTTTTTCTTTGAACGGTTCGTGGGTTTTCCTTTTTTTATTGCTTTAGGAGGCACACGAGTAGATTTCTTGCTGTTGTTGCTCTGCGGGAAGTTTTTTGTTGCTTAGATTGGTATGGAAGTCTGTTATAAAAGTTGTATTCTTCTAAAAATATAATTGTTTTTAAATGTATGTATAAGACGTTGTTTATTGAATAAAAAAAAAAAACAAAGTTGTTGCTCTGTAAACAGTTATTTTATGGAATGAATGATTTGAAAACACAACTTACTTCTAAATTTTCTTCATAGTTCCTATAGATATTTACGAACCTGTAAAGAGAAATAACATTGAAAGCTATTGCTTAAGTATTTAATATCTTTTTTAAAATCTCAAATATTTATTCTTTATAAAAGCACATTGTCTTTTTCAATTTACAAAGCCAGACAGCAGTTTTTTCTAATTAAAGAAGGAGCTTAGTGTCAAACGATGCCACCATAGATAATACTATTATATCAATAGTCGAAGCTAATTATACCAATAAATTTTGGCCGTTTTCTATCTATTTAATAACGATAATTCAGAGGTTTTTCTTTTAGATTCGTGAAGTTGCTTACATAACGATAAGTGATTAATTTTGTCAACCCTGCCTGTTGGTCTATACTGAATTAGAAAAGCATCTTCCCGCCTTTTACCGAGTCTATTGTAAAGATCAATTAATAAAAGGTTACAGGAGAATCGGTAGTTATATCACATACATAATTATCGATACTGTGATGGCAAATTGACGTTTACTGATGGTAGTTCAAACTGTGATACGGCCCTGTTATTTACTACCAATGAAGCCAATGAAGCACTAGCACATTTACGCTTAGAGCATGAAACAGACGTTATTTAAAAAAAATCAAATTGAGACTTACAGTCCGGTTTCTAGCGTCTTCTGGGTCGGTCTCTTCATTTACCGGCCATAGAAACGGACAAAATCATAGTTTGTAATCGTAATATTTTAAGGAACAATAAAACTCGGTGTTTTTGTTTTTCGGGCTGGGGGCCGAACCTCCTACAAAGTCCCCGGGCCTAGGGGGCGCGCAGGGTATGTGGGACTTGACGATCTGCAAGGTGTTGGGAGCAGACCGCGGGCCCAAGAAATTTAGAGGGCCCTACCGCACTAAACGACTCCCCAACACTCTTACCTGCACCTGCTGAAGGTCGTATCTAGCTTGAAGTGTTGATCACTCGCTGCACTATATTTCTCTACGTCTTCCTGTCCTCGGTGTTCTATATAGCTTTGGTTCTTGGTATGGCGGTGAGCGTCTTTACCAAACCTGACCAGCGGGTAAAGCTACTAGCATAGGTAGACAAATAAAAAAGACTTATGTCTATTCAGTCTATGTCATTATTTTAAGAGATTCATCTAAGTAAATTCGAGGAAACTATATCCGATTTCAATCACAGTAATCATCATCATCATTATCCTGCCCTTCTTCCAGTTACCTGGGGTCGGCGTAACATGTTTTCTCCTTCCATACTCTTCTATCATATACCATTTCTTCGCTCACTCCCCTCTTACCCATATCGTCTTTCACGCAATCCATCCATTTCTTCTTAGGTCTAACTCTTCCTCTATATCCTTCCACACTCATAGTTAACATTTTCTTACCAACCTCATTTTCATCTCGTCTTATAACATGTCCATACCATCCCAAACGCGCACTTCTGAGCTTCTCTGTCACAGGTGCCACTTTCAGACTTCCTCTAACATATTCATTCCGTAATCTATCCATTCTCGTTACTCCACACATCCATCGCAACATTCACATCCCTGCTGCATGCAATCGCCTTTCATCAATCACAATAAATTTGGGAAAAATAAAAATCGAATACATTACAAGCCCGTTTATATTTCACGGTCTTTCATTAAGGTCCGGTTTCCTTAGAAATGGCGTTGTATCTGAGCACCACAAATAAGCATTGAAAACATAAACTAATAAAACCCTCGTTTGAAGTCTGAAGACGAAAATTTTCGTCTCGTACGTATTTAAAGTTGCAGAGCAATATGGCGTCTAGAGATTCTTATACCGTAACGAGCGGTCGTTTGTTTTCAATTTAAATACGGAATAAGATAGTCGAGACTCAGAATAAAACTGGGAAACGCAGGTAAGCAATGCTCTAGAATTTGCATCATTAGAAGCAGAAAAAAATAACAAGGCGACGTGTGGCAAGTCTATCTATATATCTACATATATAAAAATGAATTGCTATTCGTTAGTCTTGCTAAAACTCGAGAACGGCTGGACCGATTTGGCTAATTTTGTTCTTGAATTATTTATGGAAGTCCAGAGAAGGTTTAAAAGGTAGATGAATATGAAAATTCTCGAAATTAAATAAAGTTTAGGTCTTTTATTTATCGATTGAGGCACTACGAAGTCTGCCGGGTCAACTAGTACTAATATATAAATCTACAGTGGCTTTTACGGATGTTCCGTTATAACTATTGAATCGTACATCCGATTGACTTAAAACTTAGTATCCATGTAGAAAATACGTGTACTTAATGGATAGGCTAATATTTATTTGAGTGTTGGACTCCCTACACCAGTTGCGGGGGCGTTAATGATGAGAATCTTTGTGGGGGTGGGAAATAATAATGTTAATTTTAAATGCCCAGCGAAGCGGACGGGTACAGCTAGTAATTTATAAGACCTGTTTTATAAATATGAAAATAAAGATAGAGAATGATCGATAAGCAAATGAAATCGGTAACAAGAGCTACTAAAATGTTTGGCATTCGTTATAACCAAGATAACATTTTCTCTTGTAGACAGATACCAAATAATCCTTCACAAAGGTACTGTTGACTCAGACTCGAATGAAAACCTCGAAAGATATAATATTATCTCAATTTTTCGAGCATAAAAATGTTAAAGATAATATAAACTAAAAGGTAGAAGCAATGAATGTAGAATATCCCTCTAAAATTCTTGTTAGATAAAGAAATATCTACATCGTCGAATGAAAATTTTTAAATTCTCAAAATGTATAAAGAACGGTATTCGCTGGAAATTTTCGGAATAGTTCTGAAGCGATTTTAAAATCGCGGACGCGTCGCTGTGTTGTCGTTTGCCGATGGTCGCCGTGACTTGAGTTTAGTGGGTAAAGGATCGTTTGAACGATATAAGTTAACATGAGACATACGAAAATCAATTAAGTTTTTATTTTTTTTATATTGCTTAGAAGTGTGGACGAGCTCACAGCCCACCTGGTGTTAAGTGGTTACTGGAGCCCATAGACATCTACAACGTAAATGCGCCACACACCTTGAGATATAGTTCTAAGGTCTCAGTATAGTCACAACGGCTGCCCCACCCTTCAAACCGAAACGCATTACTGCTTCACGGCAGAAATAGGCGAGGCGGTGGTACCTACCCGTGCGGACTCACAGGAGGTCCTACCACCAGTAATTACGCAAATTATAATTTTGCGGGTTTCATTTTTATTGCACGATGTTATTCCTTCACCGTAGAAGTCAATCGTGAACATTTGTTGAGTACGTATTTCATTAGAAAAATTGGTACCCGCCAGCGAGATTCGAACACCGGTGCATCGCTCGATACGAATGCACCGGACGTCTTATCCTTTAGGCCACGACGACTAAGTTTAATGATTTCAAAAATTAAAGCGATGAGAAGGAAACCTTTCTAATTATTTTTGATTCGCTAATCCCATATATAGCTTTGTCATCAATTATGTTTATGTTACACACTACGTGAAAGAGTGTTTACATAAATTTCTTGGTTAAAAAATTTACAATTTCTTAAAAAAAGAAATATGAAAATTTTTTACAAAGCCGGCTTAGCTTCCGCAATCAAGTCTCTAGCAATAAAAACGAAACGAGGCACGACATTGTTACAATAGCTTGTATAGATAATCTACCGTGAAATTACTGGTATCAAATAATAATTCCACTTGAGACCAATCTGTTTAAGGGGTCTTCATAATTGAAGTTTCCTTTTGGTAATTTTCTGACAGCTTAATTTTAGAAACGACTATTACAAAAAACTAAAAATAAAATTTGCGAATCAAATTAACAGTAAACTTAAATATCTTTTCAATTATGGGCTTGTTATAGAGTCACAGATTTCATTACGAGAAAATTGTTTTATGAGATATTAATCAGAAATAAGAAGAGCATAGTTGTATAAGTAATTACGTGGAATCATGCAATGCTTGCAATGTCACCTGCGGCTGGTCATATTAGTAACTGGTACATACTATTGAACATTAATAAGCTGATAAAAGTAATTGCACTTGTCGTTAAATAGCAAAAAAGGATATCGAAACTACTAGGTCACATTTCGAATATTCTAGAAACATTTCTCGAATGTTCTAAATCATTTTCTCACTGTTATTGTGCTATCGAGTGTTTTAATGACCTTGAAAATATTTCCGACATAAGAGAGATGAATTATCGAAACATTCTCGAATATTCTAGATCTATAGTCGAAAAGGCTATTAAACCGTGACATAGGCGATATGAAGACAGTTCTATTCGAGATGAAATAACGAACAAACTTCAAGAAAGCGAAGAAGTGAATCATGATAGTGAAGTCTACCTTAATTGTCGTAATAATTAAGCAAAGTTTTGATGAGTATTTCGGTGATGAGCTATTTCATCCGCAGGGCTCAGCTCGTAACAATATTTTGCAACTAATCTGGTAATATAATATGTGATATTGTAGTATAATGTGATTTCGGGTTTCAAAGGAAATATAAGACAAACTTTTGCTTGCTTAACTCGAACGCCCTTGTTCGAGTTAAGCAAGCTATAGTTAAAGAACTGGGACTGATTGACAGAGTATAATTATTCTAAGAAAGAAAAATAAGTGAAAACTATTTTTATGGTTCTAATATCGAGTTTAATAGTTTTCATAGTCATAGACGACTAAAGTGCTATTTGTTCAGATTTGAATATTTCGTTAACTGCCTAATCTAATTATGCTTGAAAATATTTAGTATGTTTTATGAGTCCAGATCGGTAAGCACCATGGTCCTGCCAATTTCTGCTGTGAAGCAGTAATGCGTTTCGGTTTGAATGGGGAGGCCGCCGTTGTACTGTTGAAACCGAGACCTTAGAATCTATTTATCGAGGAGTGTGGCGGCATTTACATTGTAGATGTCTATGGGCTCCAGTAACCACTTAACACCAGGTGGGCGGTGAACTGGTCTACCTATCTAAGCAATAAAAAAAAAAAAATATATATATATATATATATAATATATATGGATAGAATGCGTGTCTGTTACGAAGTAAACATGCTCTGAATATCTGCAACTTTCCAACAGCCAAACATCGTAAAAGCATCAAAACAAACGTTTTATTTTTTATTACTTAGATGGGTGGACGAGCTCACAGCCCACCTGGTGTTAAGTGGTTACTGGAGCCCATGGACATCTACAACGTAAATGCGCCACCCACCTTGAGATATAAGTTCTAAGGTCTCAGTATAGTAGTATAGATACGTTTCGTTGCAGGCAAAAAAATATTTATCAGTTTCTCGAGGTGTGGCTGTTCATTAGATTTGTTATTCCCGCTTCACAAAACAATGATCGAGTTGTTTTATCTAACATACTTATCGCCGCAAACCATCTTGTTTGTTAAAGTATATGTTATGTTATTATAACTTCAGCGGTCTCGCATATTATACGTGTAAATTATCTTGTTTACTTCGACGAAAGTATGGAAGGAAATATTCTTCCAAACCAAATTTATAAATTTTATCTTAATATCTTTATACTTATATAGATAAATATAAAATGGTTAAATATATAGATTTTGTCGTAATTTTATGATTCAAGAAATATTTGTCACTATACTCTAACTCAATTACGTGAAGACTCACGTAATTGGAATAGAGCTATTGCTCTACCTCTATTCTTGACTCTCTACTACTTCCCTCTGTCTACTACTACTCTATTACTTACTCTGTCTATTGATATGAGTATAATATTTACTAGTGGTAGGACTTCCTGTGAGTCCGCACGGGTAGGTACCACCACCCCGCCTATTTCAGCCGTGAAGTAGTAATGCGTTTCGGTTTGAAGGATGGGGCAGCTGTTGTAACTATATCTCAAGGCAGGTGGCGCATTTACGTTGTAGATGTCTAAGGGCTCCAGTAACCACTTAGCACCGGGTAGACTGTGAGCTCGTCCACCGATCTAAGCAATAAAAAAAATATATATTAAAAACAGGCAGAATTGCGGAATTAATAAGCAACATGCCCATTCACCACTATAAATTGGAAAATTATTCACTATTAAATTGTTAAAACTAACTTATTCCCTACTTTCCCGCATAAAGGCGCCCGCCACGAGCCTCTCCCATTTCCCATTCATTCGACGAGGAAATGAGGTGAATTCGGTTCCGCGAAAGCCTTGTGTACGCTACGTTTAATACTATTCAGAGTTATAAATGTACTGAAAATTTTAGTTCTAAGGTTTCGTTTGATAATTGCATAATAATAAAAATGATGAATGAATTTCATTGCACCGGTGAATAATCTTATATATTAAGTATATAAAAATGAATTGCTGTTCGTTAGTCTCGCTAAAACTCGAGAACGCCAGGACCGATTTGGTTAATTTTGGTCTTGAATTATTTGTGGAAGTCCAGAGAAGGTTTAAAAGGTAAATAAATATGAAAATACTCGGAATTAAATAAAAATAACAATTTTAATTTTCCCTTTGATGTGTGCCCCGTCGGACGGATTCCTTTTGTTTGTCTTAAGTTTATTTTATACAAAATTTTAAGTCTTTTATTTATAGATTGAGGCACTACGAAATCTGCTGGGTCAGCTAGTTTTACATATTTTTTTTTATTTGTTGTTAAATGTTTCATTGGAAAATGGGTACCTGCTTGCAGGATTCGAACACCGGCTCAGTAGCACCGCTCGATACGAATGTAACAGGCGTCTTATCCTTTAGGCCACGGTGACTTCAATACAATAGTTAATACAATAGTCTGCATATTTCTGTCGCGAAGTAGTCGTTTTCTGGTTTTAATGGTAAGATAGTCGTTATGTAATAGCATTGAAACTTTGACTTTACATCTCAAGTGAACACTAGACAAGCTCATCCAAAAAAAACTTTTTTTCTCCTACCTACGCCGAAAGTTCGGTTTTCCTCCCGCTGTACAGGGAAGAAAGTTTTCCTCCCTGGGTCCTGACAAATGCGCATGCGCGTTAGTCTCCCCCCCCCACACCCCCGACCAGGGCTTCACCCCTGGACACCACCGAGGCTTCGCCCCTGGACCCCGGCTCGGTACTCCACGAACTTTCGGCCTGGTAGGAGAAAAAATAGTATGTGCACCGTGGGAGAAAAGTAGGACATCTCATCGCGGGAGGAAATGTCCTACTTTTCTCCCTTGGTGGACAATGTACTATATTTACTGCTTAGATGGATGGACGAGCTCACAGCCTCGTGTTAAGTGGATACTGGAGCCCATATACATCTACGACGTAAATGCGCCACCCACCTTGAGATATAAGTTGTAAGGTCTCAGTATAGTTGTGGCGGGTAGCCATCATACAACGCAAGATAATTGACAGATGCCTGAATCTCGCTTACGACATTTTGAAGATAAAGCGCATATATACAAGTTCCGAACAACAACATTTGGACCGTCGGTCTACCGAGCAATATCACCCGCTCGGTGGAAGATCTTTCCTTCCGTTGTTTAACAACAAACTGGGCGAGGTTCCGCCACATAGTTACAACGGCTGCCCCACCCTTCAAACCGAAACGCATTACTGCTTCACGGCAGGAATAGGCAGGGTGGTGGTACCTACCCGCGCGGACTCACAAGAGGTCCTACCATCAGTATACGTAATACCATACGAGACTTGTAATGAAACGCGCTTAGCATTAAATCAGTCAATTAAATTCGGAACCAAATGGCTATCGAAATATCAAAATCACGAAACCCGATTTCAAACTGTGTTTCATTTAATTATTCTGATCTCGCTTTGAATATTGTCTGCAAATTTGTGAATTTGCTTTTGTCGAATACAGCACGTTTCTCTCCGATACTCCATTCCAATGATAATCAATTTTGGATGTATGCTTTTATGGATAAGTGCTCAAATGCGTTTTAGTAAAGGCTCGGACCGTCAGTATTACAATACAATTGACATTACCATGGTGTTGCGTCCATTTAAGATGACTAGAGGTCTCGCAGTAGTCGAAATTCGACTATAATTAATTGAGATTGTAAGTTTGTACACTATTATGATTGTATTTTATACTTCTATAATCACAAATTTCGCCAAGACTACACTATAAAAAATATTAATAAAGACAAACAATATTTAATCTATTCTCAATTTGACCACAGACGTCAAGAACAAAAGTTTGACAATAAATAGTATGCATGCGTGTGTGCGTGCGTCAAATGCACGGTATATAGTGTGTGTAATGTTTTCTTTATTGATTTAATGTGTCTTTTATGCATTATTTTAAAAAAAATATTAGCATTGTGCACTTCTTCTCTATATTCTGTATAAGTGTGGAAAATTTCATACTCCTCCGTCCGCGCAATTCGTAAAAAGGGATACAAAGTTTTTGCTTCACGTATTAATATATAAATAATCAATTTGGTTTATTTACTAGTTTAGATGTAAACATTTCTCATTCTCAAGCAAAGGCTTAAATTGTGTTATGTAGTCACAAGAACTTTAAAAAAAGATGTGTGGTGTCATGGGACACCGGATAGAAACGAAGTTCCTTATTATAAAAATATTAATTTTAAGTTCTATTCGAGGTATAAACAAAATAAAACTGGAGGTTTCGCAACAACCCACGGCCATTCGGTAACGTGCGAACTTATTGTGGTACACTTCATTCACGGCTGTTTGCATAAGAGTTAGTGTATTGCGCAAACGAACGCTCTGAGATCGTGGTCAATGAATGATAAAAAAATATGTTATTTTTTGTACGTTATTACAAAGTTAAGTCGTACACTGTGTGCATTACTAATTTGTACTTTATTACAAAGTTAAGTCGTACACTGTATGCATTACTAATAAAAATCTTACGTTACGGACGTTTTTTCCCGGTTAGGGTACCCCTCCGCATCGTCCCATAAGGAACTTCGTTCTAAAATTACAACGAAGATTCCATAATTGAAGTTAAATCTCAGTTTAATTTTATTACTGTCTTCCGTACCAGAACCGTGACTGGTTTGCGGCAGTAATAGAATTAGATGTTGATACCAGTTCGTGTGGTTGTAAAATATTGCTCGGTCTTCATTGTTTTGATGGCTGGTGGAACCTATACTAGAAAAATACTAGAAGAGAAATAGAACAAACATATCCTATGGTGATTGTTTACATGAGATCCTGAATCTCATTAATGCAGTTTTCAAGATTTTTTTTCATAAAAACAAATTCCGAATAATAAAATCTGGACCGTCGGTCTACCGCGCTCAATGAAAGATCTGCTCTTTGTCGTTACATTCCAAAGGAAATATTAAAAACATTACAAAAGATTGTGCTAGCTTTGTTTACCTATATAATTACAGACCTAGACATATTGTTATTCAAAAGTCTCCTCCATAATTTACACGACAATGACAATGGCGGTAGCGGCCTCTGTTTACGGCGTGCCGTTAATAAACCGGTCAAAAATACACCATTACGTGATCCCATGGCCGTTTCCATACGTATATTAGACCCAATTCATTCCATTATCATCCGGAGTTCCTTTCATCGACTCCTAAACTGTTTGTTCGGCCAAATTGAATTCTCTACATTCCGTCTGCGTATATCTTTTGTTGAAGTGAATTAAAATCGGCTGGATAACGAAAATCCTGTGGAAATTAAACGAGGGAGACTATTATATTATAATGTTTATTAGATTCATGTAACTTAGTACAATAATATGTTCATTAGGTATATTATGTGCCAATAAAAAATAACAGTCTCGCAGGCCAGTACCAACTTTTTTATGGACGTTAATACCTAATACTCCGTTTTGGGGTCTATGTGAAAGGGAAGAGTGCGAGTTTCTCAATGGACCTTCTCAGTGGGTCGCGATTCGGATTCGATTGTAGGTTAAGTGTACCACTATTCTTGCTATGGCAGTTTTTTTTTTTTTTTTGCTTAGATGGATGGACGAGCTCACAGCCCACCTGGTGTTAAGTGGTTACTGGAGCCCATAGACATCTACAACGTAAATGCGCCACCCACCTCGAGATATAAGTTCTAAGATCTCAGTATAGTTACAACGGCTACCCCACCCTTCGAACCGAAACGCATTACTGCTTCACGGCGAAAATAGGTGGGGTGGTGGTACCTACCCGTGCGGACTGCCAAGAGGTCCTACCACCAGTGATTACGCAAATTATAATTTTGCGGGTTTGATTTTTATTACACGATGATATTCCTTCACCGTGGAAGTCAATCGTTAACATTTGTTGAGTACATATTTCATTAGATATTGGAAAATCATTTCACGCGAGCCCGTAAACTGGCCCACCAAACTGAAGCCAAAATAACCCTAAAGCTACTGTCGGCAAAAAGATAGGTAGGTAGACACTCAAATTCACTATTACTGTGTAGTGGGAAAAAACCAAGTCTTTACAAATTTCCACCACGGCGGTGCTCTGCTTCTGTATTTTTGGCGGCGAGTATCGCCAATAGGTGAACAAAAGAAAAGGGGTAAGGTAATGAGAAGTAGACGTACCTGCCAACCGGTCGCAGTCTTCTTACAGGCTGCAGAGTCCAAGGAATGTGACTAGTAAACGACGCGTAATGGCGGTGGTCGGCCTGACGACTTGAAGGGACTTCTCTAAATTGTTTGTCCTCACAAAACGCATATAACACTCGCGCAATGACGAGGATGATGGTCCGTAAGAGTTTGTAATAGAAAAGTAGTAAAAGTCCAAAAGAATATTGAGATGAAAATCAAGCGGCGTGTGCGTGTAGAATGCGCGCGGTGCGTTTAGTGATAGTCTTCTTTTCTTTTTATAACTTTCCATGTGATAGGTTTTATGTCCACTCTCATTAAAAAAAGAACCACTGTGAATTACTCAAAGTTTACGTTTAAATATTATCTGCATCTACCAACTATACTTGAAGTCGTCGTGGCCTAAAGGATAAGACGTCCGGTGCATTCGTATGTAGCGATGCACCTGTGTTCCGGAATCCCGCCGGCGGGTACCAATTTTTCTAATGAAATACGTACTTAACAAATGTTCACGATTTACTTCCACGGTGAAGGAAAATAACATGGTGTAATAAAAATGAAACCCGCAAAAATGTAATTTGCGTAATTACTGGTGGTAGGACGTCTTGTGAGTCCGCACGGGTAGGTACCACCACCCTGTCTATTTCAGCCGTGAAGCAGTAATGTGTTTCGGTTTGAAGGATGGCGCAGCCGTTGTAACTATACTGAGACCTTAGAACTCATATCTCAAAGTGGGTGACGCATTTACGTTGTAGATGTCTGTGGGCTCCAGTGACCACTTGACACCAGGTGGGCTGAGAGCTCGTTCAAACATCTAAGCAATAAAAAAAAATAGCAATCCTAGAGACTTATTACCAAAAGACAATTATAAGCGTATTTTTGAACACACGGAGTTGATTTTCTTACACAATGTTATTCATTCATTATGAGTGTATCTCGTGAGCACGTGCCTGATATGTGTTAACGTGTTCGCTAAAATGGTATTGGTTTTGCTTATGTATAATTAAAACCTGTTATTAAAAGATACGCTAATAAAGATTTTAAAAATTTAACTAATAACTGGTGGTAGGACCTCTTGTGAGTCCGCGCGGATAGGTACCACCGCCCTGCCTATTTCTGCTGTGAAGCAGTAATGCGTTTCGGTTTGAAGGGCGGGGCAGCCGTTGTAACTATACTGAGACCTTAGAACTTATATCTCAAGGTGGGTGGCGCATTTACGTTGTGGATGTCTATGGGCTCCAGTAACCACTTAACACCAGGTGGGCTGTGAGCTCGTCTACCCATCTAAGCAATAAAAATAAAAAAAAAATAATAATAATCTTTTCTTTTGTTGCAGATCTGAAATCAAACAAAATGTGATCAGTACGTGATATTAAGACTAGTGTAGTTTTGTAAAAAATGCATTAAGTAGTATTAAAAAGCATCGTAAGTAATAACGTGTGAGCTTTTTACATATACAGTGACGCTTAACTTGAAAGCACAATGAAACATAAAAAGTAAGGCATCCATTAAAAACTATTATAATTAGCAATCAATGATTTGGATTCCGATTTATTTCAAATCGAAAAAAAATACGATTTGATGTATTTCAGAAAACAAGTAAAACAATATGCCATGTAAATATATACGCAGCAATAACTTGTTATGATATAGTAGTCAACTTAAATATAAAAAGTAACTGTTTTAACGTTGTTTAAAATTACTAAAATTTTAATTAATTTAAAATTACTAAAAATTTTTTTTTTCATTAAAGTGAATGAATAATATGCGCTGTGAAAAACGAAATAAGGAAATACTTAAAAAATATATGTTGTAGAATAAAATGAATGTTGTGATAAGTGTCAAGTGCTGGAAATTCGACACAGAATGATCATAATGTCACTGTTTTGGTCTGCGGCGACCTGTTTGCTGTTTCAGTTTGTCGGTGAGTTTATATTAATAAAATATTAGACTAATAAGCTATTTTTTTACAGCAAATATCTGCAATAAAACCATCATATCTCTTTATTTTGATTCTGCTTTTAATACAACTACCAGACATCGCATGGAAGGCTTTAGAGGAAGAGGTAGACCTAAGAAAAAAAAGAATGTGTGGTGTCGTGGGACACCAGATAGGAACGAAGTTCCTTATTATAAAAATATTAATTTTAAGTTATATTCGAGGTATAAATAAAATAAAACTGGAAGTTTCGCAACAACAACGGTCATTCGGTAACGTGCGAACTTATTGGGGTACACTTCATTCACGGTTTTTTGCATAAGAGTTAGTGTATTGCGCAAACGAACGCTCTGAGATCGTGGTCAATTAATGATAAAAAAATATGTTATTTTTTGTACGTTATTACAAAGTTAAGTCGTACACTGTGTGCATTACTAATAAAAATCTTAAGTTACGGACGTTTTTCCCGGTTAGGGTACCCCTCCGCATCGTCCCGTCCCATAAGGAACTTCGTTCCAAAAATGGATGGATTGCGTTAAAGACGATATGTGTAAGAGGGGAGTGAGCGAAGAAATGGGATATGATAGAGGAGTATGGAAGGAGAAAGCATGTTGCGCCGACCCCAAGTGACTGGGAGAAGGGCAGGAAAATGATAATGACCAGACATCGCCTAATTCCACGAAAGGTAATGCCTTCTAGTTCGCAGAGTTAATGTTGTAGATGGAACTTCGAGCGTCATGTATGGGTGACGTCATTGACGTTATAGTGTTTGTAGCAACTGATACTTTGGAATCAATTGGTCGTATGACTATTTGCAGATGGGCGACCAAACTAAACATCATCTTGATGGGCAGTGGCCACTGTGCCAAAGGGACAGCCAAACCGCTGCATGCATACTGCGGTAGGCAGCGGCTTTAGCAGTAGGCAGTGGCTTGGCTCTGTCCCTTGAAGTCCATGGCTGACGGTAACCACTCACCATCAGCTAAGCTGTATGTTCGTCTGCGTACAAAGGCAATAAAAAAAAAGTACCAATGACTGGTCTATTCCCTGAAACTCATTCCTATTTGGCCGTGATCATCTTTTAGTATTGGAGGGAGTAGACTTGACGCGTCTCATGATGTCCCGTCATACCCAAGGCCATCCTACAGCTCCCATTGTGGTTTTAATTTGGTCGGTCCACAGTACTGGCGACCTCCGGTGAGGTCTTGTATCGCCCGCCATTCTCGGATGGACCCAAAAAATCCACTATCCCGAGACTGTCCTATAGAAAGCAGACGCTGCTTGATTTCGAGTTCTTGAAGTATCGAGATTTTTGTACGAAAATCGATCCGCGAAACTCCAAGTTATATTTGTCTATTTTCCCAAATACAGTTTAATTAATCATGAAATAAGCGTCATTTTATGAACTCATAAAACGATTTGTTCTAAAATTACTTTGTTTTTTAGGGTCCGTTTGTTTTGCGAAATTAAGGGTTGAGGTTAACATATTTTTCTTGTTTGATAACCGTAATGTAAGGTCCAGCCTAATATTATAAATGGGGATGAAATAGCCCTATTTAATTATCACATTGATATTAAAGGATCATTATGTATTTCATTTTACACGGAGATCTGTGGACTTTATAGAAAATTCTAATTATATAGACCAAATAGTTACCTGTTTTTTTTGTTTTGTTGAAATGACAATCACCTTGTAATAAAGGTTTTTTTAAATTAATTCAAACGGTTTTGAGGTTAGCGTGGTATGGAAATGTGATGCGTAGAGAGAAGATGCAAGTGACTAGGAGATGTATGGAAATAGTAGTACAAGGTAGAGGAGGAAGAGGTCGTCCGAAGAAGAAATGGATGGAGTGTGTGATTGACGATATTATGAAAGAGGAGTGAGTGTTGAGCTGACGGCTGATAAAAGAGGAGGGAATAGAAAAATTTGCTGTGCCGACCCCACCTAATGGGATAAGGTGGAGAAAAAGAAAAACAAGGTTTTGAGTTATAGAGATTGAGGTAGCGATTAGAGAACAAACTCTCGGTACAAATTATTATTATTATTATTTTTTATTCCTTAGATGGTTGGACGAGCAAACAGCCCACCTGGTGTTAAGTGGTTACTGGAGCCCATAGACATCCACAACGTAAATGCGCTACCCACCTTGAGATATAATTTCTAAGGTCTCAAGTATAGTTACAACGGCTGCCCCACCCTTCAAACCGAAACGCATTACTGCTTCACGGCAGAAATAGGCAGGGTGATGGTACCCACCCGCACGAACTCACAAGAGGTCCTACCACCAGTAATTACGCAAATTATAATATTATAATGATAATATTAAATATTTCATAGCCCAAAGACACATCTTGACGCCCAAACTTGAGACATGAGAATGAAGTCTCAGTTGGATACTTTAACGGATGTCCCCTTCACTTCAAACCTGAACGTGTGTTGGCTCCGTGATAGAAATAGGCAGGACTTTGACACTTAACGCCTGCACGACGCTTTATTATAAAATACAACAGTATTCTTTAGGCAAATATAAATTCGATCGATTTTTCTAACTGTATTCCTTCATTGCGTGTTTAGTGAGCACGTGTTAACAAAACAGTTATTACCTTGAAATTTTTTTTCCTACCTAATCTGAGAGACTTGAGATATCAGCGTAGCCTTAACTAGTAGGTGAGCTCACAGCGCTCAAACCTAATGACGTTGCTAACACGAACCCTAGCAAGAGCCGTGCTTCGCAGAATCTACCACCGGATCGGAAACGCGACCCACTGAGAAGATCCGGCGAGAAACTCAGTGGGCTGTGTCCGAGAGGTACCTTGAATTCCGGTTAATTCATATTATATGCAATATGACTGATATTAAACGAATTGTCGTCAATTGCCTAACAATTTCGTAAATGGTTGCCTAGAACGGATCGTTCTAAGCGATAAGTCCGCCTATACTATATTAAAATCATCTTCAACCTTTTCCTGCTCTTCATACATCTATGGTTTATACACAGATATATTCCATTTTGTTATCCATACGAAACATTATCTTAGAACCAGTTTATTAGCTAAACGATACTCATAATGAATAACATCTTCGTGCTTTTTATTTCCCGTTGAAATATTAAGCTTCATTTGTTCCATCATATTTACGAGGCGAGCTTTCAACTTAATAAGGCTGACAGAGCTTCTATCGTTTATGTACCATCGTGGGAATATATTTTTTCACTCGCGTAACAAAAAAAAAACAGATGTTGTTTGTTGGATGTTTTTGTGATGGAGAGTTTCTATTTTTTTTAGATTGTATACTTTTCTACTGTGTATTTGGGATTAATACCAATGTTTGTAATGAAATACGCACTCAACAAATGTTCACGATTGACTTTTACGGTGAAGCAATAATATCGTGTAATAAAAATCAAACCCGCAAAATTATAATTTGCGTAATTACTGGTGGTAGTATCTCTTGTGAGTCCGCACCGTAGGTACCTGCCTATTTCTGCCGTGATGCAGTAATGCGTTTCGGTTAGAAGGGTGAAGTAGCCGTTGTAACTATACTGATACCTTAGAACTTATATCTCATGGCGGGTCGCGCATTTACGTTGTAGATGTCTATGGGCTTCAGTGACCATTCAACACCAGCTGGGCTGTGAGCTCGTCCACCCATCTAACCAATTAAAAAAAAAGCTACAGTTTTAATATGTTCGGTGGAAGATCTTGTACGTATTAATATTTAAAAGTAATTTTAAATCAACCGAATTAATGAAGCCAAAAATTGTAATAAAATTTGTAAATTTTAATCTAAGACGAATACTCGACCGAACCTATGCTAAGCGACTACCAGTGTTTGTGGTCATAGCATCCTTAGTTTCGTGATCTGCTCCCAACAAACATCTGTAGACCGTCAATTCTTAAATACCACGCCGGCCTCGTACGACAGCTCGTATGAGGTTCGGCCTCATGCCTGAAAAAAGAGGTCTATGGCATCTCAATGTGAATACTGCCACCCACCTTCAAACATGACACCGGAATTTCTAATCGTACTGGTGGTCCCCCAGTAGTAAATTATAAGTTTGTACACTATTATGATTCTACTTATATTGTCAAATACTAATTTACGTCTATAATCACAGATTTCGCCAAGACTACACTATAGACAAATATTAATAAAGACAAACAATATTGAATCTATTCTCAATTTGATCACAGACTATAAGCAATAACAATAGTTTGACCATAAACAAATAGTATGCATGCGTGTGTGTGTCAAATACACGGTAGTGTGTCTAATGTATTTTTTATTGATTTAATGTATTTTTTATGCATAATTTAAGAAAATCTTTACAGTCTCCACTCCTTCTCTATATTCTCTATAAGTGTGGGAAATTTCATACTCCTCCGTCCGCGCAATTATTGTAAAAAGGGGTACAAAGTTTTTGCTTCACGTATTAATATATAGATAACACCTCTCCCATCCCGATATGCGAAAGGTGTGACGGCGTCATTTTAAATTTGGTTTAGAACATCGAATATTTGACAACCGCTGTCATCTGTGTCTCCTATTTTCTCTCTCTGCCCAAATAATTCTAAAATGTTCGTATGTATGTACTCGCTTACATTAACAAGAAGTGTAAAGTAAGCATCGTCTGGAGGCCGCACCGAATATTCTATTAAATTGAATAGGCCGCTTTCCTATTTTTTATTGTGAATTCCCGTCGCAATATAATCTTTCACCCAATCGTCTTGTACCGCGACATAAGATGTTATAAATGTTACAAAAACAATACCATTTTTTTTGTTGTTAAGTAGATAGACGAGCTCACAGCTCACCTGGTGTTAAGTGGTTACTGGAGCCCATAGACATCTACAGCGTAAATGCGCCACCCACCTTGAGATAGTAGTTCTAAGGTCTTAAGTATATAACGTGTCTGTGTCTAAGGGTGTCCCTGGTATGCCGATGTTACATGAGGCCCAGTCGCGTCACTCCCCAAAAGGTGGTCTATGGGTCGAGAGACACGGGGCCGAGTCGCACCACTTCTAGACACGTCACCACCGGTAGGCAACCGGTGAACAGGAGACTCTGTGAGGAGGATCTCAGGGCGCCACCACTTACCGCTCTGGGAGACTTACGCCAATAAATGAAACAATTACAATATATATTACACTTGAGTTTATTATCTACACATGAATACAGATTTAATGATTATATTTGTTTACAAAGAATAAATTAGTGGTAAGGTATCCTTGATTAAATGTGTGTCGGTAAGTATACCGAACACACCGAGTAAGTATTTAAGAAAGTGAGATTAAAATTAACAATATTATAAACAATGACGGTATCACCAGTTTGGTTCACAAAATGACGAACGATTACTGGATTGCTTCCCCGCAACTGGGGTTGCTGGATCCGAGCCAGGTTGTGTATGGAGGTGTGTTTCTTGTTTTACGGTAGTCAAGCACTTTCTTGGATCGCCTAGCCAGAGCGCCTCGCTTCCGGCAGCGTCCACTCAGAAAAGTACTGCGGGATCTTGAAGGTGATAGTAAGGTCACGCTCCGCACCCTAACATGTACATGTAATGTACCAGTTATTAGGACCTACACGACAAGACAAAGTGGTGTTAACTTCTATTTAGATAAAGGTTGTGGACACAGTGTGGAGAATAAATTATGAAACACTTACCCTGGTTGAATAAAAATACACCAAGGAGCTGATAAATTGACTATGGTAAATACGTAATAAAACTTGCACTGCAGCTCGAGAGATGTTGATTGAAAAAGGCTTCGGACAAAGTGACTTGTCCTTTTATAATAATTGTCTTACGGTTCTCGAATGTTCCACCTATAGTGCTGTGACAATCTCACCCTCGAACCACAGACAAGATAGCACGGTCACGCCATGCAGTGTCGAATAAATGCACTACGCAGTGATTCATAATTATATATTTCCCCACACTGCGCCACGTATACGCTAGAGGGCGTTAATTAAAAAAAAAAATTAATTTTAATTTTTCTAGCGTTACAAGTATAGTTGCGACAGCTGCCCCACCCTTCAAACCGAAACGCATTACTGCTTCACGACAAATAGGCGAGCTAGTGGAACCTACCCGCGCGGACTCACAAGAGGTCCTACTACCAGTAATTAATGAGAAATCAACTAGTAATCAGAAATGAATGGGCCATAGCTATTCTATTAACTGAGGTATTGAAAACTAAAATTTTAAGTATAAAATAGATTCCAGACGAAGTCGTGAAAGTGTTTGAAACCTCCAAAATATAGTACAATAGATTTTCAATGAACTGGCAATATCAAATGAATATGAACAAGAGTTATAGTCAGAAAAAGAGATGATAAATATAGCGTTGAAATCCTACGAATTTACTAAAAGGCCTGTAATGTTGAATTACGTCAAGAAATATAAAATGAAATCTAAAAAGCCAATTTTTTTTTAAGTTTTACGGCGTGCTTCTGTCTTTGTTTCAATACGAGATATTTATCTCCAGCTAAACCTTGTTTGATCTTTATACTACTCTTGATTTCTGATGACCTTTATGTTAACATAATCTAAATATATAAAAATGAATTGCTGTTCGTTAGTCTCGCTAAAACTCGAGAACGGCTGGACCGATTTAGCTAATTTTGATCTTGAATTATTTGTAGAAGTCCAGAGAAGGTTTAAAAGGTAGATACATGAAAATTCCTTTTGTTGGTTTTAAGTTTATTTTATACAAAAGTTTAGGTCTTTTATTTATCGATTGAGGCACTATGAAGTCTGCCGGGTCAGCTAGTCTTACATAAAATAATATCTAAAATTTCTTTTTTAAATTGGTGATTTGATTTTTCCTTTTAAATTGGATTATAACGCTAACAACTATTTATTTACTATACTGTATACTATACTACTTATTTAATAGGATTCTATTGGAAAAAAAAGGAATATTGTGAATGTTTCTTCGCTTAAATAAAATAATGAACAATCTCTTGAAAGCTGACAACTCGTGTACCAATTATTATTTTTAAATAAAAACACACATAGATTAATCTTAACTAGAGGTCCCGCAGTAGTCGAAATTCGACTATAATTAATTGGAATTGTAAGTTTGTACACTATTATGATTGTATTTTATATTTCTATAATCACAAATTTCGCCAAGGCTACACTATAAAAAAATATTATTAAAGACAAACAATATTTAATCTATTCTCAATTTGACCAGACGTCAAGAACAAAAGTTTGACAATAAAAAGTATGCATGCGTGTGTGCGTCAAGTACATGGTATGTAGTGTGTGTAATGTTTTCTTTATTGATTGAATGTATCTTTTATGCATTATTTAAAAAAAATATTAGCATTGTGCACTTCTTCTCTATATTCTCTATAAGTGTGGAAAATTTCATACTCCTCCGTCCGAGCAATTTTCGTAAAAAGGGATACAAAGTTTTTGCTTCACGTATTAATATATAGATAGGATTCACGTCGCCGGCCTGTCATTATAATATTTCGATTGTAATAGAAACGGCCTGAAGGGAGATATGTAAGATAATGAAAAAATAAACGAAACAAGAACACGAATGCTCACCCAAACGATAATAAGATACCGCAATCTTGAGTTAACAATGTCGATAACATGGAGCGTTGAAAGTATGGAGATGTTTTTTTTTATTTTATTTTTATAGCTTAGATGGGTGGACGAGCTCACAACCCACCTGCTTTTAAGTGGTTACTGGAGCCCATAGACATCTACAACGTAAATGCGCCACCCACCTTGAGATATAAGTTGTAAGGTCTCAAGTATAGTTACAACGGCTGCCCCACCCTTCAAACCGAAACGCATTACTGCTTCAAAAATAGGCAGGGTGCTGGCACCTACCTACGCGGACTCATAAGAGGTCCTACCACCAGCGAAATGACTATAATAATGATAATGGTAATGACTTTTAGGTTTGCACGTTCTAAATATTGGTATCTACCTCGTTGCAAGCTAAGAAGGGTATCACATATTAATCAAATGTTTTAGGAGAATTTATTACTGTAATCAAATTATTGGTGTCATTTGTTTTATCTTTTTTTTTTATTGCTTAGGTGTGTGGACGAGCTCACAGCCCACCTGGTGTTAAGTGGTTACTGGAGCCCATAGACATCTACAACGTAAATGCGCCACACACCTTGAGATATAAGTTTTAAGGTCTCAGTATAGTTATCTTCAAGTCGAGCCGTCAAACTTTACGAAACTGATTTACCCACTTGAAAAAATATAAATAATTGAACCGTCTACAAAACTCGGTTGGTTTTTAAATTATTTACCACCTCCATCTTTTTTAGATCGTCGAGAATGAGATTCGGATGTTTCCTGTGCGCCGAATTTCACGAAAGACGTTTAAAACACATTTTCCTAAATTATTTTCTTTCGAAGGGAAATATTGTGACGTTTTGCATTAGGACTGTTTGTTTCGTAAATGCTTTGTGACTGCTGATCACTGACAAACAATCAAGAGTCTGTTTTATTTAAATTGTAATAAGACTGTTAATTAAGGAGTATCTGCTTTTTTGACAAATGTATGCTGTGCAATCTGTGATAGTACTAAACTATTTCTTGTGGCCCGTATCTGGAGAGATAGGTCCAATCAGGTGATTCATTATTACTGGTGGTAGGACCTCTTGTGAGTCCGCGCAGGTAGGTACCACCGCCCTGTCTATTTCTGCCGTGAAGCAGTGATGCGTTTCGGTTTGAAGGGTGGTGCAGCCGTTGTAACTATACTGAGACCTTAGAACTTATATTTCAAGGTGGGTGACGCATTTGCGTTGTAGATGTCTATGGACTCCAGTAACCACTTAACACCAGGTGGGCTGTGAGCTCGTCCAACCATCTAAGCAATAAAAAAAAGAGAGGTCCAATCAGGTGATTCATATGTTAGTCGACTATGGTTCCGATTCGGTGGTAGATTCAGGAAGCACTGCTCTTGCTAGGACTGGTGTTATCAATTTCTCCCAGGATGAGCGAGTCCCGTGCGTTGATCAGCGTTATCGCGTGGTTGGGATATCCCTATATCTACCAAAGATTGTGTCAAAACAAAAGATATAAAAAGTTGGTATTTTAATTTTACTCAACACGGAACAAAAGACGAGGGGCTCTGTAAGAATTTCTAAAGAAGAACATCGAATGTAATAATAATAATAATAAGCCCATTTTATTTCCAAAAAAAGAAAACGCTTTATCGAATAAAATATTTCTTAAATAAGTTATTGAAACCTAACTATACTGAGACCTTAGAACCAAGACCTTAGAACTCATAACTCAAGGTGGGTGGCGGCACTTACGTTGTAGATGTCTATGAACTTCGGTAACCACTTAACACCAGTGGGCAGTGACCTCGTTCACCTAATTATGCAATAAATAAATAAATTTTATTTTCAATATACTTCTTTTCATCGCTTTCATGACAGGTCGCTAATAATGTTTTTAATCGAATATATAAATAGTATATAAAGGTTTTCATAAGTTTTATCTCCAACATCATTATTTTCCAGATAACCAATTACAGAAAGTTTGTACAGTCATACAAGTTTAATACGTATTTCGGTTCGTAACCCGTTCGAAGCTGGTAGGTAAGAGTAGTTATGGTTTCACAGGAATTCCCGCTCATTACGTATATCATTAGGCAAATAATCTTATACACCCTCAGGTGGTATCCAAGTGAAATATAACAAGGTACATGGGGATATGTTTCGTTGGATAATGATGAATGTTTTAGGGGATTTGACTACAGTATTATTTCGCAAGGAAATAATCTGTAGGCTTTAACTGGTAACAGATTGTTGAGAGCCTGACTCGGATGCGAAGCTGATCCAGGATATATTATTTTGTAATTATAGGTCCGTTTTATTTAGCACTAGCGACCCGCCCTCGCTTCACTTCGGAGACATTAAATTTTATTATTGACAGCTGAGTCCCGCGATGTTACCCGTGGTTGCTCCTTATATCATCAGCTACCTATCAGTGAAAGTCTCGTCAAAATCGGTCCAGCCAGTCCAGTGATTAGCCGGAACAAACAGACAGACAGACAAAAATTGTAAAAAATGTTATTTTGGTTTTTTTTTGAAAGTGTTGTTAGGCGTTGGATTTCGGGATAAACAAAAATTCTACCGAAGTACAAATTAAAACTGTATTAACACTTAGAACACTTTACAATAAAATTATTAATTCGCTTCCGCTTCGCTTCAGGTGATCCGTTCGCTGTTTCGCTTCGAGTAGTTTTTATTTCTGACTTTGTGCCATCTCTGCAACGCTTTTATAGTCGATACGACATCCCTCGATTTATCGAGAGCATTCTGGGCAAGTTGAGTAGCTTCAATATATGTTTCCGCTATCCGACAATAGATGGCGTTGTACTTCTCGAGCATTCTCGATGTTACTATTTTCTTTGATATTCGTTTCTGCCATTCGACGATATATGGCGTTGCTTTTACCGGCGTAACAGTATCAACAATTCGATATTTTTAATTGAACTTCAGTTAAGTTTACTCCATTCAAATAGCTAAAGAATTTTTCTGCTATGATATTTTTTCCAAATTTTAAGCCTCACCTCTTGATATCATATATTTAATCATGTAGTGAAGCCCATTGACATCAAAATGTGATTGCCACCACCCATCTTGGTCACATGAGTTCTGAGTCTTAATTATCTAATCAGCTATCATTTCCTTCAAGTATTACTGCTTTCCGACAGATGTCCCAATAAAATGTGTTATCACAAGTATGTTGACAGTAGTTCAAATCTAGCTTTTAATAACGATGAGCCATAGTCGAAACTATCAATCAGTAGAAAGTTTTCGATTGACTCGCTGGTGTGGTAGTTAGCGTCCCCGACTCTTGCGCCAAGGGTCGTGAGTTCGATTCCTACATCGGGCAAACATTGTGCGATGGACAGGTTTGTTTGATTTTTGTATGGGTGTTTATTATTTACATTTTATATATGTATGTCGGAGACGGTCATTAGTTTGGTAGCTAACGAAACGAAGCACGATTCCCGAGAGATGGCAGCACGATTGCGGTATCATCGGAACTCCGCTAACTTCGTGCTACGACAGAGCCTAGTCGATGGAGGCGCATAGACGCCATAACACTTACCAACCAGCCTTCTTGAAAAGCGGGGCCTCCGTCCTAAGAACTGTCATTCGTTTTTGTTTGCTAAGCTCGATCACCCTATTCGCCCCTATGATGTCTGACGATGGTGTTAATAATTGTGGCTTCTGCGACATGTATATAGGTATATTTAAAATGTATGTTTGTCAGTCACTGGTACCCATAACACAGCGCACCGATGACCGCGCGTAGTTTGTTCCAATTATTGCTTAATTTTATAGTATTTAGTTAAATTGAAGAGGGGAGGTCAGTATCTAAAGACGTCTGGGATATTGGTATTGAATATTTACTATTGGGGCTCTAACCCCGATAGTAAATATGAAACGCGCCAATATATAATAATGTTACGCGCTAGGGTTCGGGATAAATAAATATTCTACCGGAGTACAACTTAAAAACTGTATTCAACACTTAGAACACTTAAAACACTTCACAAACACTTTAAAATTCTCAATTCGCTTCTTCCACTTCGCTTCAGGTGATCCGTTCGCTGTTTTGCTTCGAGTAGTTCCGATTACTGACTGACTGCGTGCCATCTCTGCAACGCTTTTATAGTCGAGACGAAATCCCTAGAATCGTCGAGAATATTCAACAAAAATCTAGCATTGTGTGTTTCTACTCTCTGACAATAGATGGCGTTGTACTTCTCGAGCGCTTTAGATGCTACTAGATCCTCCGTTATTCGTTCGCCTATTCGGCGATAGATGGCGTTACTCTTACCGGCGTAACAATACGTCATAAAAATAAAGGTGAAATTTGTGAACACACTGTGAAAATAATAATGGAAACTTATTTAGTTCGTCATTAGTATATTAGGATCACACAAGCTATTTGCCAATTCTAGTAACTTCTATAATAGAATTGCCAAATTAAATTCTCCTGTTCAACAAACGCCAGAGCAGTGTGTGCGGACTCCCCCGAATTTACGTATATTTCTTGACGCGAAAATCGTTTTATTGCTACATTTTCGTCGATAAATCTTTTTTCATACGTCATTTGTCAATCTTTATTTACTATCAAAAAGCTTTCGTCGTTTATTTCGTGAAAGCCCTTGAATTCGATGTAGGAGTCTGTACATTATGAACGGGGTCGGTCAGGATTGGGTTTCCATTCAACATCCGGTTGCGGTCAATTAAATTGTATACAAAATTCAATTTGGCTTAACTCGCAAATCCTAAAGTCAAATAATAAGTTATATAATAAATATAGTTTATTAAAAATTAAAAATTCCCGAGTAAAATGTAGATAGCGTCATTGTAATTCATTATTTAATAACGGCCGTCTGGTGTAGTGGTAAGTAACATGGTCACTACACAAGGGGGTGGCGGGTTCGAATCCCGCCAAGGAAAGATATTTGTATGATAAATATAAAATGTATTTTCCAGGGTTATGGATGTATATTAAATATATGTATGTGTATAATAAAAATCTTACATTTATTTCCGTTATCTGGTACCTGTAACACAAGTTCTTTACGAACTTAGCACCGGACCCGTTAACGTGGCGTGATTGTTAGTAAATATTTATTTATTTATTTCAACAATATATTCATATGTTAATTTCAAGATGTCTTCTGTTGAATTTATGTCGGATTTCGAATCTGAAAACATATCTAATAACTACCTTTACCTCATTACATTAGAATGACTCGCTATTGCAGTAGTTAGCGGCTCTGATAATGGCGCCGAGGGTTGTGGGTTTGATTCCCACATTGGGCAAGCATTATGTGATGAACAGATTTGTTTGCTCTTTATCCGGGTATTTAATATATACTTATATATACTTAAACATATTTAAGTATATCTATTAGTCTCTGGTACCCATTGCCGGTCCCAAGCCCGGATGAGAAAAGAGGAGGGCTGGCGTCGGTATGCCACCCACCCAGCCGTAAAAATATAACACCGAGCAAAGGGCAGCGGTCAACTAACCCGAACTAGGGCTTCAGTAGCCCAGAGGAACTAAATCGACTCTGAAATTCTGCTGTGGAAGGACGCGGGAACCAACCTCTAGCAATTTTCCCAAGAAAACCTTTATGTATGTATTCCATAAAGGTCACGATCCTCAGCACTGAGGAACACGACGCACGGAGGGGGTACACCCATAACATAGGAAATCCTTAATTGGAGCCGGATGACAGTGCGTGATTTGTTCCCAGTAATTACCTTTTATCTAATTATCCTTCATGGTATTACGTATTTGTATTACTGTCTATCAGTGCGCTTAAAAAAATCCCTTCGAGCATAGAGCGCAGTTAAACAAATCTAGCGAGCCCATATTAAGTATGCTGACTACGGATCATGCTAACGAGATTCACAATCAAAACAAATTAATGAACCAACATTAATATTACTGTCATTAAGAGTACACTAAGCTCGAAAATGGTACGACAATTTAATAAGAAAATTTATTCCTTTTTTTTTATTGTTTCGATGGGTGGACGAGCTCACAGCCCACCTGGTGTTAAGTAGTTACTGAAGCCCATAGACATCTACGACGTAAATGCGAAACCCACCTTGAAATATAAGTTTTAAGGTCTCAAGTATAGTTACAACGGCTGCCCCATCCTTCAAACCGAAACGCATTACTGCTTCACGGCAGAAATAGGCGGGGTGGTGGTACATACCCGTGCGGACTCACAAGAGGTTCTACCACCAGTAAAACCTTAGATGGGTGGACGAACTCACGGCCCACCAGGCTTTTGCCGGAGCCCATTGACATTGACAACATAAATGATTCAATCTGAAAAGCATTACTGTTTCACGCCAAAATAGGTCGTTGTTAGTTACACAAACATAAAGGACATACTAATAGAAAGCGTACACATATCGAGCTTCGTAATTTTATGTTTGGCTAACTTCGATTCATCACTAAGCACTTACGCATCCTAAAAAGTAAACAAGGGTAGTTTTGATAATATTTCAATAAATCGCGGTGGCATGTCACTTCAGCCGATTCCCGTAGATAAAAGGACGTCGTATCGCTGACCAAGCCCCTATAAATTCCCCTCTTATACATAAATCAACTCGACTACGACACGGGGAGAACTCTTAATAAGGATTATGGCAAAAAACCAGCTTTAGAACCTGTAAATATCATTCGAAAATTAATTTTATGATTGGTATGATTTTAGTGTAGTTTATGCGCTGAATTTTACGGTATTCATAACAAGCTTATTTATGCTCAAAAATATCTGCAAGTCTGGTTGTAGTGTTGACCGCAGGAATCCCCCTACTCTGCCCTGTTTCTGACCTCGGACGTCGGATAAGAGAGTGCAAGGGGTATTGGTCTGTGGGTAGGGCCCTAAACCATCCTTGGGCCGCTCCCATTATCTGCTCCCAGAATCTGCAGATCGTCAAGTCTTACATCAGGCGCAGACGCCTCGTATAAGTCTCGACCAACGCCCGAAAAAAGACATTCTTTTGTTGACGTTTCATTTAGAAATTGACATAGCTGTTTTGTCTTTGTATACTAATATTTCACTAACAATAAAAAGCCCTCGTAATAAGATCATAAAGGGGATAGTCAAATTAAAAACCCAACAATACTGTATTATAGGAAAATAAACGCTCAATCGTTCAGAAGTCGTATTTTTACAATGGAAGCCATCACCAATTCTCCCCGTCACGGCCAGAAAGCCGTTAGCGACACGGCTAACATTCGCGGTCGTATTATTCTCGGAGTTGAGGAGCAAGTCGTCAATAAATAATACAGGTTTTATAGGTTTTTTTATTGTTATTGGATTGGCTCGAGGAGCCAGCTCTGTGACGTCTCGCTGTTATTTTGTCCAACGATAAAAACTTGCGGTAATAGAAAAGCGAATTGGTGAAGATCGTGAAGGTTGTGAATGGAAACGGTATCTGGAGATAAGCATACCGTAAATCTATATGTGGGTGAAGTTTATGGCAACATGAAACTTGGCGGAGATTAAGATCAGGCCAGTAGTTAAAAAGAACGTAAAAGTTTGCAATATTTAAATGTGTTTTCGTGTTTGCGTATGAAAACTTTCTTGTATGTATATTTCGTTAAGAATCCTTTCGTATGTGTAACTTTTCGTAAAGGTAATAAAAAATTTACTAAAAATATTATTTACTTAAATATTTTATTTTTTAGTTGCCTACATTTAAGGGCTAGAACCCTAAGGGTGGTATACCCTATAGTGGTTTTAAGATTCAGAGTACATATACAATCAACTTTAGAATTATATATTATAACAAAATACGTTCTTCATTATGTATCCATAAAATGCTCTCGTGATGAGGATGAGGAACTGTAAGGTTTTTCGTCTATTTCCTTTACCACGACTTGCTTTTAAGATCCCTTTTTGAGTATATGTCTATAATGCTTCACTGAAATTTTTTCCGGCCTACTTCGATTGAAACTTTAATAAAATCCTTCTCGCTAGATAACAGCTAGGATATTCTAACTTTCAGGACCATTTACAATCCATAGTCCAGCCAAGCAATTTAGATCACATGACTTGCTTTTTATTGCGTAGACGAGTGAATAAGCTAATAGGCCACTTGATGTAAAATGGCCATTTGGCTAGTCTCTTCCTATCACTAAGCGAAAGACCACGTTTTAAGTGGGAGTGGCGTTGTGTTGGTGGAGGTTGTGAAGTCTTTTGTTTTTCAGGCAGGGGCCCGAACCTCTTGGGACGTTTCTGGGCCTAGAGGGTGCTCGGGGTACGTGAGACATGACGGTCTGCAGATGTTGAAAGCAGCTGTAGTAAACAATCTCCGTTCATTCCCAAACGTGCCTTAGCCAAAACTATTACGATCCTCTAGCGCGTCTTCTGCTGTTAACCTTACGCACTATTAATACTTGAAGCAGTTGATACCTCTCATGTCTAGA
This sequence comes from Bombyx mandarina, assembly GCF_030267445.1. NCBI lineage: Eukaryota > Metazoa > Arthropoda > Insecta > Lepidoptera > Bombycidae > Bombyx > Bombyx mandarina. The sequence continues at coordinate 3,668,361 of NC_143233.1, forward strand.
AACTTGCCCAATATATTCAAACTTTGCGCTCTTTGGTGGTCTTCATTAATTTCCGCTACATCTTTAATAGTCAAGATTATCAATATACGCAATTGGGACAAATTGATATTAACAAAGCAAGAGATAGAGTTCAAATTTATTCAAAATTTCTTGATTAAGCACAAGCATCTGCCTACCTACAACTTTAGAGCTCAATTTAAAGCAATTAGACTAAAAACCTCTCCAAAACATCCATAAAAACGCAATACCATCACAGAATACTTTTATAGAATTCTTAATAGCAACAGCAATCACCACAGAGAATAAAAAGGAAAGAACGGATATTTTTTTTGTAATCTTATTTAGATATTTTTTTTGCTTATAGAGGGAATTCACAACCCACATGGTTACAGGAACTTATAGATATAACCATAACAACAACAACGCAAATGCTGCCATCCACCTTGAGACATGAGTTCTAAGACTCAATTTCACAGTACAAAGGTTGCCCCACCCTTCAAATCGATACGCAATACTGCTTCACGGCAGAAATAGGCAGGGCGGTGTTATCTACCCGTGCGATCGCACAAAACCCTACCAACAGTAATGACGTTAATTATAATTTTTGCCGGTTCGATTTATATTATTACACTATAAGTATATTATTCCTTCACCGTGGAAGTATATCGTGAACATTTGTACGTAATTCATTACAAAAATTGGTACCTGCCTGCGGGATTCGAGCACTGATGCGGCCGCATCTCTCGATGACAATACATTGGACATACCTTTCTTTATACTATAGTCCATGATGACTTCTAAATAGTATGTAAATAGTTTGATAAGCATTTTTACAGCCGTCAAATTATACAAACTGTTTCCGGGGAAATTAAAATCTATAGCCGTAACTGTCATCATTAGGAGCTTTCTTAAACTCATTGGCCGTTCCATTGTATGTCTCTCCCTCCGCCTTGCATCGTGTTTCTCAGTGCTGAGAGTCGTGACCTCTACGGAGCATTTTTGTTCGGACTTTGTTCCTTCATTCTTTCCTGTCATTTTCGCAGCTGATAGCGATATTGATGTTGGAGTCAAATGTCATCTTAATTTGATCAAACCAGCGCACGGGACTACGCCCGCTTGGCTTCTTTCCTTCCACTTTGCTCGTAACGAGTAATTTTTCGAGATTGTCACCCTTCTTCCTCGTATCGTGATCGAAACACTCGAAAGACCTACGTAGATAAGTGGTGGAAAGTCTTGTAAGGTCTTAGTTCTTCCAGTATTGATGCGCTGCTCCGATGTGCCGTCTAAGGAATTCGCAGCATCTTCCTCCAACACCACATCTCAAACTCGTCGACCCGACTTCGATCAGCCTCCTTTGGGATCATGTCTCCGCCCCATATAAGAACTAAGCTCGATTGTAAAAATAATAATATTATCTTCATCCAATATTATGTGGCTAAGGGAACCCATAAATATCGTAACATGGATAAAATCTCAATTATTCATATTTCAATCCGGAACGCATGGCTGTAAAATTAGAAAAGTAAACAAAATCTAAAAAAAAAAAACAACAATAGATTAATGAATCGAAAACATAAGCAACTCGTATCCACAATTTGTCGAACGAGCATAAATTTCAGGAATGCGCCAATCATATTTATGAGTTACGAAAACCGTTTTCATTAGTAACTGACGTATCTACAAATCCTATGGCTCTGTGGTTTAGCGCTTTGCTTTCTGCATCCAATAATTGGCATCGTTTCAAATGCGTTCTCCCGAACGTGGAGGCAATGACAACTGCCACTGAAACTGTATCGTATTCGTAAACCGTTCGGATTTATAGGACTATAAAGTCTCTGTTCGCTTGTAATTTACTTCACGACTCTTAAGAGCTCATTGGTGTGTTTTTAGCGCTTTTAGGATTTATGTGAATGGATTGTCCGCGGCCTTGGGACCGCGGCTCTAAGCCTCCCCACCTACGGCCGCACAGTTATGATATTTTTTATGCTTATGATGACAACTCCATACACTTTTTTTTTTATTGCTTTGATGGATGGACGATCTCACAGCCCACCTGGTCTTAAGTGGTTACTGGAGCCCATAGACATCTACAACGTAAATGCGCCACCCACCTTGAGATATAAGTTCTAAGATCTCAGTATAGTTACAACGGCTGCCCCACCCTTCAAACCGAAACGCATTACTGCTTCACGACAGAAATGGGCAGGGTGGTGTTACCCACACTTAGTGATTGAGCTAATCTCCTGAGTGGCATCCAAATCGTTTGCGATCTTAGTTTGTTTTTTTATTCATCCGTACCATCGGCGTTTTTCGCCATTGTACTATTATAAAAAACCCTTTAAACGGAATGACTATTTCGCGAGGGGAGTACGTATGGTAATGATGATACTAACCCGTGCGAGTTCACAATACGCCTTACTGTCTGTATCTACGGAAGCGATTTCTAACAATCTACAATTAAATCGTCTCGTTGTTATAGCCACAGAAATATTCGATTTGGCTACATTGATCAACGAAAACCTATTACAAAAACGACTTGGGAAATCTTGAATCGAGATTTGTAATGACAAATCGGAAATTTCTAGAAGACACGGAAGCAGTAATTTCCTGTTCTGTTTTACAAAACAGAATATATTATATAGGTATCAAATTGAATGGAATCCAATTTATCTGCGGATTCCTCAATGAACGACACTTAATGGGTGGCGTTGGATGTTTATTTGTTTTTTATCGTCCCGAAGCTTTAGCGTCGCGAGTTAATGTTTATATAACGAATTAAATAGAGATTTTGAGTGTACTTTGAATCGTTGGCTGATGCTGAATAAACTTTCTCTTTGACGATGATCTTATTTTCAAATAGTTTTCACGATTACATTTTAATGTATTGAATTTCCAAGTAATTATTATTTAACACGTTCACTGCGGAACAGGCCCAAATCAGCCTGCCGCGGAATTTCACCTGGTGCGGACGAAGAAAACTATGTCCCTCTCGCTGGTGCGGAACGATTATCTCAGGTGTTTGTAAGGGTACGACAAAGACAAATATATATTTGAGATTGTGGTCAAAAGTATAGGTGTTCCCTATAAAAACATCACGGCAGGCCTTTATCGGCCTATCACGCACTGACGGTAAAATATATCAACTCGGTGCGGGAGGAGGCCTATTGTGGCCCGCCGTCCCAACAGGCTGTTGGCGGCCCGATACCGCACAGAGCGCCCGCCTCGCCAGTTAGTGTTTGGCAAGCTATCGGAATTGACGTACGTCACGTTTTTTTTATTCCTTAAATTTAAAGGCACGATGTCAGGCAACAAAAGAAAGATAAATATTTTGGAAAATAAATTAATTTGCGGTGCAGATAGTGATAGTGACAGCAGTCAGGAGATATTTTCCTTCAAGAAAATGAAAAACTGCGGGAAACCATGAAGAGTTCCGAGGTGAAAAGGAAAGTAAAAAAAATTAAAACGTACTGCAGAATGTGCAAGCAAAATCTTTGTGCGAAATGTTTTAAAGACAGCCATTAATAAATAATTAAATAAACAATTTTTATTTCTTTACTTTAATTCTGTTTTATTTTCGATATCCCCTTATTTTTGTCTTTCCCATCACTACTAAAAATACTTTCTAGTGCGGTTCTGGTCGATATCGACCCGCCATTTTCCTTGGTTTATTTCTCATTTTCTGTTCGGCAGATCCCGGGGCGAATCAAATCTAAAGAAGTTGGGTTCAAGGTTTTTCCAACAGTCCAAAAACTGTTCACCTACATTATGTTTTCGCAAAGTTATAGCAATTTAATCTAACCTTGTGCTGACGTGTCGAAAAAGACCTACCACGCACTGGCGGAAAAATCATTGGGGGCACAATTTGGCCCGCCGCCGCACCAGACAAAGGTTTAAGATTTTACTTGCCGCAGCGAACGTGTTAACGAAGACTTTTCGAAAACATACATCGATAAAATTTGGTGCAAATTACAATCAATCAATCAAAAATAGATCGATGCTTTTATTGATAAATTAATCCTCTCAAAAGAAAGTTCCGTTATCGTTTAAAAGTTTTTTTCTTTTATTGCCCTTGTAAACAGACGAGCCTATGGCCCACCTCATGGGGAGTGATTACCGTCGCCCATGGACTTCAGCAATGCCAGGGGCAGAGCCAAGCCGCTGCCTACCGCAGAACCAAGCTGCTGTCTACCGCAAAAATTCGAAAAATTCGAAACATTAGAAATAAAGACAATAAAGAACAAAAGAATAAAGCTTTAAAATTAATTTTGATCATGTCTATGGCAAGCCATAGAATCGAAAAAAAAATCGAAGAAAAAAAAAAAAAAAACTTATTTCAATACTAACCCATCACTAATCCCAAGCAATAAAATGGCTCGAAACGAGGCTTCTCAGCTTCGTAGGGAAACACGAGCCTTCAACAAAATAAAGCAATCCATTTAATAACACGGACGTAAACGCACAAGTAATGTGTTTAACTCAACGCCTGTAATAAACTACGCCGTATTCACTGGCCATATTTGTATTAATATTCGGATTGGGATTTATTATTACGGTCGTACTCGTTAAGCTGGCTGTCGGCTGTAACCACTCAATTCTATTAAAGCCGTTACGTGTAGTAACTATTTGGATGATTTGAACGCTACGACGTTTCGGTCGTAATTTTGCTGACCTCATTTGAATCAGATATTATGGGATAATGATACGGAATTTGGATGTTCAAAAATCGATCGGTGGACTTTTGTTAAATGCAAACAACGTTTTCTTCCTCAGTTGGTGTTTACGTAACGCAAGAATACACTCGAATAACCTTTTTATTAAAAAGGGATTATTAATCGGAAAAAGTTTTTTCTAGAGTTTTATATTCTCTTTTTTTTACTATAACATTTATAATATTAGACCTGGTAATTGGATATTAGGATTTCTGAATTGAGCGTGAATTGTAATAATCTATTAAAATTTATACATACACAAATATGGACATGGTGCACAATTCTACTTATTTACTTCTAGTACGAAACATAAGGCCAGATTGTTATTCAATACAGTTGATATATAGACGTCATAACTCAGAAGATCTTAAGGATAATTTTTTTTAAGGGATTCGTTGGATTTCCTTTGCTTTGGAGGGGATATGCGAGGCATGTTGGTATTGTAACAACTACAAGTCTGTGGAGCCGAACAACCCTTGTTTGAGCCTCAGATGAGCCAGAGGGTACCTGGTATAGATTAGGAGCGAGATTACATGAGTTCCTTGCGGAGCATATTATATTCCTTTTAATGTAGGTTCATATTTACCATATATTCATGGGCTCCACGCATATCAGATCATATCACATTATTAGATGACATCTATCGGCTATTAAAAATAAAAATAAGTGTCTAGTCTACAACTGCCGTGCAAAATGTAATCTATCTACTCTATCTTACTACCACTAATGTTAGCCGAAAGTTACTCAACAGTGGAAAAATAGCTCAAGTGACCTCATGCTATAATTTATAAGATTAAGTAAAATATTTAGAAAGTATGTTAAAGAATCATGCTATGTCACAAAGTGATTGTTTATGAATAGCACCAGTCACCCTGAAACGCCGAATTGAAATCTCAATTTATTGTTTAACGGCTTTTCCGCGGCACCCTTTAGAGAAGAACGGAATTACTGCTTTGGAGTTAGGGATGCAAATCAAATGAATATATCGTTCTTAAGCACCGACGCTTAAAGTTTAAAAATACCGATATTCTAACATATTGGAATCTACTATATTTAATTTATTATCGATGTGTTTATAAGAATTGTTGCTTAGCTATTCGATAATATAATAGCCAGGATATTAGTATCTACCCATGCTGGCTCTGATTAATTCTACTACCAATTCTATGTACCACTACACCAAACGGCCGTCTGGTGTAGTGGTAAGTGACATGGTCACTACACAAGGGGTCGCGGGTTGGAATCCCGCCAAGGGAAGATATTTGTATGATAAATATAAATGTCTTTTCCAGGGTTATGGATGTATATTAAATATATGTATGTGTATAATAAAAATCTTACATTTATATCCGTTATCTGGTACCTGTAACACAAGTTCTTTACGAACTTATCACGGGACCAGTTAACGTGGCGTGATTGTTAGTAAATATTTATTACTATTATTTATTTATTTATGTATCTTAAAAAATTATCCAATCCAATCAAAAATATAGCTCGTAAAATACTTTTGGGCCATTCTATGTTTCAACAATAAAAACTTTAAGAGTTTTCACTATTATATCACCAAACTGGAACAACTAAAAACGCCGTAACAACTTCGAAAGAAACGAGCCGTAAAAGAAAAAATTGCATCACTAAAAATTCTGCTATTATTCTTAATATTACTCTCCAGACGCAATCCGCGGATTTCTTTTTAAAATTGCATCTCTTTAAGATTTCTCCTAAGTTTTTTTTTACTGGCTAACAATGATCCTTATTCCTTTGTTAAAAAGATAGTAAAAGATGGCGGCTAGATTGAAACTGCATCACTAGAAAAACTTTATTGGAAAGTAGACGTTAGCAAGCGTAATTTTATGGAACATAAATTCTTAGTACTTTCGTTACAACGGGAGATGATTCTTATTGTGTGCGCGTTATAGTAGATACTCGAGTACTCTATTATTTTATTTGAACTTCTAATTCGTTTTGGCTTTATTAGATTTTAAAGAAATAATTAGTAAGCCTACACAACCTTCTGTAACAGTTAATTTGGCTATTACAATTTAGATTGGTGTTAGAATTTTTGACGTTGGCACAAGACCTATTTATTCACTGGGTATTCAATATTGTAAATTGAGCACTAGACATCACAGTGTGGGTGCCGCTACCTAACCCAGAGAGGTTGTCGCACATGAGGTAAAAATTTCAATTGTATTGAGTGATCGCACGGGTATGTAAAAACATCCTCCCTGTTTCGGCCGCGAAGGAGTCATGACAAACAACCACTTGACCCTCGTAAGCTGTCTTTCATTCATTAAGAGCAAACAAAATTCAACATATTTCTGGGGCAAATCATATAATTCTTTCTGATTATTCAATTAGTAATATCATAAATAAATAAGTACGTTTCCTTCGTGATTACACTTAAAAAATCTTCCTCAAAGCGCTTTCGTTTGGAAATATCTCGTGAAATGTACCCAAGGAATCTTTCAAAATGAAATTAATTTCCATCGGATACTTATTACAGTCCTAATTGAATTGATTGACCCATTATTTTTCGTTCTAATTCCCGAGAATTCCAAGATAGAATGTTAATTTGAATTATTCGGGAAGTTTTAGAATTCATTCTGAAAATAATATTTGAGTTTACGTAATTTGTAGCCATGAGTAATATGTTAGATTTTAAGAATACTTTTATCAATAGGCCGAGGAACATAGAAGCCGTTTGATGGACAATGGTCGTTGTGGCCACAATAATGCCTAGAGATAGCTCCTTCATCCTTTGCAGTTACGTGTTAATCCTACTACGTAATACCCTGTAACCTCAAGATCTTCTGAGTTTATTTGCTTAATGCTCAGATCTGCTTTGCGCTGTGTATGCTTTTTACACGTTTCCACATTATGTAAATTTATTAAAACTATACCAACAATGTGAACAACGGTAATTTCTCGATCTAAGTGACCTAAAAAATAAGCCCGGTATGCTCCTCATATCAAGCGATGCAACCTTTTTAAAATGTATGCTAATATCAAAAATATTTCATAAAAAATAATAATTGAACGATCTTTACAACTAAATTTTAGATAGTTTTATCGTTAATATTATCAGCATTTAGGCTAGCTGTCATTAAAACTGTCATTTCCTTTTCACACATATAAAATATGCGTAGACAAAATGTACCCACCCAAATTTTGTCTCACCGAAAAATGATTATTTTATTTGGACCCACAAAAACGGCTGCCGTTATACTCAGAGTTTAAACGTTTCGGGTCATCTCGGTCCATTATTTGGCCCTCGACGTTAACGCTGGACCCTATAAAAAGTGCTCACTCGCTACAAAACCTCCGAACCACATACCTTGCTAAAAAATAATGAAGGATGGACCGCACTCGAGGGAACTGTGGCCGAAATAAGGCAAAGGGTGAATGAATTCTGTATGTAAAAGAATAGGCTACTAGTCTTGTATACTATTAATATATGTGTATATTTTAAGTCGATATATATATAAGTATACAAGTAAGAGAGTGTTAACTATGAATGTGGAAAGATAAAGAGGAAGAGGCAGACCTAAGAAGAAATGGCTGGATTGCGTGAGGGTGATTGGGTGGTTGCGGGAAAATTACTGGGAGAAGGACAGGAGAATGATGATATAGATAAGATACAAAATAAAAACCATTATTAAGTAATCGACGCAGTTTTATCACATGTGCGATAAGGATCACGAAATATAAAAAAATGGCTAAAACCAGACTGTTGGCATTTGCAACCTTATTTTATCAGAAACAGCTACCTTAGTACTAGTACAGCCACACTAAGAGTAGTAGCGAGGTCTAGTGCCGTACTAGTTCTGAGCGAGTTTGTTTAGCTATCAAAGATTATAAAATATTTGTCTGAAAATCTGAATCTCGCTAATGATGATTCCAAGATACCCTTGCTTATAAACAAGATCTGAATAACATGTCCTTCCTTACCTTGAAACTTAATTTTCCAGAACAGTAGTTTTGGTAGCACTCCATAAATTGCCTGAGAGGATTAATCTATCACCTCTCTCCTTTATTATCATTAAGGCTGTTGGAAACGTCACTGCCCTCTTTGGGGTATGAGGCCGATGTTTCAATTATTGTTTTGTATGTATAAAGTCTGCTCCTTTCAAATGAGAACACCCGAAAGATTTGTGTAAAAAATAAATGGTAGCCACTTAGTCGCGAAGGCCAGCAATCCTACCACCAGTAATTATTATAGTCTAATCAAGAGTGCTTTAGTGAAACAATATAACTTTTTTTTTTTTGTTTTTAAATACAGCCATGTTCCTATTAATATTCATTGATAATAAGCTTTAAAAACTATCGAATGAAATATTGCTAAGCCAACGGTTTTCTTTGTTGTTTTAAGACTTAAAAATTCCCAACATATTTTGTACATATTCACAGCTAGATCCTAAATTCAGCCCTGGTACCTTATTTCGTGGTTTACGTCGGGCAGCTAAAAGTAGAATGTATGCGGTAGGATATTTTAAAGGATAATATCTTGGGTTTTCGGTAAGCACCTTGATGTTCAACGAGAACCTGGACAAGTATTTATTCCCGGCCTAATGGTGAATACTTTGAGTATCTTGGTTCGGGTTAAATGACGTACTGAATTATGCTGGGTAGCTCACTGATTCGTTATGATTTGTAGCCAATAAGTACCTGTATATAGCGACGTATTGGCGACGATGTTTTTTTATTGCTTAGGTGGGTGGATGAGCTCACGGCCCATCTGATGTTAAGTGGTTACCAGACCCATAGACATCTACAACGTAAACACCACTTCCTACCTTGAGATATCAGTTTTAAGGTCTCAGTAGTTACAACGGCTGCCCCACCCGTCAAACTTAAATGCATTACTGCTTCACGGCTGAAATAAGACGTCTGGTGGTACCTACCCGTGCGGACTCACAAGACGTTCTAGCACCAGTAATTATGCAAATTATAGTTTTATGGGTTTGATTTTTACTAAACAATGTAATTCCTTCACCGTGGAAGCCAATCGTGAACATTTGTTAAGTACGTATTTCATTAGAGAAATTAGTACTTGCCAGCGGGATTCGACCACCGTTGCATCGCTAGATACGAATGCACCGTAAACATATTTTACGAAGGCTTCCCATATTTTGTCTTTCTAATGTTTTGGTTTCCTTAGCATCGTGCATCTAAAAGTGATTCTTCTATAGCCCATGTGATAGAGATATTCACTTTTCAAGTGATTTTGGATTAATTTCTCAATAGACAACTATCTTCGCCTACATCTTAGTCTCGTCCAGAATCACCAACAGTGAAAAACTATCGCTAATTATTCGTCCTAATCAAACTTTTGTCGACTTAACCTATAAATCAACAATCTTATTCGGTCATTTACTCCAGCACCTTTTTGTGTCTGACAGTTATAAATTGTGCCTAATCCTGGCTCTAAGTGTAGCGCTGTTTGGCATAGTACACGCCATAGATTAGTTAATTGTCTCAGATATGCCAACATCTAAGCTGCGTATGAATTGTCTGGTGTGGTTGATTGATGTTGTCTTAATTTGTGCATGTGACGACATATTTACGTTGTGTCATTGATTGAATACAGTTTGCTGAATGGATTACGTCAAAAATTATACTAACTTCTAATTCAGGTGAGCTTACGGCCCCTCCTGCTCAATGGCAGATTAAGATTCAGATCAGATTTCCTTTAAAATTTATTTAAGCGAGTCACCGATTATTTTTGATCCAAGATTTTCAAATAAATTTTAGCTTCTGCATTTCGCCAGCTATCTTGGCTTACCTTTCGTCCATGGACTCATCCTATCTTGTTTTCTTTCTTAAGCTTCTTTTATCCAGGTATAATACAAGTGACAGAGCAGACTAAGTGCTTACACGGGTTTACTGTGTCGATAGTAATCTGTGAGACAATATGTAGTTATTCTCAAGCAATTGACCCTTCATCGTTTTCAAAATCGACAGGTGGGAAGGAGCTTGAAATCAATTTGAGAAATCTACATAAATCTAATGAACTTATTCTTGTTAAGGATAATTCGTTTACGTCTATTCACAGTCTCTGCTAACAAAGTACTCTGTCTAAATTAATTGTACAAATTAATCACAATTTCGTCTTAGTAATGAGATTCTCTGACAGTTGTTTTGCTTTCAAAGTACCTCAGAATACGAAAAGGTTGTATACTTGGTATTTAAAAGCGCTCTAACAAAAACGATGGCATTTCTTTAAAATTATACCAAACGATATTTTTCGTGTACATCTATAGCATTGAAATATATATTTTATTTAAGATTCAGCCCGGCAGACTTCGTAGTGCCTCAATCGATAAATAAAAGACACATCAAGGGGACACATCTAAGGAAAAACAAAATTGTTTGTTTTTATATAATTCCGAGCTTTTTTTATATTTTCTCACCTTTTAAACCTTCTCTGGACTTCCACAAATAATTCAAGACCAAAATTAGCCAAATCGGTCCAGCCGTTCTCGAGTTTTAGCGAGATTAACGAACAGCAATTCATTTTTATATATATAGATTCAGTATATAAATTTGATGCAAGATTGATTCAAGCTTAATCAGCTAAATGCGAGCTATAACTTTTTGAATGTATGTTAACAAATCCATAAGTCTGCAATTCGATTTTCAAAACTGATTTCCGAACAGCAAATAAACTAGTATTCTTGTACTTATTTATAACAAAAGTTCTTAGACGTGAGTATTTTAGCAAACAACCAAAGAAATTGATTGGTCTTGATTAATAAATTTCTTTAAATCTACCTATTTATTTCTTTAGGTCGATACTCATTAATTAATAAAAATGGTTTCCAATCCTATGCAACTCAACAAAAATGGGCTATCATCACGAAGGCAAAACAAATCCAATTATCCTTAAGCTTTATGAACGAGACCGAATAAGTAAGTATATTTCCCAAACAATATTTATTTTCAATTAAATTCAATATAAACATTCTGTGACCATTGTCAACGGCATCAGAAACAAAACAATATGGGGTATTACCATTTAAAATGATTTAGCATCAGCCAAATATCGTTAGGCTGTTACAACTTAATTTATATGCGGCTTATTTATGAAGCGCACGCGGGAAATAGAGATAAGAGGATTTCAAATGCTATTTATTTTTACCGGTTTTATTCTTTCCTGGGGGCTCGCGGGATAATGTGTCTTGCTTTTTGTCCTTGTTCTTTTATTAGTTTGTAAAACCAGATGTTTTTACCTCTTGTTTGTCGGGACAAAGTTCCGCGGTCCACTTCGATAGGTCGGATAGTTGTTTTAAAATACGTTACTTGGAACTAAGGCTCAGTTTGGTAGAGGCCTTTGATTTTTGTTGTCTATAGGCTCCAGTATTTCTTCTAAGTGAGCGATTTATATCCAAACTTTACCCTAGCAACAATATGAAAACGGATTTGCTTAAATATGTATGTCATCTTGACGACTTTTACCAAGGGCAATGTTTTAGCAATCAAATTTGCAAAGGAGACAATTAGATCGTCTCGATGGATTAGCATTTGGTGGGACTAGTTTACCATCGGTTTCAGATTCGATCCGAAAACATATTTAGTTCCAAACGTAAGACTTAATACTTTTTTGTTGCAATCGATTTATTTATTAACCAATAATTCATTATATTCATTTCCTTATTGGGACTTATACAATTTACTCATAAATTATCTATAGTTTTATTACAAACTAGCGACCCGCCCTCGCTTCGCTTCGGTAACATTAAAACACACATGAAACCAAAAAAATAAAATAAAAAAAAATTTAAAAAAAGTAGCCTATGTTCATCAGGGACAATGTCGGCTTCTAATGGAAAAAGAATTTTTCAAATCGGTCCAGTAGTTTCGGAGCCTATTCGAAACAAACAAACAAACAAATCTTTCCTCTTTATAATATTATTAAGTATAGATGCGAAACATTGTATTTTAGGATGCTTGTTACTCAGTCGCCCTAAAATGGATAATTAGTTTTTACTATATATGCAATATCCACTCTTCGATCTGGGCAAATAAAACGATTGATTTATTAAAAAAAAAAACTTTATTTTTATTTCGCCTTTACTATAAGCAAAATAAACATAATTGTAAATAGACATGCTTTAACAAAAACCGACTTCAAATAGAAAAAAAAGATATTCCAAAACAAATTAATATACACTAAAAGCAATAATCATCGAAATCGGTTGGCGTGATATAGAGTTATTGAGTTATTCATCTATTTGTCGCGCACGCACTTAATGCAAATTTAAGACTTATATGGTATTTTCATGGATACCATTATCAGAACTGGACTAAATGGGACCACACGGAAAGCGTCAGCTTTCTAATAAAAAAATAATAATATCGATTATAAATCGATTCAATAAAATCGATTCACCCAGTCAAAAGTTATGAGGTAACAAACATAAAAAAAAAACAGTCGAATTGAGAACATCCTCCTTTTTTGAAGTCGGTTAAAAATATACAAGTCTTTCGTCTACCAAGTTACAATTCGTCTGTCCCATAGATAATACACTTAATATGCTGTTGCATTGGGTAACTGCCCTCATTCCTTCTCTGGCTTAAAAGAAAACCATACATCAAACAATCATTGGCCGTCTCTCTTACCGTACGATACGACAATTGCTACTCTCTCACTCAGTCATGCTTCACATCTGTCATTCATCTATATAGTCCGTTCTTAGATAAGTAAGTGTATTACTAGTATGTAATTACAAATCTATTCATAAAGGAGGTACTTCTAGTACTTAGGTACATTAAATACTTTTACTGGTTGTAGGGCGTTTTGTGATACCGCTCGGGCAGGTACCACCGCCCTGCCTATTTCTGCCGTGAAGCGGTAATACGTTTCGGTTTTAAGGGTGGGGCAGCGGTTGTGATGTAAAAACCGGAAATCTTAGAACTCATATCTAGTTTACAGTTTCTTTTATTTTGTTTTATTTTTATTGCATAGATAGGTGGACGAGCTTACAGCTCACCTGGTGCTAAGTGGTTACCGGAGCCCATAGATATCTACAACGTAAATGCCGCCATCCACCTTGAGATGTGAGTTCTAAGGTCTCAGTATAGTTACAACGGCTGCCCCACCCTTCAAACCGAAACGCATTACTGCTTCACGGCTGAAATAGGCAAGGTAGTGGTACCTACCCGTGCGGACTCACAAGAGGTCCTACCACTAGTAAAGTGGGCTGTGAGCTCGTCCATCCGTCTAAATAAGACGGCCTTCTAAATCTTAATGCACAATCTTTACAATAGAAAATAGACGACATTTGTATTTGTGGTGAGCTTTTGCGTGTGTCCGGCATATACAAAACAGATAACAGTCCTAACATGGGAAACGTCAAATGTGGAATCCTCAAGAGAAAACATTGGGTGCCTTTTACCCATACCAACATATTTTCAACTCCATCGACCATGATTCTAGAGCCATATCACTACATAGTATAAAACAAAGTCGCTTTCTCTGTCCCAATATCTATCTGTCCCTATGTATGCTTAAATCTTTAAAACTACGCAACGGATTTTGATGCAGTTTTTTTTAATAGATATAATGATTGAAGAGGAAGGTTTATATGTATAATAACATTCATTAAATAGTGGAGAAATCAATAATAAATTACAGTTTCCGAAGCGAAGCGAGGGCGGGTCGCTAGTGTTTAATAAAGTACGATTTACATTTACGACTGTCATATAGCCAATTGCATTCTCCCCGCGATGACCTACGGCGCGAAAACCTGGACACTGACGTCAGGGCTAGCCCATAAGTTAAGAGTCGCACAGCGGGCGATGGAGAGAGCTATGCTAGGTATTTCTCTAAGGGACAAAATCCGGAACGAAGAAATTCGACGGAGAACCAAAGTCGACGACATAGCTCTCAAAGCTAGCAGGCTGAAGTGGTAATGGGCCGGTCACATCTGTCGAGCCAGCGACGCCAGGTGGGGGAGGAAACTCCTCGAATGGAGGCCACGGATGGGTACAAGGAGCGTGGGGCGTCCTCCAACCAGGTGGACTGACGACTTAGTGCGCACGGCGGGAAGTCGTTGGATGCGGAAGGCGGAGGACCGCATTATGTGGAAGGCATTGGGGAAGGCCTATGTCCAGCAGTGGGCAGATAACGGCTGATGATGATGATGATATAGCCAATGTATTTTTCACAAAATCCTTTCATAAATCAATTACCGTAATAATTATGAAACCTTTAAAATTTACTAACTCTAATCTCGGTCTAACCGCGATCGTGGCGCTTGTGTCAGCGCCGTTATAACTTGAACTCACTAAAATTAGAACTGATTAGAAATACTAGCCGCTTATAAATAATAATTGTGTAGGATGCCCATTTTATCCGCTGACATTTAACAAAGGAAAATATACGAGTAAAATAAAATACAAGAATAGCTATTATTAATACGTGAAGCAAAAACTTTGTATCCCTTTTTACGAAAATTGCGCGGATGGAGGATTATGAAAATTTCCACGCTTATAGAGAATATAGAGAAGAAGTGCACAATGCTAATATTTTTTTAGAATAATGCATAAAAGATACATTAAATCAATAAAGAAAACATTACACACACTACATACCATGTATTTGACGCACACACGCATGCATACTATTTATTGTCAAACTTTTGTTCTTGACGTCTGTTGTCAAATTGAGATTAAATATTGTTTGTCTTTGCTAATATTTTTATAGTGTAGTTTTGGCGAAATTTGTGATTATAGAAGTATAAAATACAATCGTAATAGTGTACAAACTTACTATTCCAATTATAGTCGAATTTCGACTACTGCGGGACCTCTAGTAGCTATTATTTCGTAAGTTTCACGAAAGAAACATTAAAGCCAAATCTGTTTTTGCGAGAATAACAATGGAGACGATGTACTACGCTACGATTTCGAATTTTTAAGCTGGTTTGAGAGAGGCCCAATTAGCGCTGGTCTGACGCTGTGGAAGGGGATCACCGTGAGCTCCAATTGATAGACTGGCAAGGGGTTGCGCATCGCCGGGATGAATCTCTTTCTTTATCTTTCTCTTCCTAGCTATTTATCCCACATGGTGGTGGGGTCAGCTTTCCTTACTTTTCTCCTCCATTTCGCTTTGTCTTTGACATCTTCGTCAGCAACATTGCATTCCATTTTGTCCTTCAGCACTAGATCTTCCCAACTTGTCCTGGGTGTACCTCTAGGCAAAGGTAGACCCAATACGTCTATCTATCTTGCTCATGCTTAATAATAATAACTAGAGGTCCCGCAGTAGTCGAAATTCGACTATAATTAATTGGAATTGTAAGTTTGTACACTATTATGATTGTATTTTTTCTTCTATAATCACAAATTTCGCCAAGACCACACTATAATAAAATTTGAACAAAGACAAACAATATTTAATGTATTCTCAATTTGACAACAGACGTCAAAAACAAAAGTTAGACAATAAATAGTATGCATGCGTGTGTGCGTCAAATACATGGTATGTAGTGTTTGTAATGTTTTCTTTATTGATTTAATGTATCTTTTATGCATTATTTTTAAAAAATATTAGCATTGTGCACTTCTTCTCTATATTCTCTATAAGTGTGGAAAATTTCACACTCCTCCGTCCGCGCAATTTTCGTAAAAAGGGATACAAAGTTTTTGCGTCACGTATTAATATATAGATATTGGTAGTATCCGAGTGACACTCTTAATCTACTGAAAATTGTTTATAGAACACGACACGAAGCTAGCTTAGCTAAGCACAGCATCGCTTGGTGTTGATTGACTACAGTTCCTTATTCCACATAATTTATGTATGAGACTTCGAATTTAATTACACGAAATCTAATTGAGCGACGTCTTATTATTTTTTAAATGGAAACAGAAGATAGCATCAATTCTATGTGTCATTTATTTCTGTCTTCCGATCGCGGTCTTAATCCTCGTTTATAATTCAGAAACCATATGTTCGATACCTTAGTATACAAGTCTTTGTCTGCTATATTTGGTGGCTTCGTAGAAATATTTATTATCTTATTCTGGAGGAGCGACTTGTTGTTACGTAGGTCGTAAATAAAATAACGTTAAGGTAAGCGTACGTGGAGAAGTATGAATAGTTACTATACGACGCTTGAAAGGCAAAAGTGACTAAGCGACAATGCGCGAACATTACAGTAGACTAATTTAAAGTTGAAATACCTGAAAACAAAATTTATTTTAACGAATCTAGCTGTAGTAGAATATAGATAGAAGCTGTAGGATTGAAATGATTTTTATAGACCTAGAAATAAATTTTTTTTGCGCATCGAATATGGTTATTGCCTGTCATATATGTACAAAGCAGTTATTGTCGCTTAGTCACGTTTGCTTTTCAAGCGTCGTATATTTTCTTCGGTTTTCATGAGCCGTAGACGTAATTAAAATAAACCTTTACGGTTTTATCTTGGGCTTTTGATTGTCTTTACCGTTTTCGTGGTCACGGACGAATGAAACAGTGTTTCGTAAAAGACATTTTTATGTGGTCTATTGATGGCTGGTCCGTGCTGCTTAGCCATAACGGATAAGCGAATTCAAAGGATCAGCTAGAATGGGAAGGATTGCTAGCAACGACTCGACTTTACTGGTGGTAGGACCTCTTGTGAGTCCGCGCGGGTGAGTACGCCCTGCCTATTTCTGCCGTGAAGCAGTAAGTAACTTACTTGAGACCTTAGAACTTATATCTCAAGGTGGGTGGCGCATTTACGTTATAGATGTCTATGGGCTCCAGTAACCACTTAACACCAGCAGGGCTGTGAGCTCGTCCACCCACCTAAGCAATAAAAATAAAAACTCGAGTAACTGCCGAGAAGTCTAACAGAGCAGGTTTGCGAGTGAATCTACACAATCTAGTGATTGCGATCTGCAGAGAAAATTTAGCGACAATCTCAACCGGCTGATGTTATGAAATAAGGTTTACGTCATCTGTACTTTAGGCAGCGGCTTGGCTCTGCCCCTGGCATTGCTGACGTCCATGGGCGACGGTAACCACTCACCATCAGGTACGTAAGCTCGTCTGCCTAAAAGGGCAACAACAAAACAAAAGTTGGTACTACCAGTATGTTCTAATGGCACTAAGAGTACTATGCAAAAGGCGCAATATAAACACTATCGCAGTCTCAGATAAAAACGTCAACCTTTATAAATTTCCAATCACATTAATGCTTTCCAATCAGTATCGAGAGGTTTCAGTACTTATTCATTACCGGTAATATTTTCAACTTTAATGTCTTCGAATCAAACGAAATGAGATGCAGCTCCGCGGTTATCTTTGAGGGCACCGTTAGCTTTGCAATGCTCTCTAAATCGAAAACGTGACATCTAATCCTTCCTTTTATATTTGTGGTTCAAATAGAGATATGGTATCGTTTTTTTATTATCAAAGACGTATTTTTAATTTAAAATTGCAATAGTATTATACACTAGCTGACCCGGCAGACTTCGTAGTGCCTCAATCGATAAATAAAAGACCTAAAATTTATTTAATTCCGAGAATTTTCATATTTATCTACCTTTTAAACCTTCTCTGGACTTCCACAAATCATTTAAGATCAAAATTAGCTAAATCGGTCCAGCCGTTCTCGAGTTTTAACGAGATTAACGAACAGCAATTCATTTTTACTTTATAAATTACTTTTTTTTTAAATCCGGTGTGCATTATGGCTTGTGACGTCATCCTCATGTGGGACAGATGTACGAATTACCTCAGTTGGTCTCTTCATTCCTGAAGGTAGCGTCTAGCTTCAAGTGTTGATCACTCGATGTGTCATACTCGGCAGTCTTTATAGCTTCGGGTGTTGGTAGACCGTCGAGCGTATTTATCAGATCTGACCACAGCTGGTAGGTGAGAATCCGCATAAAAGACAGCAAAATTGTCACTCTGCGCGTTCTCTTCCTTTTGTTAAGGAAGGAATGATTACTGGTGCCCGAACGCCTTTCCAGTTTAATCAGGATAGACGGGCGAGTACGGGCTCAGACGGGAGGGGTGTTCTCGTGCTAAGGAAATACTTCACTTTTCTTCTTTTCCTTCTTCTTCTTCGTCATTTCCTCATTACTGAGGGTCGTCACCACCTTGGTCTAGTTTTTGCACCAGCTTCCTTCAATGTTGCCTGCATTCGGCCTGCTTAATGGCGCCCGGGACGCTGGCGTTTGTGGCCTCCTTGACAATGTCCGTCCACCTGGTTGGCAATCTTCCTCGACTTCTCTTTCCTTCCACGTGACCTGCAACTATTAGTTTTTCCAAGTTATCAGGATTTCGTCGGGCCAGGTGTTCAAAGTACTTGAGGAGACGTTGCATACAGATCGTAGATATGCGGGTATACTTCACTTTTAAGTATGATTATTATTGTCATGGAAGATCGACTTGATTCGGATTTACTGGTGGTAGGACCTCTTGTGAATCCGTGCTGGTAGGTACCACCAGCCTGCCTATTTCTGCCGTGAAGCAGTAATGCGTTTCGCTTTGATGGGTGGGGCAGCCGTTGTAACTATACTGGAAGATCTTGGAACTTATATCTCGGGATGGGTGGCGCATTTGCGTTGTAGATGTCTATGGGCTCCAGTAACCACTTAACACCAGGTGGGCTGTGAGCTCGTCCACCCATCAGAGCAATAAAAAAAAAGGGCTACCGATGCTCGTGGGTTCGTATCCAATAAATCACGTTAGACTCTTTAAGTTTTAGTTGTTGCATTGTTATTATTGTCGGGAAATATCGAACGTAATAAATAAAAACACCGTTACACCGTGTGAGCGTTAATGATTTAATCATTACATTTTAAATCTATACTAATATTATAAAGCTAAAGAGTTTGTTTGTTTGAACGCGCTAATCTCAGGAACTACTGGCCCGATTTAAAAAAATCTTTATATGCTAACCAAATTTGTTCTAAAAAAACTTCAGAGGTGTCAAGGGACACCCGGATGGAACGAAGTTCCTTTCGATTAATTAGTGAAGGAATTGTAATTTTTTTTTTAAGTTATAATAATAAATTACGGCATTATGAAGAAGAAAAAAACAATACTATGAACTAAATTACTATTGTTGAAACGCTATCTCGAGAAACTGTACTCATTACGCGGACCAATCGGATACGAGCAATGTCACGCGATAAGCGCCTACACGTTGATTGGTCAGAATGACGGATCTAAAAAGTGTCGTGACAACTTTTCGTAAGAATTTTTTCCGTCTAGCCCCCTTTCACAACGCGCGATAAGGAACTTCGTTCCAATAAAGCATTATTTGTGAACTATTCCACACGGACGAAGTCGCGGGCAGAAGCTAGTTACTTATAAACTAAACATATTTTCAGATACAGTAAATTGATTTGTAAACTATTTACTATTTAAAAGTTTAAGCCTTTCAAATAACGTTCATCAGTTACACGCAGTGCTTCCTCTAGAAATGCAGATTAATTTTCTTAAAAGAATTTCCGAGTTAAGAATTATTGCAGTATAATTAATCAAACTGCCAGCTAGTCGGCGACTGCGGCGTAATTCACGATGCTGCTATTGCGTTTTGGTATTTAATGGTTTGTGAATAAGCGTGATTTTTCCGTGCAATTTGGCAGTGAAGAATTTTGAGGTATACAAAGATGCTCTATAGTAGTTTACCTTAAGATTTTTAAGGTTATTTCCCATACCTTCGGTAGTATTTAGTGTGGTTTGTTGAGCCACAGGAGGTTTTAGTAGGTTCGTCTCCGGTATGTCCTGCCCTCCATGGAGGGCGGAATTCCGGCGAATTCCTTCTGATAAAAAAAAAAAAAACACCAAACACGCGACGCCTACCGGAGGACATCCAACTGACGGGTCGTTCTTCCACAGTACGTCCTATCCTCCTGGTTTCAGGGCGCCAGAGTAGAGTATAGACAACCAGCCTTCATTAGCATTGACGTCTTATATGTTTGACAGGTGACAGGCTAAATGTTCTACGAGTGACATTGACATTCGATTTATGTAATATCTTGATATGTAGATATTAGATAATGCGTTAGAGTTATCTAGATTATTTGAAAGAAAGAAAAAAGAGATGTTTTACTTTGATTAAAACTAATTTTACAGTTTAATTTGGCCCTTTTTATTGTCATTATACTATTCTTTCTGACATTTTGATTAGTTTACAGTTTTCGTGGTGACGCACGATCCTCTATTGTATTTTTCCATTAACGGTGCTTTTAGATACCTCAAGTACCGGTCATCGTCCTTGCCGAACCCGACGAAGGGCTCGGCGAGTAAATTAACCCATAGACACAGCCCACTGAGTTTCTCGCCGGATCTTCTCAGTGGGTCACGTCTCCGGAAGCACTGCTCTTGTTAGGGCCACTGTTAGCAACACTCCCGGTTTGAGGCCCGCGAAGCTGAAATAGCCTCTCAAGGAGATCGGCATAGGTAGGAATAGAGAAAGAAAAAAAATGTATTGTATCAGTTAACCGTGACTACGAAAACTTGAAAATTAAATAGTAAAAGTTGTATTAATTATGTCTACAGCTCGCGTAAGCTGTATTCATTATGCTGTATAATATAGCATTGACTTTTGAGTTGTTTCTCCTGTTTGATTGTACAAAAACATTTTCAGGGCTTGTGTATAACGTCAAGGCTTTCGAGCAGTTTACATTCGAAGCACAACCCTTATTCCGTAGTCAAGGGATAAAGGGCGATCGTAAGAGTCGTTTAAGCAGCGTGTTAAACTTAGCAAACTAGTTCAGATCGTTTGCAAGATAACCCAGAATTTGAATTAATTTTCCACGCATTTAACTTGTACAGTTCCGAAATATTTATTAGATCTGTTAACTTCTAAACGTACTTACTCTGTAAAAGATAAAGTCTTTTACGTTTGACTGACTCGATGGTGTAGTAGCTAGTGGTCCTGGCTCTTGTGCCAAGGGTCGTGGGTTTGATTCCCGCACGCGAACATTCGTGTGATGAACAGGTTTGTTTGTTCTTAGTCTAGATGTTTATTATCTATAATATAACCCATAACACAGGGAACCCTAAATTAGGGCCGAATCACCATGCGTGATTTGTTCCCAGCTATTTAAGTTTTATTTTATTTATTTCAATTACATGCCTAACTAATACTATAACACTAACCTGTAAAAACAAAGAAACGACATGTAAATTATATTTTCATAGTAATTTAGTTTAGTAATTTTTTTTGAAGCCACTCATATTTTTTTGTCCTTATTCAACCTAATTAGTATTATTTGTCTAAAGAACCAAACAAGGTATTTTAGTTCTGAAACTCTACAAATATTTTGACTACCTTACGATAAGTATTGAAACTGAATTAAAAGCTGCCAACCTAAGTAATAGTTACCTAAGTAATATTTACCGAAGTAATAGTTCGACGGACACTTTCTTTGATTATTCCTTAAAAGCATTTGTAGACATTCCCTTTGAGGTTTGAATTTAATTTTATTACTCCTGACTGAATATCTGATATCAATCCGTGTTTTGACTTAGGAAACTTGTTACGAATTTGATAATTAAGTCTCTGATTGTTATTATTACGAAGTAAGTTTATTGTATGTAAATGTATGTTAAAAGTTTTTGATTATTGAATTAGAAGGAATAACAAATTTCCTACCAGGATTTTAGGCTAGGCTAGGCAGAGCTAATAACTTCTAGCATTCTTTAGTGTTGACCTATTTGTATTTATAGTATATTCTAAGTCGTTCACTTCCATCTGAGTGGTTGTGGCGATATTGATGCAGCATAGATTTTGGTCCGATATACATATTCCTATTTCTGGAAGTTTGAGTAATTACGAGAACTACAGTGGATTAAGAATCATAATGGTTTTATTGAAACAAAATAAGGTGAAATATCTAAATTAGTCGAGATTCATCTAGTCGGGTGTCTTCATGCTATGAGGAATTGTTCAGGATGATCCTGTCATCACTTAGTTAAAAATATCGCATCAGCCTACATCGGAGTTGAATTTGTACCCAATGAAGGTACTGATATAATTCACAATGCTCTTCTAGAGACCAGTAACCAGATGAATCTTGTTACTCATCGTCAGGCTTCAGAATAAAGTTTTCCTGTGAAAGAAAAACACAACCAACTGAGTTTCTCGCCAGATCTTCTTAGTCAACGAACATGCGTTGCTATTTTGAAAGATTCGGCAGATACTGCAAAGGTAATTGAGATATTCATCTCGTGATAATTTCTCGGTACCACAATTACTGTTATTGTTTCTATTAGGTCAATAACAAGTCCCTTCATTATCAAACGAAATGGGGTTCAAATTCAAAATCATTTATTTCAACTTAGATGTCAGTATAACACACTTGTTGAATGTCAAAATATAAATAACAATGTTAATTCTACCACTTTTTCCAAAAAAAGCCACAGTCCTGAGAAGAACCGGCGAAACAAACTCAGCGGGTTTTTTTTTTCTCAAATATTTACTTTTTTTTAAATTAATAAAAATAAAAATAAAAAATAGTCAAAAAATACAATTAAAAAAAAAATTAAAAATGAAAAGACCAGGAGCGAACGCCGTAAATCTAAAGACTTAGCAATATGGATGAAATTTATCAGTCTATTTTCAAACACAAGAACACAGGATCCAATGGCGCTTATCATATCACGAGGCCATATTGCGAAAACGCTCCTAATCTCGTACGTAAATCTAATTACTCCGGCTGTCGTCTCAACCGACGTCTTTTGAGCAAACACAATGGACGTGCGTGCTGGCCATAATAGCACTTAACATGTAACAATAATCTAGCCAGTCTCGAACGGGAAAGCTGCCAAATTAAATATGAGCTAAGTTTCGTGGCAACCCGACTGCGGTGTGTCGAATCGGCACTCCGGAACGAATAGGGCTGGTCGATTGAGGAATTCCATATAACAGATAGAATCTGTATATATAAAAATGAATTGCTGTTCGTTAGAGCATATTCTTGTCGATATCTACTAGTATACTCAACTATGTACTGAGTATACTAACTAGTATACTCGATACAATAATAACCTAGTATAGTGATGCTACAGAGTAAGTTTTAATAATTTTGTTGCTTAAATTATACCAAAATTTAATTTAACAAAAAAAGGGAGATGAGAATTTAAATGAATAAACTATTTTCTATCTATATATATAAAAATGAATTGCTGTTCGTTAGTCTCGCTAAAACTCGAGAACGGCTGGACTGATTTGGTTAATTTTGGTCTTTAATTATTTGTGGAAGTCCAGAGAAGGTTTAAAATATATAAAAAATTTGTTTTCCCTTTGATGTGTCCCGTCGGACGGATTTCTTTTGTTTGGTTCAAGTTTATTTTATACAAATGTTTAGGTCTTTTATTTATCCATTGTGGCACTACAAAGTCTGGCGGCTCAGCTATAATAGTTTACAATAAATTATCAAGATATTGGGATAAAGTATGCAGGGAAACTAGACTTTTTAGGAGATGAAGCTATTCTACATACATAACCAAGGATTTTAATCGCCACTCTGGAATCAGTTAGACGAATTTTGAGCCAAGAAGTAGTAGAAATACGCTCAATCGGAATCGTATGGATTTCAACATGTTATAAAAAAATATTTTTATTATTAATGAAATAAAATGTTTTAAATATATATCTGCTAAGTATTTGTTGAGTTCAGCCCTGCGACAGGCAATTTGGGAGTATAGCGGCTCTTCTCTCGTGTGTGCTTTTGTTGAATATTAATTATTGTGTGTCAGTTTTGGTTAGATGAAGAACGTACATGAAATTGCGAGAATCTAATGAAAGTAACATTGTGTTGCGAATGAAGCTAAAATTTAGGTTGCAAACCAACGGAGCATTAACTAAAATGTCCTGAGATTAATCAAAGATATATATCTAAATATATGTTGTATGATATATCGGTTTTTGGGCATTATTCACTATAACTACTGGTGATAGGACCACGCGTGAGTCCGCGCGGGTAGGTACGAATGACGATATGAGAGACAGAGAGGGGTGAGTGTTGAGATGACGGCTAATAGAAGAGAGTGGAATAGAAAAAGTCGTTGTGCCCAGAAACCGACCCACAACACTTCGTGATCTAATGTCACAAACATCATCTCTCAAGGTGTTATTCGATTTGTGATGGCCATCAGGTCTAATAATCACTAACAGTAAGTTCATCTTGTAATTTTATATTGTTTTTTTTATCTCTGAGGTCACTGGTGATAGGGCATCTTATGAGTCCGCACGGGTAGGTACCACCACCCTGCCTATTTCTGCCGTGAAGCAGTAATGCGTTTCGGTTTCAAGGGTGGGGCAGCCGTTGTAACTATACTGAGACCTTAGAACTTATATCTCAAGGTGGGTGGCGCATTTACGTTTAGGATGTGTATGGGCTCCAGTAACCACGTGGGCTGTGAGATCGTCCACCCATCAAAGCAATAAAAAATAATAATAATTCGATGAACAACAAAAATGTTTAGCATCAAGGCATTTATTTTTTATTTTTTTATTTATTAGGTTCACACAACTGGATGAGAACTGCACACATAAACATTAAACTTATTTACATAAAATAATACATTATAGAATTCACCCTTTTGGGTGACTTTTGACTTATTTGTTCAACATAAATAAGTTATTTAGGGTTTTTTTGTTTAAGTTTCACATTCCTGAAAACATTTTACTAACACTAGATAGACCAAGATTAATAAAATGGGAAATCAATCAGAAATCTTCAAGCGCTTGAAGGAAGATACACGTGATGTTAAGACCGGCTCGCACTTTGCGCAGAGAGTGAGTCTGACTGTCCAACGAGGTAATCCAGTCAGTATCTTGGGAGCTGTTCCTCCTTCAAGCGCATTGGAAGATTAGTAATTATTAAAAAAAAAGCAAAATATATATATATATGTGAAATACAAAGGTTAAATTGGCGGTCTTATCGCTAAGAGCGCTCCTCCAAACAACCATCAGGTGCACGCGAATCACTTCAGAAAAGAAAATTAGCTGCGTTGCGATGCTTATCGGTTGAGAAAAAAATATATTTATAAATATATAAATATGGGTACTATAATGATAATTTTGCTAATTTATACGTAAATAAAATAATAAATAATTTACAAATGAAACATAAACACATATGAATTAATATAATGTATTTATTTGAAATGTATTTCGTTTCTGTGTATTTTGTGTGTATTTGTATGTATGTATCTATGTATTTATTTTGGTAATGTAAATATATCTTAGTGCTTATTTTCACTCATGTCTATTAATATATAATTCTTTAAATTATCGCCATGTATTAACTTTATCACAGCTACGCCCTTCTTCGTTTAGGAGGTGGACTTACCAGATAAAAGACCAAAGGCAGTAAATGGCTCATTCCCATAGACATGGCCCACTGAGTTTCTCGGTGGTAGATTCTGCGAAGCACTACTCTTGCTAGGGCCAGTGTTAGCAACACTTCCGGCTTGAACCCCGTGAGCACACCTAAACGTCAAGGAGAAGCTGAAACAGCCTCACAAGGCTATCAGCATAGGTAGGAGAAAAATGGCTCATCATCATTACAAGAAATACATAAATATAAAATAAACTAGCTGACCCGGCAGACTTCGTAGTGCCTCAATCGATAAATAAAAGACCTAAACTTTTGTATAAAATAAACTTAAAACAACAAAAGGAATTCGTCCGACGGGGACACATCAAAGGAAAAACAAAATTGTTATTTTTATTTAATTCCGAGCATTTTCATATTTATCTATCTTTTAAACCTTCTCTGGACTTCCACAAATAATTCAAGACCAAATATAGCCAAATCGGTCCAGCCGTTCTCGAGTTTTAGCGAGACTAACGAACAGCAATTCATTTTTATATATAACTAGTCAGGTCATAAGTATTGTCACACAGTAAAAACTTTTCTTTTAGAATGCTGGCCACAAAAAAGTTTATTGAATTCGAATTTCGAATTGTTCATGAAAATAAAAATGTATACTTTTAGAATTTTACTCATTTTTAAATATGGAGTGGACGCTTAAAGAAGACCGTATTGCAGTTATTGCGTTGCATCGTTGCGGTTACGCGCCTATTCAAATTTTTAACATGCTGAAATTTTTGAATATAACCAAAAGATTCGTTTATCGTACCATCAAACGATACAATGAAGACTCTAGTGTAGATGACAGGTCAAGAAGTGGTCGCCCTCGGTCTGTTAGGACTCCAGCAGTAATAAAAGCTGTGAAGGTGCGAATTCAAAGAAATCTCAAACGTAAGCAGAAACTGTTGGCCCTTCAGATGGGGTTAAGCAGAACCACGGTGAAAAGGGTGTTAAATGAAGACTTAGGGCTTCGGGCATATCGAAGAAAAACAGGACATCGTTTGAATGCTCGTCTAATGGACCTGAGACTGAAGAGATGCCGCGCTTTGTTGAAGCGGTACGCGGGAAAAAAATATCGGGAAATTCTTTTTTCGGATGAAAAAATTTTTACCGTAGAAGAGAGCTACAACAAACAAAATGATAAGGTGTACGCACACAGTAGTGAAGAAGCGAGCAACCGTATTCTGCGTGTCCAACGAGGTCATTTTCCATCCTCGCTCATGGTATGGTTGGGAGTTTCTTATTGGGGCTTAACAGAGGTACATTTTTGTGAGAAAGGTGTAAAAACGAATGTAGTTGTGTATCAAAATACAGTCCTGACGAACCTTGTGGAACCTGTTTCTCATACCATGTTCAATAACAGGTACTGGGTATTCTAACAAGATTCGGCGCCAGCTCATAGAGCGAAGAGCACACAAGACTGGCTGGCGGCGCGTGAAATCGACTTCATTCGGCACGAAGACTGGCCCTCCTCCAGTCCAGATTTGAATCCGTTAGATTACAAGATATGGCAACACTTGGAGGAAAAGGCGTGCTCAAAGCCTCATCCCAATTTGGAGTCACTCAAGACATCCTTGATTAAGGCAGCCGCCGATATTGACATGGACCTCGTTCGTGCTGCGATAGACGACTGGCCGCGCAGATTGAAGGCCTGTATTCAAAATCACGGAGGTCATTTTAAATAAACTTTAGTGTCATAAGAATCTATGTTTTGTTAAGTTCATTTTGGTATATGAATGGTTACATAATGAATAAACTTGTTTCAATTATTTTACATTAAACATGTGACAGAATTTATGTATAAATAGATTTAAAACTTGAAACTGAATTGAAGTTTATTCAAACGATCTCTTGCAATATATCAGCAATGCAAACGTCTCGACTTATAATCGAGTAATGAACTCTTAGTACAACACACACAGTTCTGGCAACGCGAACGTTAGTTAGGGAATTTCAGCGGAATTTGCCTTTATGTAGACAAACTTTTCACTTCGAGTTAATGTTGAGTCAAGAATTGTAGGTAGTGCGTTGTTATATTATTTGGAATTCTGTGTCGCTTGTTCGTGTTTTCTGAAGATATTTTAACTGAATTTAAAAAAAAGGAGGTTCTCTCAACTTGGACGGTGACTACGTTAATACTGACTATGTTGAAAAGTTTTAAACTTTTTTGTTTCTTTGAAGGATGACTCTTACTTTTTAAATGGATATTTGTACTGCTAGGAGTTAATGCTAAGCCTTACTGGTGATTCAGCATCCGCATGGATAGGTACCACCACCCTGATTTTAAAATTCCATGAAGCAGTAACATGTTCCGATTTGAATAATGTCTGAAATGACAATGATGATGATATATGCAATTCAGCGAATAAAATCTAATCTAAAATCTTGTGTCTTATCACATTGTGATGTCCAAGGACTCTGGCAATCACTTAACACCGGATAGACCGTGAGCTCGTTCATCGGTTTATGCAAATAAGCAACATTGCATGAAACAGACATGCTCAAAGAGAACATTAGATAAGTGACAAAAACCCGTAGTAAAAAGTGTACGCACTTTAGAAGTTAATTCTACTTCGTTGTGTTAATTAAACTTACCATACCCAAAAAAAGGACACAGTTTTTAATGGTGGTAAGGCATTTTGCGAGCCCGCACGGAAACATACCACCGCCCTGCCTATTCCTGCCGTAAAGCAGTAATGCGTTTGGTCATGAAGACTATGGCAGATGTTGTATTGTAAAACTGAGACTTGGAACTTGTGTCTCAAGCTGGGTGGCTTTCCCGGTAACCAATAAGACCAGGTGGACCATGAATTCATCCACCCATTTAAGCAATAAACAATTATTTACTCTTAAACGGTACTTATCTTATTGTACCCTCAACATTGTATACGGAATCTTTACTAATGAAATGTTATGTGTTAATAAAAGCAACTCTATACTTTCGATGCTCTAAAACCAAAATCACGAATACACACTCACACAGAAACACACTTTTCTCATATCCCAGCAGTAATACGCAAAAATATTCATTCCCAAATTCTTTTCGATTTCTGTCGTCTCAGCTAGTTAGACGTTCAATATGGTAATTCGCCGTCTACACGTTCTAATACGGGATAAACGCTCCGGTGGCCAAGTTAGGCACTTATCCTACAATTTTCCGAGAAATATTCCGTGTAAACAAAATTTCAATCGCGTACACAAAGAGGTCATTGAAGTAAGAAAGATTCTTATTTGAAATTTAGGTTTCCCGTTCAAAATAGTTCCTGTGCGTTTTGTTTTAGAGTCTCGTTGCGATTGCGTGGCCTTTTTGGATATATTTAATGGAAACTGGCTGGTATTGTGGCTTTATTCGTTTCTTCCGCGAAACATTCACCTTTTCCTGGTGTTACTCTAATGGATTCACCTTAAGTCTTAATTTGTCAGGATTCACTTTGTGATGTCTACGGTCAACAGCAGTGGCCATTTCGGATGGCAGTACAACTTCCACGTCCTTCTTAAATCATTAAAATCTCGTGGCTTTAATTAATTTTGAAGTCATGGGCTTCCTCAATCTAAGCCAATAAAAATAAGAAGCGTGTTTTCTTCTTCGTCTATAAGACCAAATTATGATCTCACAGTCCATCTGTATAAAGTCCGTATTGGATCGTTTTCTAAATAGCTTAGATTGATGAACGAGCTCCCGGTTTAACTAGTGTTAAGTAGTTACCAGAGCCCGTGGACATAAGCGACGTAAGTGTCGCTACTCAAATATAAACACGAATTTTAAGTCTCATTTCTATAGTACCACCGTCTGACCCAGTCTTCAAGATGAAACGCATGACTTCTTCGCAGTGAAATATGCACACCACGTTAACTCAATTAAAAGTACTAGAGGTCCCGCAGTAGTCGAAATTCGACTGTAATTAATTGGAATTGTAAGTTTGTACACTATTATGATTGTAATATAAACTTCTATAATCACAAATTTCGCCAAGGCTACACTATAAAAAATATTAATAAAGACAAACAATATTTAATCTATTCTCAATTTGACCACAGACGTCAAGAACAAAAGTTTGACAATAAATAGTATGCATGCGTGTGTGCGTCAAATACAAATGGTATGTAGTGTGTGTAATGTTTTTTTTATTGATTTAATGTATCATTATTTAAAAAAAATATTAGCTTTGTGCACTTCTTCTCTATATTCTCTATCAGTGTAGAAAATTTCATACTCTTCCGTCCGCGAAATTTTCGTAAAAAGGGATACAAAGTTTTTGCTTCGCGTATTAATATATAGATATATGACACTTAATTCTAATATTTTTTTGTTGCTCACATTATAACCACACCTTGTGGCCAGTCGAGAACGTCATATAAAAAAATAGAACAATGCGTTCCGTGTGTTAATAATGTGATAATACAATCTACGAGTAGTTCCGTATCACGTATCCTCAGTTATTTCACCAATTTACAGGAACGAATCACGTAGAGGCCGGCCAGTCGGTCTCTCGTGTACCATCCTTACATACATTTATATTGGGATTGTTATGTATTAAATTACAAGATCGAGCGGTTTTTACGAGGCTTTCCGATTTCTGACCGTCATATCGGCGTACTAGAATAATCGATCGTTACTGGCAACGTATTGTGAGCCCGCACGGGTAAGTAGCACCGTCCTGTGTTACCGAGTTTTAGGGTGGGAGCGCTATACAACCGTGGGAGGCACACACGGAGGGGTGGAAGGGGGTCGTTTAACCACTTAAGTCGATATGAGCTTTTTTTATAAATGTTTGCTCTCACTCTGCGACACATCGTGCCACATGGCGTCGCATCGCGAGAGCATCGGTATCGCAGGATCCGACTGAGGCATGACCACGACCACTCTGTCAAGAGTGTACGAATAGGAAGAAGAGCTTTTTTTTATTTTTTTATTGCTTAGATGGGTGTACGAACTCACAGCCCACCTGGTGTTGAGAGGTTACTGGAGTCCATAGACATCCACAACGTAAATGCGCCACCCACCTTGATATATAAGTTCTAAGGTCTCAGTATAGATACAACGGCTGCCTCACCCTTCAAACCGAAACGCATTACTGCTTCACGGCAGAAATAGGCGGGGTGGTGGTACCTACCCGTGCGGACTCACAAGAGGTCCTACCACTAGTAATTACGCAAATTATAACTTTTCGGGTTTGATTTTCATTACACCATGTTATTCTTTCACCGTGGAAGTCAATCATGAACATTTGTCAAGAACGTATTTCATTAGAAAAATTGGTACACGTCGCCAGGATTCGAACACCGTTACATCGCTAGATACGAATGCACCGGACGTCTTATTCTTTAGGCCACGATGGCTGTAAAATTTGTACAACAATCGATTTAATAAATATAAAAAGGCAACCGAAAGAAAGTTCTTTATATTTTTTGTTGTATTTTTCTTAACCATATTCGTAAACGTGAGCAACCCACATTAAGACATTCGCGGCTGAAAACATGAAGTATAGTGATATCTGCCGCGTGTTACGATAAAGCACGTATCTAATTATCTCCAATCTAATCTAACGGTATATATCTGTTTATGATATGTATATATTTTCTATAATAATGTATTGTCTATGGTACACCGCAACATACCTGCAATATTTTTATATTTTACAGAATTTCTGTAAATTAAACGGTTGTCTGGAAGAGATCGCTTTTAGCGACAAGACCGCCTATTGTACATACGTGCTTTTTGTCTTCTTTTTTTAATGTAAATTGTGTTGGTGTGCAATAAAGTGTATTCTCTCTCTCTCTCTCTAATTCATTTAGGTATTAAATTTCAACTTCAAATTTGCACAATTAAATACCTTTTAAAACTTCTCAACTATTGTGTTAGCGATTTACTGACACATAATTCAGATACGCAAGAAAATAAGGTCGGCCACTACACGTGAAGCGTTTAAGACGAAGATTCGAGAACTGTTTCTCAGAGAGTTAGCAGATTCATCTAATTGATAATATATATTTTTATATGTATATATGTATTTATTTAAGTACGAGTATTTGTATCTATAAATATTATGTATGTTATATATATACATATGCTTAAGTAATATCACCTTCACACTGCACCTACCAAGCTTCATCTCTGCACTCCCCTAAGGTAGACTGTTAGAGAATGCCTATGGCATTAAGTCCGCCTTTATACTTTCTAGTTTAAGAAGTTATAAATAAAAAATATAAAAAAAAAATCAATGCAAATCGTCGAAGCGTGATTCGCTTGTAAATTAAGCCAAACAAATCCTTCACATATCTAGACAGCAGTCCGAAAGCCCGAATCAACGCTTACAAATTGCTTCGTTTATCGTCGATATAAATCCGTCTTACATAAAGCCTTTACCGTTCCAGTATGTATGTTTTATCCATACCCAATGCCAGAATTGGGTGAAATATATCAATTGTAACATTGTTTAAGATAAAACAAAGCTATCATTTATACCCTAGTCAAAGAAACCTAATAATTGTACCCCTGTTTTAGAGATATAAATTCAATTCATTTTAGTCCACCACCTTAGTTTGGAAAATAAAAAAAATATCTCCTCATGATTCATTAAATAATTAATCTAGAAATTATTGTACCAGATTAAGTGCAGAAGGAAAATATAGCAAAAAAAGATGTGTAGTGTCTGTCGTGGGACACCGGATAGGAACGAAGTTCCTTATTATAAAAATATTTATTTTTAAGTTCTCTTCGAGGTATAAAGAAAATAATTAGTCGGGTATACATTTTTTATTATGTTTTTTTTAATGATAAAAAAAAATACTTTACAAAGTAATCAACTTTATTTTATTCACAATGATTTATAAAAAATATATAATAATAATATACAAAGAGACAGCTATTTATATGAATAATAATAATAATAACCGTCATCACGCAGACTATACATTAGACACTGTATAGCCATCATATTAAGACTATACATAAATAATTAAAATCTTACGCTACGGACGCTTTTTCCCGGTTAGGGTACCCCTCCGCATCGTCCCATAAGGAACTTCGTTCCAAAACTTATCAGAAAAAAAACTGATAGGACATTTTGAAGTCTATTTAAATCACGAAAGAGTCGTGCATTTTGACTTGAAGACTGCAAAAACCGTATGCTGTACAATGGAGAATTCGACCTTGTATCGAAGTCGGTGATGGGATATGGGATCCAGGAACTACTTGACATCAGGCATCCCTCCCACCTAATCCACAAAATATTCATTAATGATGGCATTAAGTATTTCTCTACTGCTTTTTATACGGACAAATGAACGCGCTTACTCAACCGATATTAAGATTTAGCCTCCGTTTAACCTTGTCAATTGAAGTCTTAATTTTTTATTTATTTTTTATTGCTTAGATGTGTGGACGAGCTCACAGCCCACCTAGCGTTAAATGGTTACTAGAGTCCATAGACATCTACAACGTAAATGCGCCACCCACCTTGACATATATGACTAAAGACTCAAGTATAGTTACAACGGCTGCCCCACCCTTCTAACCGAAACGCATTGCTGCTTCATGGCAGAAATAGGCGGGGCGGTGGTACCTACCCGCGCGGACTCACAAGACGTCCTACCACAAATATTAATTGTATATAATTTAATGCGGCAAAATACTTGAGGTCGCTCAAAAAATGTTCTACCACCAGTATAGTAGTCGCTTTTATTACTAAGGGAACCAGAGATTTTGTTCTCAATAACACAATGTTCTTCAGTTTCTTCTAAACTAACGGCTCCAAGTCGGCTTAATGCAGTTTCCTTTTAACCTACATCGGATAAAAACGGGATCAGCGAGGCCCGGCTTAAATTGTAAACGCGGCTCACATTTACACCGTACTGTTTCAGATTATCTTATACCTTTAAACGAGCAATTCTTTTATATTAATATATACTAGAAGTCCCGCAGTAGTCGAAATTCGACTATAATCAATTGGCATTGTAAGTTTGTACACTATTATGATTGTATTTTATACTTCTATGATCACAAATTTCGCGAAGACTACACTATAAAAAATATTAACAAAGACAAACAATATTTAATCTATTCTCAATTTGACAACAGACGTCAAGAACAACAGTTTGACAATAAATAGTATGCATGCGTGTGTGCGTCAAATACATGGTATGTAGTGTGTGTAATGTTTTCTTTATTGATTTAATGTATCTTTTATGCATGATTTTAAAAAAAAATTAGCATTGTGCACTTCTTCTCTATATTCTCTATAAGTGTGGAAAATTTCATACTCCTCCGTCAACGTTTTTGCTTCACGTATTAATATACCTAGTCAGGTCATAAATTCTGTCACATGTTTAATGTAAAATATTTGAAACAAGTTTATTCATTATGTAACCATTCATATACCAAAATAAACTTAACAAAACATACATTCTTATGACACTAAAGTTTATTCAAAATGACCTCCGTGATTTTGAATACAGGCCTTCAATCTGCGCGGCCAGTCGTCTATCGCACCACGAACGAGGTCCATGTCAATATCGGCGGCTGCCTTAATCAAAGATGTCTTGAGTGACTCCAAATTGGGATGAGGCTTTGAGAACGCCTTTTCCTCCAAGTGTTGCCATATCTGGTACGTAATCTAACGGATTCAAATCTGGACTGGAGGAGGGCCAGTCTTCGTGCCGGACGAAGTCGATTTCACGCGCCGCCAGCCAGTCTTGTGTGCTCTTCGCTCTATGAGCTGGCGCCGAATCTTGTTGGAATACCCAGTGCCTGTTATTGAACATGGTATGAGAAACAGGTTCCACAAGGTTCGTCCGGACTGTGTTTTGATACACAACTGCATTCGTTTTTACACCTTTCTCACAAAAATGTACCTCTGTTAAGCACCAATAAGAAACTCCCAACCATACCATGAGCGAGGATGGAAAATGACCTCGTTGGACACGCGGAATACGGTTGCTCGCTTCTTCACTAGTGTGTGCGTACATCTTATCATTTTGTTTGTTGTAGCTCTCTTCTACGGTAAAAATTTTTTCATCCGAAAAAAGAATTTCCCGATATTTTTTTCCCGCGTACCGCTTCAACAAAGCGCGGCATCTCTTCAGTCTCAGGGCCATTAGACGAGCATTCAAACGATGTCCTGTTTTTTTTCGATATGCCCGAAGCCCTAAGTCTTCATTTAACACCCTTTTCACCGAGGTTCTGCTTAACCCCATCTGAAGGGCCAACAGTTTCTGCTTACGTTTGGGATTTCTTTGAATTCGCGCCTTCACAGCTTTTATCACTGCTGGAGTCCTAACAGACCGAGGGCGACCACTTCTTGACCTGTCATCTACACTAGAGTCTTCATTGTATCGTTTGATGGTACGATAAACGAATCTTTTGGTTATATTCAAATTTTTCAGTATGTTAAAAATTTGAATTGGCGCGTAACCGCAACGATGCAACGCAGTTACTGCAACACGGCCTTCTTTAAGCGTCCACTCCATATTTAAAAATGAGTAAAATTCTAAAAGTATACATTTTTATTTTCGTGAACAATTCGAAATTCGAATTCAATAAACTTTTTTGTGGCCAGCATTCTAAAAGAAAAGTTTTTACTGTGTGACAATACTTATGACCTGACTAGTTATAGATAAAAGAAAGTCGTGTTAGTTACATTATTTATAACTCAAGAACGGCTGAGCTGATTTGACTGAAAATTGGTGAGGAGGTAGCTTAGAACCAGGAGAAAGACATAAGATACTTTTTATCACATTCCCGTGGGA
Organism: Bombyx mandarina; assembly: GCF_030267445.1. Classification (NCBI taxonomy): domain Eukaryota; kingdom Metazoa; phylum Arthropoda; class Insecta; order Lepidoptera; family Bombycidae; genus Bombyx; species Bombyx mandarina. The sequence goes on from NC_143233.1 coordinate 3,704,153, forward strand.
CGTGTCATAAAACGTGGTATAACAAAACGCAACTGATATGGAATAACAAAACGCAACTGACAGCTAAACGTAATATACTCTGTGATTAATTATAGTAGAATTTTGAAGTTGACCGGTTGATGTGTTTGAAACAAACCGTGTGGCGGAACAAAGTTTGCCGGGACCGCTAGTTAATATATATATATAATCTGAATCTCGGAAACGGCTCCAACGATTTTCATAAAATTTAGTATACAGGGGATTTCGGGGGCGAAAAATCGATCTAGCTACGATTTATTTTCAGAAAATGTTGTTTTATTCGTGTTTTCAATAATCAACTCTTCCCGACATCTATTGGCGAATAATAATACTATTTTTCTTAATTGAGGGCAACTAACCGCTTTAAAGATACAACAAGATGGCGTTATCAAAAAAATAAAAGAGCAAAGCTCGGTCATCATCTAGTTTTCATTATATTTGTAGTCACTTTTAAATTAAGCGTCATTTTATAGCGAATTGAATCGAAAAAGGGCCGTTCGGATTGTCGATAATCCTATTCTCAACGATTGTTTGGAACCTTTGGGTATGTGGAGGGACTTCGGTTCCTTCTGTATTTTATACCGTATGTTTCATGGAGAGTGCTCTGAGGAATTGTTCGAGATGATACCGTCAACTCGTTTTTATCATCGCACCGCCTGCCACAGGAGTAGAGTTTATCCATACTACCTGGAGCCACTGCGGTCATCCACAGTGCGTTTCCAGAGGCCTTTTTTGCCACGTACCATCCGGCTATGGAATGAGCCCCCTCCACGTTGTTTCCCGAGTGCTATGACATGTCCTTCTTTTCTAACGAGGCTTGTGGAGAGTATTAAGCAGTAGGTAGCGGCTTGGCTCTGCCCCTGGCATTGCTGAAGTCCATGGGCGATGGTAACCACTCACCAGCAGGTGGGCTGTATGCTTATCTGCCTACAAGAGCAATAAAAAAAATGATAGACCTGAAAGTCGCCTAATATCTAGGTGTCGAATAAAATTGATTGTGGAAACAAGCTATTTCACTACGCTGTACAAACTTAATTATTTAAAGAAACAAAAAAAAAAGATATCGTAAATTCTATCCATAAATATTTCAAGGTAAGCCTTGTCGTCTAACTTTGCAGCACTGCAGCAGAAATATGCTCGTCTGCCTACAAAGGCAATAAAAAAAAAAGAATTGCAAATACGTCAATTTTGTTCGGTTATCATGTATCGGTCGTACAAATACGTAAAATCAATCTCATTTCCATTATATTTGTTTAATAAAAGAGCTGAGTCAAACCCGGCCCGTATTGCTGGCCAATCTTGCATTGACTTTGATTGGATTGCCACCAAACTTCACAGGAAAACTTGAATGTGTGTGGCATTTATTATTTATTGAACTGCAACCGTGCAAAACATGGTGCACTCCATAGACTCAGGAATGATTAGACATGGCTTGCTTTTGATTGGTTCTCGTGGCATTTCTTAAGTAATTCTGCTACGATTAAAAAAAAAAAAGTAAATATTTGAGAAAAAACAAAAAAAAAGCCCGCTGAGTTTGTTTCGCCGGTTCTTCTCAGGACTGTGGCTTTTTTTGGAACCGGTGGTAGAGTTAACATTGTTATTTATATTTTGACATTCAACAAGTGTGTTATACTGACATCTAGGTTGAAATAAATGATTTTGAATTTTGAATTTGAATGTTGGAGGAGAGGACAGAGGTGATAATACTTGCCTTGAAGTTCTCAATTTACTTCACGGTATCACTTCAATTTGCTTCAATTACTTCAGTTACGGGTGGTAGTACTTGTTGAGTCTGCACGGGTAGGTACCACCACCCTGCCTATTTCTGCCGTGAAGCAGTAATGCGTTTCGGTTTGAAGGGTAGGGCAGCCGTTGTGACTATACTTGATATCTTAGAACTTATAACTCAAGGTGGGTGGCGTATTTACGTTGTAGATGTCTATGGGCTCCAGTAACCACTTAACATCAAGTGGGCTGTGAGCTCGTCCACCCATCTAAGCAATAAAAAAAATCTAGGTTACATAATTTTGAAATTTTACAGGTTTCATTCCTGATCGTCTAAATGAGTTTAATAGTCTCATATTAGCTCGTTATATTGTGACGTGTCTTAAGTTCGGTGTCAAAATTTAATGTTCGTAGCAAAAAAACAATTGTTTGCTGTTGATTATTGTTCGGTGTGTTATAAGGGCGGCGTGTAATGTGGTTTCGCATCGACGCAGCGAGGCTACATCATCATACGGGAGTGTTTATTTTGCATATTCATTAAACTCTGAATTTGAACGCGGTGAACGCATATTTTCTTTTAGCAAGTTCGATTTTTCAGTTAATACGGACATTAAATGCGGATCATAGTTTTTTAATGTGATTTTTAAAATTCGTTTACCGACACATCCTTTTATTTAATAAAAATATGTGTGATGTCGTGGAACACCGGATAGGAACGCAGTTCCTTATTATAAAAATATTAATTTTAAGTTCTATTAAAGGTATAAAGAAAATATAACTGGAGGTTTCGCAACAACCCACGGTCATTCGGTAACGTGCGAACTTATTGTGGTACACTTCATTCACGGTTGTTTGCATAAGAGTTAGTGTATTGCGCAAACGAACGCTCTGAGATCGTGGTCAATGAATGATAAAAAATATGTAATTTTTTGTACGTTATTACAAAGTTGAGTCGTACACTGTGTGCATTACTAATTTATACGTTATTACAAAGTTAAGTCGTACACTGTGTGCATTACTAATAAAAATCTTACGTTACGGACGTTTTTTTCCGGTTTCGTTCCAAAACTACGAGTAAATTCATCAACTTCAGCTTAATGCTGAAAGACAAATTACTGAACATGTAGTCACATGAGCATCACAGGAGCTTTGACTTGTCAGCTTTTGTAAGCAAATAAAAAAACTTCGCTGTCAATAAAAGTAGCTGTCGCGCTAAGCCACTTCCAAGCAATCTCCAAACAGTTTTCCACTAGCATTTTAGTCGATACCTTATTTATAGTGTTGTGCTATATTTGAGATAATTTTTATTATAGGTGGAATTTTTTCGTTACTGATATCAATGATTACCGAG